>NC_140946.1:69160502-69705502 GCF_014529385.1 Adiantum capillus-veneris | reverse complement strand
AGGGACCCATTTGTATGTTTTCTTAGTTATATTGCGATGGGTCTTGTGTGTCTCAAGCTTTGTTTCAACTACAGAAGCTGAAACTCTAGAGAGTTGGGGCTATAGGGACATATGGTTCAACCTTTTGGACATGCGATGTTTTTAATTTTATTTCCTTAGGAGGTAATATCTCAGGGACTATGGCTTGAGTGGCAGGGCTAAGAGTTGGTTTCTGCGTTGTGACACTCCCAGTCCCCCAATCAATAGTGCATTTGGTCGCTATTATCCATGTGCTTCCTAGGTTTATATTGCCTTCCATAGTTCCAGCAAGCATGACCAAAAAGTCTTGGGCTACAACCCGGTTGTCATAACTAACAGAAGTGTGTCAGATTCCAAAAACCATAGTTTTTTTTTTGTTGACACCCTTGACTCGGATAGTACTCTCAAATAGAAATGGCTTTCCTAATTGACACCACACCCCATATGATAGCAGATTATATTTAGCACCCGTGTCCAGTAAGGCATTATATAGCACTTTCCCATAGGTGGTATTTAACTCAATAGAGGTGTGTTAGAGTCCAACCAATTATCCTCTATTTCAACGTGAAATGCATGTGTAACTCCAAGGTTGGCGTCTCATTGGCGTCTTATACATTGTTGTCGCACCTTAGCCTCAACTTGAGTTTGTATCCTTTTCAATTCTGCTTGTGGCTTGGCTGCCTTTTTTTTTAATGGATGGCATGGAGCTCCTCTTGGGTGAAAGGATCATAACATCTTTTAAATTTTCTCCCATTGTGGACTCCAATGGTTTCAACTCCATCAAGAGTCTTCACACGAATGGTACCTTGTGGGGTGATTTTGCATACTTTATATGGTCCTTTTCTCGCATATTTCAACTTTTTCTTCTCGTTTCGTACCATACATAAGGACTTTATCCCCAACCTTGATATCTTTATTGTTTAGATGACAGTCAAACCATTTTTTCCTCCTATCTTTCTCCACAAGTGCATTTTGCACAGCCAATTGCCTTTTTTCATCTAACCTCTCAAGGATATATAAATGCTCAACTAAAGGGTTACCATCCCAACCTTCTTGAGAAGCTACCTGTGAAGACTAGGAATTATGAACTCCCATGGCATAACTGCTTCTTGGCCATATACCATCTTGAATGTGTGGGCACATGTCTAACCTCACCATCCTATCTTATTGCAGTATTAGTGAGAACCACGATTAAATTGTCAATCCATGGGACGAAGCTGACTCGACTAGTGCATAGAGGCTACAAGAGGGTGTCAATCTCTCGAAAAACAACTAACAACTCGCATCTAACTCAAGCTACACTCAAGTGACTAAAATCACCAAAAGCCAATCGCTCATCGGCAAACAAATCACATCCGTTATAGCATCAAATGACATCCAAACGTGATGAAACTTCTAGGACATGTTTATAAGACCTAAGCACACATGCTTATGGTCTCAAACCCCACTTTGGGTCAAGTTCCAAAATCGCGATTATTAACAGTAGTGGATTTTTGACCTAGTTGTTTTCGATCCAGAATGCATCTAAATGCTTAGAAATGATGTCCCAATACGCCGCCTATGCTTAGCTTTTGATTTGAAAGTATAAATTCCTAGTTATGATGAAATTAGGCTGCAGGTCAGCGACGCCAAAACCTACAAAATACGGTGATGTGTTTACGTCAATGCATAGAGCTCTTACATGCGGATGCAACAAACGCGACTGCAATGTGACAACCGAGGAGGGAGTAGGAAGCGCGAGAAGAAAAGGAGTGAGGGTCGTTAGCTCATGCTGTGTATTTCATTATCCAAAAACTTAATAATAACTTACAAAAATTGACTTTTATACCTTAGCCAAGGTTTTTTGTGGTCAAAACTAATAATTTGGGAGTTCTACCAAAGATGGGTAATGACAGGTTGATACAATTTGGAAGCTTGTAGCCCCGGCTCATTAATTACAGAGTTTATCCAAGAAAATAGGAGTTGCAATATTTCTGATTTATCAAAATAGTAAGTGTTTTACAATGAGAATTTCAAAAAATGGTATCTGTGTTAGCTTGCTGCTAACATTCCCCCCCTCCTCGCCTGTGTCGTCCCTTGACACAGCTTTATGGACTAAAGTAGTCTTCGGGCTGGTGACTGGCAAGGAGATCTTTAAGCGCATTCAATGCCTTTTGGTATCTGATCTTCCTTTCTTTATCCAGCACTTGCAAAAACTGCATAGTTACTCTGTTCTTCAGCTCCACTGTTGAGTAGCCTACAAACCTTGATGTGAGGTTGCTGATCACTCGCGCAAATATCTTCGTTCGCCAAGTGAAGAATCCTGTGTAGAACGCTTCCTCGAACACCAGCATATTGTGTGAAGGTAGAAACATTCATCTAACATAGAAGCCATAGAGGACTTCTTCGGAAGGTTGGCCACTGAGATCGTAGCACAAACCTTTATTACCCTCGAGGAATGACATCCAAGGGGTGCCTGCTTGCTGTGGCTCATTGAACACTTCGATGCATGTGAGCAACATTTGGCAGATCTTATATAGCATAGCACATGACAAATCTGGTAGACTTTTAAAGAATGACATGGCACCCTTTAGGGTTTTCACCATGTATTCTTCAGTCTCACTGGTCCCTTTTCTTGAGCGGCAATCTGGGGTAGTTTAACCAAGTTGGCCGCTTCTTGAGTAGTGCCTCATGTGCTATCGAGGTCCTTTCTCTTTGTACAGGACAAAAAGTCGGATCTTTTTGCAAGGCCGCAGGTGCTCTCGTGAACAGAATCAAGTATCTTGGGTTTTTGTTCAGCTAGCTCAACCTCCACTTCGGGTGGTCTTTATCTGCGCCCTCGACTTGCATGTCTGTGTAAAGTCTTTCTTTTACCTGTAGTAACTCAACTTTTATCAGAGGGTAGGGCAGGGGATGTTGGTGCCATTGCACATTGATTTGATTGGGAGTGAGTTGTGTAACGTTGACGGAGTGAAGAACTCTCAACTCCCAATCCATCCCTACCTTCCACTGCTCATCTACCTCTTGTGCAATCTTTTCTTTCAGTGCATCTTATTTAGTCTTTGAGAGCTGGACGTTGGGAATTGTGTCTTCTTCTGTAATGGCTACGTGAAAATCTTCCTTGCCACTCAGCTCTATTGTCCACTGTGTCTCCATTTAAGCAAATGATACTGAGGGTATTTCTATTTGAGACTACTCCGAAGTGCCTGCCTCTTCTTGAGTTTCCGGCTTTCCATCTCTCAGTAGCTGGTTGACTCTTTTGAGTTCAGTTATCTACTTCAACAGTTCATCTTCTCTTTGGACCCGCATCAAGGCTAGGTCTCTGCACTGAGATTCATCTAACTTCAGCTCCAGGTCGAGGTCTTTATTTTTCTTTTCTAGTTCCTTGTAGACCTCGTCTGTACCTTTGATCGAGGCGACGGGTGGATTTTCTCGTATTTGTCGCAAGAATATTGCCTGATCATTGATCCTTTGTTCCGAGTACTGTAGAGAAGCATTGGCTACATCTAATTGTACCTGGATTTTTTGAGCTGATAGGGTGGTAGTGAGAAGCTCATTTGTAACTTTCACCAGCTGATCATCCTTGGCTTTGCACGCATCTGACAGTTTGGTAAGCAGCTCACCCATCTCTTCCATTACTTTTTGTTGCTTATCTCTAGCGAGCTGATGCTGTTCAGCTTCTGCTCTCAACTTCTGCTCTCAACTCCTGCACTTGCCTTTGCAGATCGGTGATGACATTAAGTCTGTCATCTAACGCCCCTTGGAGTGCATCGATCACCATCTCTAACTCTTTGGCCCGTGTGCTACGGCTAAGTGCTGCTGAGCGAATTCTTTCAATCATCTCCTGCATTTGCTTAGCATATTCATTTACCTACAGGATGACTTCGTCATTCGATTGCCAGTCTTCATGTCGTGCCATCTGAGTTGATGTTTCTGCAGCCTCTTGTGTGTCTTTTGGCTGTGTCTGGACGACTGGTTGCTGTTGTTCTTGTAGCCGTGGCTGTTCTTTTTCCGTGGAGGTAGAGGGTGGTTCCTAAGGCTTTTGCTCCTTTGGTTGCTTAAACTATGTGGTGTCCTCTTTTGTTGCAGGACTTGATGCCTTTTCGGTCTCTGGCTCTTTCCCTGTTTGCTTCTCTTGATTAGAGACATCTGCTTGTTGTGTTGTTTCTGCTGCTTCTTACTGTTCAGATTCTTATGTAGCTTCAACTTTTTTTTCTTGTTCAGCTTCTGCTTCTTTCGTTGGTTCATTTGTGGTGTCTTTAACTGCCGGTGATGGTGGTGGGCTCGGCATTGGTTGATCTTGGTGTTCAGAGACAGGAGAAGAGATACGGGGAGACACATCACCTTGGGTATGTTGTGCTTCTCCTTGTGTAGTAGTTTCCTCTGTTCTCTTTTGTTCTTCTTCCACCTCTTTCTCTTTTCTTGTCATTTCTTCACTTCTTTCAGCTTTAAAGCTTCCGCTTCTTGGTACATCTTTTTCAAGGATTCCGTTGGGTCTTCAAATTGCTTCCTGGTATGATGCTTTGTTCTAGGCCCTTTAAGCTCAGTAGGCACCCATTTTTTTGGGTCCTTTCCTTGTGCTTGTCGACTGCGTTGGTATGCATGTTTCTCTCTTTCAAACCAGGCTTGCTTTTGTACAGGATCTTCTTGGTGTGCTGCCACGACTTTTCTCTTCATTTCCTCCCTTCCTGCTCTCTTTTCTTCATTATCCGAGCTTTCACTGCTGTGCCTTTCCGGCGAGCTTTCAGAGGATTCTTCATCAGATTTGTAGGATCTCTTGGCCGATCTTGTAGCTCAAGGAGATGGTTGGGCTGACAGTGGTAGGTTGTCGGCCATGCCGATGGCATGGTATGAAATCCTTGTCAACACCTCTGGTGCACCCAGGTAAGTAATATTTCCTTCTTTCTTTGTGTCTTTCAAAGTGGTTAAGACATATTGTGCGTGGTCCACTAGTTGCCTGGTTGTTGACTTGAGGACTTGCGTGAAGGTGGTGGCAACCGCATGATTTGGTGTGGTATACCTTGGTGGCCTCTTAGAGCCAAGAAGTGGAAGTGTTGTTGGTATAACCTGGCTGGCTCTTCCACCTGTTTGTGAAATAAGGTCCACAAAGGTGGTTGTGACGGTTTCTTTGGTGAAAGTACCTGCCATTTTCCTGTCCCTTGCCCTCATTGTCATTCCTTTTGTGGGCAGTCTGAGTGCCTCTGCTACTATTTCCTTGGTTATCACCACTTCAACTTTATTCCCCTGAGGGTCAAAAATCTGGGCAGTTTCATCTTCTTTAATTGTGGATAAAAGCTTGTAAGCTTTTTGGAAATCCACACCGCACGGCTCCTGTTCATAGAAATCTCTAAGTCCTAGCCTGCGGCGGTTGGCTTCTTTGATCTCAGGCTTCGCGGTGACATCATACACTTCTTTTGGTAGAAGTTGCAACTCTACCTGATGTCCCTCCTCACTCTTTAATCTGCCGGTGAACACTGTGGTGTGATGCTCTTCTAGCTGTTCTTTTAAAAGATAGGCTACCTTGGTGGCTTTCACTGAATCTAGATCCAGTTGGTATGCGGGTAGCTCCTGCAAATTTTCTTTCTGGTTGAGTTTCTTCTTGGCCCTCTCTGCTGCTTGCATGGCTCCTATGCAGTGAATGGAGTGTCAAAGTTAACAGATTTGATGGATTTTTTTCTCTGAAATGTCCTTTAGTCCAAAATGCTGACAATTTTGGTCCAGTTTGCTTCAAATCAATTTTTGAACAAGCATAGATACATAAAAACATGCAAGGAACAAAAGTGTAAAGTCCAAACAAAATTTTGCAATCAAAGTAAATAATCACGATTATTTACAACTGAGTATTTTTTTCAACATTTTGTAAACTTGGCATCATAGGCTTGAAGTATATACCAAATACATACTCTGAGTGAAATATGGGCTCATTTGGATGCATAGGGTGAAAATGGTACCAGATTTTGGCTTTAGGTCTCTGAAGTAAATATAATGAAAATTTGAGATTTTGAGCTCCAAATTGGTTCAAACTTGGCTAGTGGGCTTAACACATCATGTACTTTGGATGTATGATGGCAAAATATCAAAATTTCCCCATTTTGGCTAGAAAGTGAATAATCGTGATTATTAACATATCTACCAAATCAAAATTTTTTGGTACAAATTGGTTCTACGCATTGTATAGACTTTGTGTATGAGATATGAGGTGATTTGAATCAAGAAATGTGGTCCATAACCCAAAAATTGGCTTGCAAAGACTTCTTTGCGTTTTCTGGCAATTTTCCAAGTTATAGGTGCTCATTTTGGCTCATACTTGATTTTTGGCATGTAATAGGTGTGTACACATGATAGGTGAGGTGATGATACAATTTTCAAGCAAAAATAGTGCAAAAGTAAATAATCACGATTATTTACAGTAGTCACAATTTTTTTGCAAAACTTAAATTTTTTTGACCTAAACACATTCTATACACCTAAAACAAGTCCTAAATTGAATTTGGTCAAGTTTGGTCTTGCCGACATCACTATGTGCTTTGTCGACTCTGAAATCTTTGATTTCTGTGACTATACTGCCTGTTGAGTTGGTCAGTCAATTTTGAGGCTTTGGACTTGTCCGCAACTTAGTCGTGAAGCAACTCATCCAATTCTGGCTCATTTGGAGTCAGTTTGACCCCATATATTGAAATTGATGCTTTGTAGCCTTTGAGCCGTCTTCTGCTTTTCGAGGGCTTTGCTTGATAGATTTCACTAAACCAATCATATACATTGTATATGAACCTCGTAGGCAAGCTGTTGTGGAGTCAGATCCAGATTCTGGCATGTGCCAAAAACCTAGCTTTTCTACTGGGGACCCCCTCGACCCCTGCCAAATGGTCAACTGATGATATAGAAAGGTTCTATTATGTTAGGGCATGCTACAGTTCAAATCTCATCCGATTTTGTCGAGCTGACAGGCCCCTATGCTCAGTTTTTGGTCGTAGGTCTTCGTGCACTGTTCGGTTTCTAGGGTTTTTTCTAGGGGTTTAGACTAGCTACAGGCCGTACAAAATGGATCATTGACGAGTAAAGAACTTACTTCTCATGTCTCGTGTGAGACGGCGCTGAAAAACGGGCAACTGTAGACTCCGAAAAAGACGAGCGAAAGAGGTCGAAAAGCTCTCTCTGCAAAGGCCACAAGTGGAAATGAGGTGGTTTTAGCCTACCTTGGATATCTATACCCGGACTTCCCAAACCGTTTTTCCCCAAATTCCCTCGCTAGTTCTACTAGGCCGTGAAATCTATGTTAGACTCAAAAATTTCCTTAATCGGATTCTTGTAGCTCATTCTGCAAGAATTTTGCAAAAGTAGGTATGACCGCCTAATTTAGGCTTCCCGCTTCCATGTTCTGATTTCATTGAAATTTTTTGTGCTTGTCCACCTTGCTTTTTGATCACCATCGTGTCTTCCATTTTTCCATCTGAGCTTCTTTGCTATTTATTATTAATTTTTGACCTGTTTATTGAAAAAATCAAAGAAAATCACAAAATGCTCTAAAAAAGTAAAGTGAAAATCTAATAATTAAGAAAATCCATTAAAAAACACAGGTTTTTTTTTTGTTGGTTTCTCTATTTTTAAGTCTCATTATCAATAAAAATAATGAAAAATAACCAAAAAGGACTATTTTTTGATGATTTTCTGATAGTATACACACTACTTACACTCATCGGGAATATATTATCAGTGAATATTTCCTTGATGATGAATTATAAGGGCATATTAGGTAATTTTGCAAAGAATCACACGTTACAATCGAACTTTTCCCTCCCTCTTTAAACATTGCCCTTAATTACTTAGTGCCCTTTCACCCCTCCTAGATGGCGTACTCTGGAACGACTGTGTGCATGGGTTGAACAGTCGTGTCTATGCATAATCGTGGTTGGCTCTACCATACTTTGAAGATCAATGCAATTCAAACCACTATGTTGTGCAAGAGCTGGGTCTTGAGTAATTAACTCAAGGGTTTCTGATGTCGAGGCTTTCTGATGTTGTCTTCAAAAGAGCAAATTTTGTAGCTTGTGTGCTCTCTATTTGATTGTACCATCAGGATGCTTCAACACACTGATTGCTTGAGCTATTGGTACCACTTTTGTCGAGCTTTTTCTCACCATTGGTAGCTTGGTTTGCTTGTTGATGTATGGTGTGGTGGAGTCTTTTGAGACTTAACTCTCCATTGCTTGATTGGTTTTACGGTTTGTGGAGAAGATAAGCACTCCTTTTTCTTTCAAACCAATTTCATGTTAGGTTCCTTGCTCGGAGATGCTCGTCTCTGTGTTTTTACCCTTGGAACCTTCTTTTGTTTTGTCGGTGATGTTTTGGGCACCCAGATTTGAATCGGCTTATCCTTAAGTTGAGCTTTTGGTACCCAAATTTGCCTGACTCCTTGCATGCTACTTGTAGCATTTGCTTGTCGAGGGGATGGAGAAGATTGATTACTTTGTGATTTGTCTGCTAATTGCTTCCTTTCCACTCCTCCTTGATTGGTTCAATTGGAACAATGAGTTGCCCGTCTTTAGGTGATAGCTTGAGCTATTTGTATCCCAATCTGGTACTGCTTTGTATGTCCGCATCCAGGATTGTCTCATTCATGTGTTCATCTGGTAAGCATACAAGTTGATGAGGACATGAACATCCATGTACTATCACGTTCAAGTTGACTACTCTCAATGTTGGGGTTGGGTTTTTGTTGCATCCTTTGATTGTCGCTATTCCTACTGTCAATGCTTGACTTGTTGCCTTCTTGTACGTGGAATAACTGACTGCATTTACTCTAGCTCTTGTGTCGATTAAAGCATTGGTGTTATGATTGTCAGTTGTACTTTGATGCGCAGGTCCATTCCCTCTAACCAATCATCATCTGTTGAAACTGCATCTTTAGGTAATTCCCATTGTCGATCATCTATTTCCAGAGTGTTGATGGGAATCGGTATCTGTTGATTCCTGAGAGCAGCTTTCCGTTTGAGTATCCAAAGCCGAGCTTCCTCTTGGGCTTCATCAATAACCTGTTGTCGTTTAATCCTCCTTTGCGTGGTTGCATGCATTCTTTCTAGCAATTTCTTTAAACGACATCCACTAATCCAATTAGCCATCGGTTCACCATCTAGGGTGGACAATTTTACTGCTCCACTTGGAGATACATCTTCAACGATAAACGGTCTGTTTCCCGTTTTCTTAAACTTGGGAATGTGTTGCTTAAGGGAATAGACTAAAACTAAGTCCCCTTTCTTAAAGATTTGTGTGATTAAGTGGGAATCAAAAAACTATTTTTGTTTCCGCTTTTGTGCATAGATGTGAGCTACAACAGTTAGCCTTTGCTCATCCAGCTTTTCCAAATCTTTAAGTCTTTCTGACAATTCATGTCCCGTCCACTCAAGATTCCTTGCTACCCTTAATGTTGGCAATAGAAATTCTATTGGCAGTATGGCATCAAGACCATAAACAAGGTTAAAGGGTGTAGCATTTAAAGTTGTTTTGAACGAAATTCGATAAGCCCATAAAGCAGCATGGAGATTCATTTCTCAGTCTGTCCTTCCTGAACTAACCACTTTAGTCAGCACGGAGCTAAGAATTTTGTTCGTATGCTCAGCTTGTCCGTTTGCTTGTGGGTGATAGGGAGCTGATTTGTTATGGATGACCATAAACTCATTAAGCAAATACTCAATTACTTCATTGAGGAAATAAATTCCCCGATCACTGACAATTTCTATAGGCAGTCCATATCTCATGAATACATACTCATATAAGAATGCAGTGGTGGTTTTCGCATCATTATATTGAGTTGCTTTAGCCTCGGACCACTTGGTCAAATAGTTCGTAGCTATAATGATATATTGCACTTTGGGTTCTATAAGCAGGTGCCTGTATTGGCCCAACAAAATCTATACCCCATTTTCCGAAAGCTCTAGCCCCCATCATTGGTCTTAAGGGCATGCTATCTACATGTGCTGGAATTTTTGCTCGTTGACAAGCATCACAACTTCGAACATATTCTTTGGCATCTGCAAAAAGTGTTGGCCACCATATGTCTACCATCAAGATTGATCTTGCGGTGGTCTCACTAGAAAAGTGACCTCCAGCTAATCCAGCATGTGCTTGTTCTATAATCGGAATATACTCGTCTTCATTTGCACAAAGACGCAAATATTGATCTTTACCTCTCCGATACAATTGGTTCCCAATAACAGCATAGTCTCTTGCTTTAGTTTCGAAATTGCTCTTTGACGGCGTTTACTCATATCCTTAGGAAATGTTCAGCTTGATAAGTAAGTAAACAGATAGTTACTCCACTTAGGAACAGGTGATATTTAAAACAATGTTACATGAGGTATGGGCTTTTTTTTTGACATTGAGGACAATCCTTTACAAAAGATCGAACATCACTCCTTATAGTCAGCCAAAATACTCCAAGTCTTAAGATTCGTTGCACAGTTTGGTCTTCTGCAAAGTGAAGTCCTACTATGGTAACATGTGCGTGACTTAGGTACCCTTTTTTTTCTTCAAGATTAATGCATAAGAGCAATATTCCATCTCGATTTCTTTTGTATAGCCTACCAGCTAGTAATTGATACATAGCCGATTGCTCGATTAATTCGATTATAATAGGAAGTGGTATTTGTGAATCCACTTGAGCTATTGTCATCAATAACACCATGTTTTCCGACCATTAAGGTATCATTTCCATGGAGAACAAATAGGCATCTGGTAGATCATCGTCTACCCCTTTAGGTGATTCTCCTAAAACAATCCTTGACAAATGATCCACTCGTTGATGTGTAGTGCCCTGTTTTACAACCACAGTGAAATCAAACTCCAGAAGAATGATGAACCATCTCACTATTCTTCATGTGCTGCTTGGCTTGTTGACCAAGTATAACAAAGCTTGGTGGTCCACAAAGAACACAAACTTGTTGGCTAATAGGTAATGTCTATACTTTTTAATGGCATAGATCATTCCTAATCCTTCTCTTTCGGTGGTGGTGTAATTCTTTTCCGCCATGTTCAACTGTCGACTAGCATAAGAAATAGGAAAGTCAATTTTTCCGTCTCCTGGTTGAGCTAGTATACAACCGATAGCAAAATTGGAAGCATCTACATGTACGTGGAATATCTTATTCCAATCTGGTGCTTTCAACATTGGAGCTGAGGTGAGAGCTTGCTTAAGCTTCATGAAAGATTATTCACATGCCTCGGTCCACTCAAAGTGTGTAATCAAGCTATACATGGGTTTTTCAATTATAGCGTACATGTAGATGAACCGTCTGTTATATGCACAATCTCCCATGCAGGCTTGTACCCCGTTGACTGTTGTTGGTTTAGGCAAATCAGCAATGACATGAAGTTTTTTGATATCAGTAGCTATGCCATTTTTAGACACTATATGTCCAAGAATTTTTCCTTGTCTACCCATGAATGTGCACTTTTCAGGATTTAAGCAAATCCTATAAAGTCTACATTTTTCAAGTACCTTTTTGGGGTGTTCAAAATGATCAGCCTGGATTGATGAATGTACGCATAGATCATCCATATATAATTCTAAGAATTTCCTAAGATATTCTTTAAAAGCATGTCTCATCAACCTTTGAAATGTGGCCGGAGCATTAGCTAACCCAAACGACATAACCCAATAGACAAAAATACCCCATCCTCTTGCAAAAGCAGTTTTATGCTGATCTTTTGGGTCAACCAAAAGTTGATTGTATTCCGAAAAGCCATCTAAGAAGCTGTAAGCTTCTTTTTCTGCAACTCGTTCTAAAACATGCTCAATGATTGGAAGAGGAAAGTTGTCTCTAATGGTAGCTGCATTCACTTTTTGGAGATTCACACTCGTAATTTTCCATTCTTCTTGGGTACTACCACAATTGGAGACACCCAATCTGTGTGTTCAATTTTGTAAATGAATTCGGCTTCCTTTAGTTTTTCAATCTCTTCTTTTATCTTCCTGGCAAATGTTTCATTATACGTGTATGGCCTCTCTCTACTTGGTTTTGCATCATCTCTCATGGGTATGGTATGTTGATAGATTTCTGGATCAACACCCTTGAGATCCTTGTAAGACCAAGCGAAGATGTCTCGGTATTCTTTTAGCAAGCTCAGCAAGAGCTCTTCTTATTTCCCTATTAGGTCGTTTGCAATGTAAACAGGTCTAGGCTCTTCTCTTGGTTCAGCCAGGTCTATCTTTTTAGCGTTTTCAGGGCCTTCATAGGACTCACCCTGTTTTTGTAGTTCCCTAACAGGTTATTCGACTATGATTTTCTCGATCTTGGAGAGTATACTTTTTATAATGGGATGGAACACTCATTACATCCTTACCATCCTCTTCCGTGGTTTCCATTTCGATCGTATATATCTCCTTTAGATCTTTTTTCAACTCTTGAAATTTCTTTTTCCACTCAACTCTTGTCATGATTGACTTCTTATCCTGTTGGTTTGCTTGAGTATCCTTCCTTGATTTTCTCGATGTTTTAGACATTTTTGGATTTTTGTTTGGAGGATATCTGGCAGTGATTTTGTCCTTGACACAATCATTTGCATCTATCTGCATCAGGAATTGTGTTCTACTA
Source organism: Adiantum capillus-veneris (assembly GCF_014529385.1). Lineage (NCBI taxonomy): Eukaryota > Viridiplantae > Streptophyta > Polypodiopsida > Polypodiales > Pteridaceae > Adiantum > Adiantum capillus-veneris. The sequence goes on along the minus strand of NC_140946.1, from coordinate 69,692,915 downwards.
GAAATTGATGGCATAGATCGTGTTTTCGGGTTTCTGGTGTCTCTTTTTCGTCTATACCATTTTTGACTTCTTGATTTCTGGTTGGGAAAGTCAAAAAACTTTTCCTCCCCTCCTTTCAAGAGTAGCTTAGCTCTCACATGTTCTTTTTTTTACCTCGAATCTTCTGAGGTACCTGAGTGTTCATCTAACTCATTTGTTGCATCGTAGTAGAGATCTGAAAAGATTTGTTGAGCTTTCATCAAGTCCTTGGGTTCCTCATCTTCATCTTCAATGTTGAGGGTTGAAATCATTTGGATGGGAATTATGTTGTAGCCATCCTCATTGCAAAATTGAGTAGGCATAGACATATTCACACGTACATCCATTGTCGCTAAAATTTGAGTCCACTCCAATGGCTCAGACAAATGCTCTGGAAAGGGGTCAGGTACATAGGCTTTGTTTGTGCAGTCCCTTTCTAGAATACATTCTTCTTGTTTTAAACTCCCATTTTCTGAAGCTCCACACATCCAAATAGGAGTGTCTTTGTTTAACCACGAAGGAAGCTTAGTTTCAGCCGAAGAGACCGAATCAAAATCTTGTATGGTGTTTTCAAGACATCTCTATTGTTAAGTATGGAGCCTGATTTACCCTTGTAATTTTCTGTGGTAAAAGCGCACATTTGTAAGGCCCCCATTATGAGGAGAAGCCATCGTGCGTGAAGGAAAATCACTCACCGGAAACCAAAATTTTCACGGACAAGAATCAGGGGAAACTTTAGAGGCCTCAGGGGTGGAGGCCCCCGAGACCTTTTTTTTTTGTCGGAATATTCCTTTTTGCCGGAATATTATGGCCGGACGGCGGCCGGAAAGTGGTCGGAAAACAACCGGTCGGTTGGCCGGTGGTCGGAAGTCAATGGCCGGTGGCCGGTGACCGAATTCAATGGCCGGTGACCGAATTCAAAAGCGGACTTGTCTTCTCAAGGGCGGCCACACATGGGCGGATTGGAGGGTCCGATTTGGACTTATTCGCACAAGGGCGGCTACACATGGCTGTCTCTCATAAGAGAGGGCAGCCCTTTTGGCCTATAAAAGGAGGCCATTTCTACACACATTTCATAGTGTGAAGTTGATGCAACAAGGTGAGTGTGAGGTGGTGAGAGTGAAGCAAGGCGGGAGCTCTATTAAGGGTTTAATCCCTTTGTAAACTACTTCTTCTTTTGAAGTGCTAAAGCCATTGAGTGGCTGCTTTCCCGTGGACGTAGGCCACATTGGGTGAACCACGTATATCGTGTGTACTCTCTCTCTCTCTCTACTCTATAATCTCTTGTGTGTGAAATCTATCTCTCTCCATTAAGTAATCTACTCAAATATCTATTTAGCTACGTCTTATTTCCTAACATCAATAAGTGTGATCTTTTAGGTTTACCCTTGTTATAGATCCCACTTGCTTCAAGCACAGATAATTGTTTCGCCAATCTTGGATAAGCTGTACCTGTCGCATGAAAGGTCTTCCCAATATGATTTCATAATTGAGTTTTTTCCCAAAGTCTACTATGGCAAAAGTGTGTTGATATTCAATTCCACAGGAATTGACTATCACTTTTTCAAGCAGCCCTAATGGTCTCTCAATGTGTCCGTCAGCCAATTGCAATTTCATTTGAGTTTGTCTAATGGCTAGTTGTCCCCAGGATTCCCATACTACCTTTGTGGCTATGGCTATGTCTGCTCCATTATCCAGTATTGCCATGGTTTCAATGTCATTATATTTCACTAGAAGGGTGGTGTTTCCTTCTTTCCCTTCATAATATTCTCCGACTTTGTTCATTGGAACAGATCAAATCTCTTTGTTGTCCATTTTGTTTTCCAATTTTTTTGAGATTAGGCCCGTTATCCCCACCTTCTCTAGGGTTTTCTTTAGATCATTCCATAAATATGGTCTGAGTTTTAATAGTTTTCCCAAGGTAAGAGTGCATTGGATTGGTGTAGACATGATTGAATGAATGTTGTCTACTTCTAGGGTCTGTTCAACTCTTTTTACTTGAGTGGTCTTACACATTATGGATTCATCTTCGTTATCTCCCAAGTAAGAGGGTAATGCTTTCAAGGTCAATGGTTTTTGACATTCCTGAATCTTCAGATCCGCAATCCCCATACAAGGATTGTACATCCATATTCATATCAAAAGGTAGATTATCCAACCAAACTTCCTCTATAGGAGCTGACTTTAGAGTTAGGTTTCCATCATTGATCTCTCTAACGTTTTTCCATAAGTGTCTTGGCCAGTCGTCCTCTACGAATGGAATTTTATCTAAGGCATCTTTGTTTTCCGGCACTATAAGTTCTGGTACTTTTGTTCAAGGTGGGGTTCTGCCACCACATCGGGTTTTTCTTTAGTGTCTCTTACCATAAGCTCCTCAGGTTTTGCGATACTTTCAAGCTTGGGTTTTTCTTTTTCTAGCATTTCTTGCGTGATTCTTACCAAATTTTGATAAGCTTCCAGCTTAGCTTCTTCCATGTCTGGAGAAGGATAGTTTTTCCATTTGTTTTTCATGTTTTGGCATGCTGAAAGTCCTGCTTGGTAGGCTTCCGAGGCTGCATTAATAGGCTAAAAAATTTTATCAACCAGAATGGATCTTCCAGATTTCACGGTTGTTTCTTTGATTTCACTTCCAGTTTCTTTCACCTTTTCTTGGGAAAGATTTTTTGCTTTCTCCTCGATTTCAATCCATTGTTTTTGTTTTCTCATCTCATATCTTTTTGCTTCTGCTTCTTTTGATCTTTTGAGAGGAGACTTTCGTATTTTCCAAATCATCAAAGGAGTTGTGTTTCTTTTTCTTGGCCTGGCTCTAGTGATTACCTTGATTGGAACAATCGGTTCACTCTCTGATGAGCTACTAGGTTTCACTTGGACTACATTTACTACTGTTTTACACTTGTTTAAAGGGTTTTTAGGACAATCTTCTGTAAAGTGTCTTCCCTTTTTGCAACATTGTATGCAATAGGCTTCAACTGGCTTGAGGTTTTTGTCAGGCTCTAAACATTCATTTTTCCAATGATCATCTGCACCACAGTTGTGACAGTTTCCCGTTCTTGGTTTAATCATGGGTCTTACCATGGAAGGTTTGACACCTTGATTAGCTACATAATTCATTGGTGCGAGCTCTAGTGGAGCATAAGACACGGTTTCTTCCATTGGTGGTGAATTATACCAATCTCCCTTTACCATTACTGTAGATGGACTAGGCTCCGCATAGGGTGTAACAGGCACTAATGCTTGTTCATTTATGACTCTTTTGGAGTGCATGTACTTTACAAGCACTGAATTATGTCCTGGGTATGGAGGTTGTTGAACTAACACAGGTTGAGGTCTTTCCATATCCATTGGTGGTCTTTGAGCTTGGGTCATATTAGGTTGATATCTGTACATGGGTTGTCCTTGTGGCCTCATAGGCACGTACTGAACATTCCTATCATACTTTGGTCGGAAGTAGCACTCATGGGTCTCATGGTTGGTGCATTTATCCTCAATTGCACACCATTTTTGTGGCCTAATTGGTTGTCCCTGTTGAGGTATCCCTTGTCCTAGTTCCCTCATAGGTGCTTTTTGCATGTTGTTCATCATGTCGTTCATCCTTTTGAGCATATCTTCTATGGCTGAAAGTGGTGCTCCAGCAGCCGTTCTCACTTGTGCTAGTTTAGTGGATGTTGTTTTCTCACTTTGGTTATCCTTAGGGACATCTTCTTCGTTAAAAATATCACAATTGTCTCCTAAGTCAATAGCATCTGACACACACTCTTCTAGGGTTGTATGCTTTTTACTATAGAGTATAGCATGAAGTTATTTGTTTAGCAGTCCCTCTAGAAACAAGGATATGAGTCGTTCTTCTGCAAGTATCTTGAGCCTTGGGCATCTGGCAATGTATTGTTTCATTTGAGTTGCACAATCCCTAATAGACTCACCATGTTTCTCTTTAAAGCTGTAGATTTGAGCTACCATATTATGTTTGATCCCCGTTTTGGAACAAGCAGCTACAAATCCTTGAGCTAATGTGTTCAAGTGCATGATTGACCTTGGTGGAATGTTTTGGAGCCATGTCAATACTTTTCCTTCTAATGTCATTCCAAACCCCTCGAATTGAGTATGGAAATCGAATATACGTTCTGCTTTTAGCACTTGCTTAAAGCTTGCTAAGTGGTCGTATGGATCCCCTAATCCACTATAATTTTTGACCCATTTCTGAAAATCAGCTGATCTGACACGTCTGTTTGGTTCAACTCCTGGTCTCCTAGCAGTTGGTCATGTTCCGAGAAACCAGTCTGTTGGAAATAGTGACTCATGTAGCCCTGGATTGGCCTTAGTGTCACCCGGTTTTCCACGTGATGAGGTGGTTTTTGGTTTCTTAACATTACTCTCAGATGGTCTCTCACGGTGTTCATCTCTTGGAATTGTTTCTGGTCCTTGTTTCAAAATCCAATCCCTGATGGAATACCCTTGGTATTTGGTTTGTTCTACCTCCTTAGGAGTCATCATAACAAAGTTGTTGTTATAACAATCCCACAACAGGTAGGTTGGTAAGTCTGTTGATCCCTTATCTTTAATCTTGAAGATATAATGATCTTCATGGCCGTTAGTTGTTCTGATTTGGCATGCGACGTCCACAAAAGATCTTTCACGTTTCTATCCTCCCAACAATAGACTCCGATCCTAGGATTATCCGTACTAAGCCGTTTCAGAGGCTTCAAATCTACTTTGACCGTATCCCTCAAATTCTAAAGTTGGTGGTCCTTCTTTTGCTGACATATCTGATATTATGGTATTTACTTCTAACCCCCATTTGTCTATCACGTCAGGGTTTTCGACTTGTACATACTGAGTTATATTTCTGTCCATATACATTTTTCCTTGTTTGTTTGCCCTAATCTCTTCTTCAAACTCAATGCCATGGTCATCAATGCAAATAGCATACTCCTCGTTAGGGTCCAAGTAAACTTGGGCTCCATGGCGGTTAGTCTTATAAAAAGAGAGTATATGCTTATAGCGCATTGTCGTTCCGGTTTCCGAGTGAGTCGAGTAGGAAGACATTTCGGATGATGAATTAGAAAAAGTGTCTGAGACTTTTTCAGGAATTGTGTGCAAGGAACTGCCTTGATTCACACTTTCTTCGGTGGATACTCTATTGAAGGTTTCTCCAAGTATGCCCTAATTTCCTAGTACACGACCATATCTAAGGTTCATATAGACTTATGAAGCCCTGGTTAGAGTACTTACCTTTGGATTGACCATCGTCAATTTCCACTTGACTTGATTGCAACCTCTATTGAATTGCTGACTCCTCGTCTGCAACCTGATTCCTGTACAAATTTTATCAAGTTAGCTATTCTTCTATAAAGACAGTAGAGTTTTTGCTAATTGTCATGATTGGTCTATGTGTATCACTTCAAATCGAGCTATGGGAGTCAGCAATTGACTTTCATATTTGACTTTAGCAAAAACTCAAAGGATTAATCTGCAACCTAGAAACTGAGTGAACATGTACCAATTTGAATCCGATTGAACCCAAAATTGCCCGATGGATTTGTATTATGCTGGTCTAACATTTTACAAGTTCAAAAGTCAAAACTAATGTCCTTGGGTAGCAGTAGTAAATAATTATGATTATTTATTTTTGCTAGTTTTTTGCACTTTTTGGCTTGGTTTGGCAAGTATACAATCTGTTAAAGTTCCTGGACAAGTTTCAATAAGTTTGGACAAAATATGATGAAGTTTATCAACTGTTTATGTCCGCAGACTCTGATTTCAAGAATCTGGCTTAAGTCTCACTTTTGTGATCCAAATTCCACCAAAATTGATTTGTGGGGTCTACTTGATATGCTTGACCTTGTGGTATACTCAAATTTGTAAAATTTTCAAATTTTGAAGCAGATGTAAATAATCACGATTTTTTACTCCAGCTAATTTTTTGCAAATTTTTATCCCAACTTTGACACAGATCTATTAAGCACCTCAAGTTAAGGTCCCTAGCCAAGTTTCATCAAGTTTGGACAATTTTTGGTCAAATGGTCATCAATTTTTTGTCCGCGGATTAACTTTGCAAATTTGGTCACAATTTTCAATCTTGTGATCCAAATCTTACCAAATTTAGTTTGTGCGCTTATTACAACATGGCAAAACTAGTGGTATGCTGACTTGGTCAAAAAAGTTAAAAAATGGGATAGATATAAATAATCGTGATTATTTACAAATGACAACTTTTTGCATATTTTTGATCAACTAAGGATGTACACATGTTTATCACGTCAATATAAGTCTATGAATCAAATTTCAACAAGTTTAGACAATTTTTTTTCAAATTTACACTCAAGATTCAGAAAGTCAATACAAACTTTAGTTTTTACCGAGTTTTTTGACAGTTTGGTTATCCAAATCTGTTGTGCCTTTACAAAAGTTGTTTGTACACATGCAATGAGTCAATGATATGAACCTTGGTCAAATCTGAGCTAAAAGTTAATAATTGCGATTATTAACTTCATGCTTGAAATGAATACTTTTTTGCAATTTTCTCAAAGACAGTCTTTATATGAGCTATTTTAAGCCTATGAATCAAGTCAAAACTTAATTTGGCCTAAAATGTCAAGAAAAAGTAAATAATTTGAGTTTTGGCCAACTCTTGAAATTTTTACCTCGAAGTGTCCTTGAGCTTACCAACTGGTTCGGGACAACTTTTAAGCTTACTCTCCAGTCGGGTTGAGTGGTTTCGAGTCTTTTCGTGCTATTTTTAGCTGTAGACCTGAAATTCTGCAACTTCCAATAACAGCTCACAATGATTCTTTTAGAGAGAGCAATGTTCTGAATTCCACCTCGGATCCTACTTATCCTACTCCTAGATTCTCATGCAATGGGGTTGTGGAAAGTGTCCACAAACACTCGTTTTCTCGTCTTTTATGGTATTCTGAGCATTGATCTTAAGACTTGTCTCGTCTACCAATCATCCTCAAAATCCTAATCTATTTCTACAATCCTACAATCCTAAAGGCACTCAGCAAGTACGATTACTTCCAAGCTACCTCTACACAGCAAAAGACGACAATCTTAAGCTATGCGGTTTCTAAAAGAAAGTTTTGAACTTTAGGCGATCCTAGAGAAAGTTAAAGGATAACTTCACAAGACGCTCGTGTTTTTCCTTAGTTTAGGTCACTTCGATCCCCGGCAGTGGCACCAAATGTGGGACGCATGTCTAACCTCACCATCCTATCTTATTGCAGTATTAGCGAGAACCACGATTAAATTGTCAATCCTCCATGGGACGAAGCTGACTCGACTAGTGCATAGAGGCTACAAGAGGGTGTCAATCTCTCAAAAAACAACCAACAACTTGCATCTAACTCAAGCTACACTCAAGTGATTGAAATCACCAAAAGCCAATCGCTCATTGGCAAACAAATCACATCCGTTACAACATCAAATGACATCCAAACATAACGAAACTTCTAGGACATGTTTATAAGACCTAAGCACACATGCTTATGGTCTCAAACCCCACTTTAGATCAAGTTCCAAAGTCGCGATCATTAACAGCAGTGGATTTTTTACCTAGTCGTTTTCGACCCAGAATGCATCTAAATGCTTAGCAATGATGCCCCGCCTATGCTTAGTTTTTTATTTGAAAGTGTAAATTTCTAGTTATGATGAAATTAGGCCGCGGGTTGGTGACGCCAAAAGCTACGAAATACGGTGATGCCTTTGTGTCAATGGGTAGATCTCTTACCTACGGTTGCAATGCAACAAACACGACTTCAATATGACAACCGGGGTGGGAGTAGGAAGCGGGAGAAGGAGAGGAGTGAGCCCCATTAGCTCACGCTGTGTATTTCATTATCCAAAAACTTAATAATAACTTACAAAATTTGGCTTTTATATCTTAGCCAAGGTTTTTGGTGGTCAAAACTAATAATCTGGGAATTCTACCAAAGATGGGTAATGAGACAGGTTGATACAATCTGGAAGCTTGTAGCCCCGACTCATTAATTACGTTTATCCGAGAAAATAAGAGTTACAATATTTCCAATTTATCAAAATAATAAATGTTTGACAATGAGAACTCTGAAAAATGGTATCAGTGTTAGCTTGCTTCTAACAGAATGGTGTACAATTAATAGCCACTTTGTAAGAAGTATGGTAAGCCCATAGAGCTGATGTCAGCTCCAAATCCCAATCTGTGCGATGAGCTTCCACTGTTTTGGTCAAGATGGAAATTAAGGTCTTGTTAGTGCTCTCGGCTTGGCCATTTGCTTGTGGATAATAAGGTGTGAACTTATGGTGGGCTATCATAGATTTTGTCGTGAGTTCCTTTAACACTCCATTTATAAAATGAGTACCATTGTCGCTCCCAATCTCAAAGGGACAACCAAATCGCGTAATAATGTTCTCAAAGAGAAACTTGGCAATTGACCTTGCATGAGCCTTGCGTGTCGCCTTGTCAGTGGCAACGATAATATAATGAGATTGAGTGTTACGAGCTACTGGACTAATTGGGCCTACAAAGTCTAAACCCCATTTTTCAAATGGTTGAGTCACTTTAACAAGATGTAAGGGCATCTTATCCTTTCGTTGTGTGATCTTGTAATGTTGACATTCATCACACCCTTTTGCAAAAAGTGATGCATCCTTGAATAAGGTAAGCCACCAATAGTCTGATTGCAACACCTTTCTAGTAGTTAGTTCCCCTAAGAAATGTCCTCCGGCTATATCCATGTAGACTTCTTGCAGTATGTATAAATAGTCATTCTCATGGGCACAACATCTAAGAATATTGTCCTTCCCTAGCTTGTGGAGAGTTCTTGCAATTAGAGAATAAGGTTCACATTCTTTTAACAATTTTTTAGCTATATCCTTATGAAGCTCCTCGGGTGAAAAACCGTTAACTAAAAATTTCACAATCATCTCACTCCAGTCAGGCATGGTCTTGACTAGGAATAGGGAATTATCGGAAAATTCATCATCAATTCCAGTAGGGGCTTCACCATTGGGTATGCGAGACAAATGATCCGCCATGACATGTCTTTTACCGGGTCTCACCACAACGGTAAAATCAAACTAAAAAAGAATTAACAACCATTGTGTAATTCTTCCCGTGGAACAAAGTTTATTACTAGATATAACAATGCTTGATGATCAGCATAGAAAACAAAATTGTTGGCAAGAAGGTAGTAGCAAACTTTCTTTACTACTAAACCTTCCCTCTCTATAGTGGTGTAGTTCCTCTCAGCATCATTTAATTGACGACTTGCAAAGCTAATGGGGTAGTCCAATTTATGTTCTCCCGGTTGAGCCAGAACACACTCAATAGCAAAGTTCAATGCATCAATATGCACATGGAAAATTACATTCCAATCGGGCACTCTTAGAATGGGAGCACTTGTCAAGGTCTTTTTCAATGACTCATAAGCATGGTCACACTTTGCGGTCCAGTGGAACTCAATAAGAAGCTTGTACAAAGGGCGAGCTATCTCGGCAAAAGTTAATATAAACCGCCGGTAATAACCAACATGGCCCATGAACCTTTGAACTGCTTTATAGTTTGTAGGTGGTGGAAAATTGGAAATGGCTTTAATTTTGCTCTCATCTATGGAAATCCCATTTTTGGACACTATATGCCCTAAAATGACTCCATGTTTAACCCAGAATTGGCATTTGAAAGGGTTTAAGGAGATGCGATACAACCTATACTTCTCAAACACTTTTTGTAAACATGTTGGATGTTCTTTTCAAGAGGAATAAACACAAAGATAATCTAAGAAATCTTTGCAAAACTCCCTGGAATATTCTCTAAAAGCAGTGTTTATTAATCTTTGGAAGGTAGCAGGGGCATTGGTTAAGCCAAAAGCCATAACACAAAATACGAATACTCCAAATTCGGTTATAAAAGCAGTTTAAGCTTGGTTCTCGAGTGCAATTGTGATTTGCTTGTATCCAGAGTACCCATCTGAAAATCTATAAGCTTCCTTCCCTGCGACTCTTTCAAGAACATGTTCTGAATATGGCAAGGGTAATGGACCCTCCTAGTGGCGGCATTGACCTTCTTGAGATCTACGCACACTCTAAGTTTCCCATTCTTTTTTGGCACAATAACTATTGGAGACACCCATTCTGAGTGCTCAATAGGGTATATGAATCCACATTTGACAAGCTTGTCAATCTCTTCTTGAACAATCTTTGCATACTTAGGATTCATTGGGTAGGGGTTGTTGCTGGACTGGTTTAGCCATGCTATTCATGGGAATTGTGTGTTGCACCATGGAAGGTGGAACACCCTTCATATCATGATACGTCCAAGCAATTATATCCTTGAATTCCTTGAAAAGTTCTTTAAGTACATACTCCTCAGTCTCTGTCAGATCTTGGACAATGAAAACATGTTTTGACTCCTTACCAGGGTCTGCTAACTCTATTTCCTTAACTATCGATGGACCATCATAGACTCCATTACTTACATGATAGGTCACTTCTCTGGGCCTTTATATACACAACCTTACGTTCCTCTGTGGCATAGGATTTGAAATGATCAGGTGCAGGGTGTAAGTCTGTGGAGTCTTGTTGCTCTGTGGACTGTGATTTGTCTTCCACTTCCTTTTGTTATTGGCTAACTCTCGATTTATGTCGTCTTCATACGGTACAACTCAACTTTGGCTTCTCTCTAGCCTCTACTGTGCGATGTCAATGGGTTGTAGACTACACCAAATAATGCTTTGAAGGTATTCACCCCAGTTATCTACCAGCTTCCAATGAGCATCGCATGCCCCTATATAATTAAGCCATTTTGTGATAGATTTCTCTTCATTTATTCTAGCACGCACATTTTCTTGATATCGTCGCCTTTTATATCTCTTACTCTTCCAATCTAGTTTTTGATTATGACCGATCTCTAGTGAAAAGTCACTAGATGAATCGCTACTCGTGTCTTCTCCCCTTCTGTATAGATTGTCAACTAGGGTACCACTGGGCCTTGAATGGTTTGTCCCCATATTTGCACCAAGATTTAACTCAGATTCTTTGTCTTCAAAGTCAATTTCAATTGATGATTCTGATTCCAAATCGTGTGGGCTATAGTCTTTTGAGATGCTACTGGTCCCAATGTCAATCAAGCCCTTATCTGGTAGGTCATCAGAAGCTATATGCATTGCTCCCATCATATTTAAAGGTATGAGTTTCATCCCCCTCAGGTGTTACCCAAGTTGTTTCCCTATTTCCCCAAGTGTCTATGGTTGCTGCTAGGTAGACCCAATCCACATTTTCAGACTCAGTTATCCTAGGTAGAACATCCATATAAGGAGAATCTTCCCCAACATCAGTGTCCATTTTACATCTGTAACAATACTGCAATGGGGCCAAGTGAAATGTGGTGTCAGATCTATGATCAATTATAAATCCGTTTCCTAGAGGATGTGCTCGACCAGTTACAAGATCCACTCAAATGCCAGAGCCTTGGAACTGCAAGTAGACATGGTTTTTAGACCAGTCATGCACCATTTTTTCTTCCCTCATGAAAGGAAGTCCTACAATCATCTCAAATGACATAGTGTGCTTGGAAAAATCCATAACAATAAAGGTAGTCCTTATTTTGTGTCCAAAGACCTTGGTCTTGAGATCTTCTAGCATCCCAATAGGTTTAACAATAGTCTCATTGGCCATCTTTACTATTATGTTTGTAGTCCCAAGGTGAGGTCTTCCCATAGATTCCTAGAAATTCTTAGTCACAATGCTAACCCCAGCACCACCATCAAGGATTCCCTTCACAGTTTATCCCTTGATAGTGATTGGTATGGTCACATTTGATTCATTGCCTTCATTGTGGCTCATGATGATCTTTCTTGTTTGTTTTTTTCCTAGTGGTTGTTTTAGTCTCCTTGGATTCACCTAAATCAAAATCCTCTTCAACGTCGTTCAAATGTATGGAGTCGTCACTAGTCCCTATGTTGGTCTTTGAACTGGGGTCTGACTTCGTTGCTTTTTGCGATCTCTTCCTTCCTGTTTTCTTCTTCTTCTGAGATTGGGCAATTGATGAGGTGTCTCTTTCTTCAAGAATATAATTTTGGATTGCATCGATTGTGTGAGTACATTTACTGGTACCACATGCGTACTTTGTGTTGGCTCCTTAATAATCTCAATTAAAAGCCTTCTCATAGTTTCATCTTCAATAAAATGGATTTCAATTATTGTTGTATGGGCTTGATTTATGTAGCTGACTTGTTCTTCTAGGATTATGCACTATTTTTCCCACATCCAATTCTCCTTTTTTGAGCAATAAATTGACTAGATGGAAGAAATTATTCCATTATGGGTACCTCCTCCATAAGGGGAGAGTTTTTGGTGAACGCAGAAAATTGGTGTCAAGTTATCTATGAATATCATGACAATCCAAGTGCACGGCATGCACACATAATGAGGGGTTTTACAAGGTGAGAAGACTCTCCAAATACGCCAATTGCTTCTTTATACCATTCTAGATTTTTTGAAGATTACGGATACTCTTTGGAGGTCTTCTTTGAGTTTTTCAACTTGTGCATCGGGTCCATCCTTTTCTATACATACTTTGGCCAACATATGTATCTACTCTTCCAAATTAATTAATTAATCTCACATGAGATACAATTGAGAAGAATAAAAAGCAGAATGTGAACCTCTAAGTTTGAAGTGTTATGCATGTACCATGAGGAAGAGCGTGAGAGGAGAAGTAGAGCAAAGAGGAAAAGATCAAACCCAAACAAGGGCAAAGGTTACTCCCCTCCTTGCATGGATCCCTTGATGAACTCATGGGAGTCTACAAAAAACAAAAGTCTAAAGTTATTCCCTTTTTTAACACGAGTTTATGAAGTTTTACAAGATTATACAAAGAATTCTGTAAAATAGAGGTCTCCATTATGTGCATCTGATCTATATCTTCAAATCTTGAGAGATAAACCAAGGTATATTATCCCTTTATATTTGCCAGCCATATGATAAAAAAATACCATTACAAGAACAAGACTCCTCAAAGTCATAACAACAACCATAATGGACAAAAGAACAACATCAAATCCAATTTTAAAACTATTATTGTCATCAAATGTAGAATACAACAATTAATTCAAAACCTTCTTCACACTTCATTGAGGGATTTCAAGACAACAAAGTTCAAGTCCACAACATGGAGACAAAAAATGTAAATAATTTTGATGATATTGATCATGAGAAACAAGGTAACTTAGATTATCGAAATAACAAAGGTACTCATACTCCTCCGTTATATTCTTCCATGCATGGGAAATAAGATTGGTGATGATTTTTGTAAATTGTTGCACGATGATTAAAGAATCGATGATTTCATTTCTACAAATTGAATATGACCAACTCAAATTATAAAATAAAACTAGATTTTTAAAAACATCAAATTATATTGTGTGAACATGGTAAAAATTTTACAATATTAATTAAGATATTCCATTTAATCGCAAGATTTTCTTCTTGCATTGTGTAAAATACTAATTTATTTTTAAGTATGTCTTGAAGAGACTATTTCATCCAAAAGTTGATTATAAAAATCATACACTCACTGCTATCATACATGAGGAAAAATATTAAGATTACAAGCATGCAATAAAGCTAGAGCTAAAACTTCTTTTTAGTCACACTCAGATTAAAAGGATAGCATGAAAGGATAACAAAATAATATTTTGTTTTTATCAATGAAATTGAAACACATAAGAATAAGTTACCTCCTTCTCAAGACATATTTTTGCTATAGTATAAAGATAGTTTTGTTGAAGAACCCACCTCGAGGATTACCTTGATTCTCTAGAGGACCATATCACAGAGTTACTCACATAGAGTGCACCAGCATGTAGGGTACTATATTGCAAAAATCAAATTGAACAAAATAAAATTCAAGCGCAAGTTGAAAAAATATAAAGATTTGGCTTTAATTAAGCCTAGTAGTTCACTTTGTGATGGACCAATGATGTTAGTAAAAAAGAAGAGTGCAACTTATTACATGTTCAATGACTATACAACAGTTGACAAAATCACCACAAGGAATCAATTTCCTATTCCTCATATTAATGATTTGTTAGGTAAGTCAAGTGATGCATCTATTTTACATAAGATACCTCTCAAGTCTGGTTATCAGCAAGCACGTATGATGAAAACTTAAAAGAGATGTTCACAAAATGATATTTTGTACACAATTTGGCCATTATGAATACCTTATCATACCATTTGGTTTCAAAAATATTTTGGCCTTATTTTCATGCATGATAAATTCCTTCTTATTGAAGCATCTCTTAAGAATGTGTGGTAGTTCTCTTTGATGACATTTTGGTTTTTGTAAGAGGGAGAAAGAACGATATGCACATTCAAATTTGGTCTTTAAACTACTACAAAAAAATATATTTTATTTGGATTTAAAAAAGATCCTTTTTCAAAATGAGATTGAATATTTATGTCACATTGTTTCTAGTAGCAAGATTCATGTGGATTAATAAAAAGACTTAAAGTAAAAGTGAACAGCCTAAACCTCAACCTATTCATAGATTTTTCTTTTCTTGGATTAGTAACTATTATATAAAATTCATTCAAAATTTTCTCATATATAGCTTTACCACTTATAAACTTCTTAAAAAGTCCACATCTTTCAATTGAATTGAACGACGTAAAAAATACTTTGACTCTCAAATATGATTTTACACGTGCCATTTTGTAACTTTTGATTTTAAAGACTTCTTTTTTGTTAGAATTGATGCTAGTAGTTGTGTTGATGTGAGATAATCTAGCCATTGTATATGAATAAAAAAAGTTCAAATCCAATGTGAAGGGGATCGGGGAGCACCACAGACGGAGAGTGAGAGAGAGAGAAGGAGACAGACACGATGTGGGTGGGGAGACTCAAAGAGTGAGCAGCCCCCTATACACTTATGCTATGTATAAGGTATACAAGTCAGTGGGCGCCCACACTCTAGGCGGTCGGGCAAGGCACAGACGCCTATACCCCAACAACCTCCCACTTAAAGGCGACTGTGCCTTTAAGCAAGAGAACCTAGTCTAAAGACTACAAAAGGCGAGAGAAAATCGCTCTCAACCGATGCCCAATGGCTGGCTGTGATCGTGTGCATTCAGTTGTCCTACTCCCGTGTAAGTCCATACACCACCAGACATACCGCACACGTACTGCAAGTATGTACGCAATACCTGCATATCTCCCTCGTGCACTATGCCATCATCAGTCAACAAACGACTGACAACCCCAACTGCAAATGCTCCCACTGTAGCTACGATATCCGGTCTCAAGATCAACATCTCATACATGAGACCACAGAATGCCGATGCAATGCTAGTGGGCCCTGCTAGCTCTACGGAGCATGCATCAACATATATATCCCTGGCAATAGGCATCTCTGACTGACAAGGCGTGTCAGCCACATGCATCTCCTGACTGTCCGCAAAAGACGCATCAATCTGTCGCTCAACCTCAGAGCAAACCAGCTGCTCTAGATGTCTGCTGGAAGACATATCCTGCACAACTATATCCCCATGCTCACTGTCGAGCATAGAAAGGAATGACTGCATAATCGCTGACATCTCAGCCTCCTTTGCAATCATCCACTGCAAACATGACCACTCAATGTGCTGTGACTCACTAGAGCTCTCATGCTCTAACTCCGTATGCATAGACACTTGCACAGCGTCCTCCTGTCGTGACTCACTAGAACAAGATCGCTCTACCTGTCTATCCTGCATAGAAGTATCTCGCACAACTGACTCTCTGCTTTGCTCAGTCACTAGCAAAGCATGCATGTCTGACTCTGTCACCTCTCTGTGTGACTGCTCAAGTCGTGCCCCAACTGTGTGCACAACGAGCTCACTACTTTGCACTCCATGCAAAGCATCCTGCAACCCACAAGCAAAAGAGACTCGCCTGCTCTCTCGCTGTCTACCTGGCTGCATGATCACAGAGACAACACTGTCTCTCGCGTGATCCACATGCAATGGGTAACCTGTACCACTCCTGGCACCTCTCGCAATCACTAGCGAACCCAAATGCAACGCAAAAGATCGCTCAAGCAGCGATACTCGACATCCACTATCCCGTAATTGTCTGACTGAGATCAAATCCCGTCTCAGATCTGACACATAATGCACATGACGCAGGGTAAATCTCATACCAATGGGCAAGGACAAACATACGTCTCCTGCACCCTCAATGTCATACAAAAAACCATCAGCCATGTGCACACAACCAAGTCTCCCACTAGAAAACGTGCTAAACCACTCACGATGCGATGTGACATGGAAAGTAGCATCTGAATCTAGTAACAAATGTGAAGACAATGTGCAATCCGATATGCAATCCGTAGACATAAGATCGTTTGAAGACAAGCTAGATGTAAATGTGACATCGCCGTCACAAGCATACTCACTAACCACCGTACTGATCTCACTAGCATCTGTCGTGCCCAAATCTGCATCACGCATCTGTCACCTCCGTTGTCTCAAACGCCTGAAACATCGACGCCTAATGTGCCCTCTATGTCCACAATGCCAACATGTCAAGTCTCTATGCCGTCGAGACTTGCGTGTGGGATCAATCTCTCCCATGGACATAGAAGTGGGACTAGACTCCCCTGTAGACATGGATGTCGCGTACATAGCATGTAAACTCTGCCATAAAGCATGAGTTGTAGTCTCCCTCGAGACCTGCCAGTAAACAGACTCAACCAGATGCAAACGAATCGTAGACATGGCTAACTCATCAAGATCCTGCCAATCATCATCACCCATAGAATTGGGCTTCGCCGATAAACCACGCAAGGGTTTATCCTGCCCCAAATCCGCCAATGCAACAAGCATATGTTCCTTCCAAGCAACAAAATCTACACCATCAAACTGTGTCAGACCATAACGCTAGAAGTCAAATGAAAAATCAACCATAATGCTCGCAAAAGAGCAACCAACAATGAGTAGCAAATGTCAACCAAATCAGCCCTAAACTGGCTCGAATCGCATCAACAAAAGTCTGCAAATATGGCTGTAAGATATGGCTGCAAATCAGCCCCAAAACAGCCCCAAAATTCAGCTCTTAAACAGCTGCATAAACAAGTCACAAACGTGTCCCAGATCAGCCTACAACTGAGCCATACATGGACACCTGCAAAGAGGAAACAATGGCTGAAAATTCAACGCCCAAATAAGCCCTCAAACCTGCCTATAAACTTGTAAACCTATAGCTGAAACCTACTAAAAAACCTCAAGCCATTAGTGCTCGAATCCGGCTACCTAGCTCGTAGCCACACAAGCATACATCACAATACTCACTCATGTGAGTGTGCCAAGATAACTGTACGCCTATCAAACCCGTGAGCTAATCACCAAGCCCACAATGTGCGGTATCGATGCATACACAAGCACAAATCTCCCACCTGCAGAGAACACCGCACACAAATGCTGAGTGCAACCCGCAATCTCTACCTAGATCGCATAAATGATACGCATAAAACTCCTGGGAAAATTTTGCCAGAGTTTCGTCAGTAAAACGGCCACAAAACCAGTAACCAAACTGGCTGCACGCTCAAAACCATGAGCAACCAAAGCCCATCAAACCGCACTCCAAATGCATGCACCAATCTCCACACTTTGCATACATCATTGCAAACACCTGCAAATCTAGTATACAAATATCTGTTCTACCTGTGACTGCCAAAAAACATGCTCGAGGCATACATTGCCGAGCTCAAAATGCAATCACATTAGTCTCCCTGAGCATCAAACCACATAAGGCATACATTGTATCCTCCCACCTGTGAGGAAACTTGCAACAAATATCACTTTCACATCTGAGAGCAAACCATGTGTGGAATCCTCGACACACAATAAACAACTACTGTTGCAGAAAATTCAGCATTCAGAATTTTAAAATTCTGATATGACGAGCGCATCTGGAGCGTGCCAAAACCCCAAGGTAGACTCCTGGATCACATGTATTTGAGTCCGGGTGTGAAAGCTATGCCAAAAACCTCCGTTTCGGCCCAAAAACGCAGCATAAACTGCCAAAAGAGGGCTGAAAAAATGCAGCTCCTCAACCGTAGCTCGAATGAAGTTTTTGATGGCTCTGATACCAATTGAAGGGGATCGGGGAGCACCACAGACGGAGAGTGAGAGAGAGAGGGGGAGACAGACACGATGTGGGTGAGGAGACTTAAAGAGTGAGCAGCCCCCTATACACTTATGCTATGTATAAGGTATACAAGTCAGTGAGCACCCAGACTCTGGGCGGCCGGGCAAGGCACAGACGCCTATACCCCAACAACCCCCTATACACTTATGCTATGTATAAGGTATACAAGTCAGTGGGTGCCCAGACTCTGGGCGGCCGGGCAAGGCACAGACGCCTATACCCCAACACAATGAGGTAAATTATAGTATTTATGAGTTAAAAAATTGTTAGTTATTGTGCATGCTTCAAATTTTTAAACATTTATTGATGGGATTTGTCTTTTTTGATCAAAATTGTCCAGCAAAGCATTCATCATTTACTTCCATAATCGTCAATGTCTGATCAATATATTAAGTGGGCATCATTTATTTAAAGTTTTCATTCACTCATTCAATATCAACTAAATTATGCAAATAAGATTCCAGATACATTAAGCTACATGAAACCAAATAAGAGCATTTTTGTTATGTCAGCAAAAGATTTTTCAACCATAGTTGATACTTATGTTGATGACTCTGTTTTCAATAAAATTTATGCTCATTTGTATAATCATGCATGTCTTATTCATGAAAATTATTATTTTCATGATGGCTATTTTTATCATGAAAAGAGATTGTGTATTACATCTCCATTATATAAACTTGTTCTAAAGAAATGCCATGAACCACCTTATATTGGGCACCATGGAACTATTTACACATTAGAATCTCAATTCTTTTGGCCTCACCTTCAAAAAGATTCCAATACAAATGTTGCACAGTTTTTTGTGTGTCAATGCTTTAAGTGACAACATGGTAAGCAATATGGTTTGTTAATGTTGTTTCTCTTAGCATCCCATGGATTTCGTTACTCACTTGCCACTCACTCATACATAAAAGAATATAACTTGGACCATCTCAATCAAGCAAAAGCTCTCATTTTTCTTAAACACATATTTTTCAACATAATATGCATAAATATATTGTTTTTAAATCAAGATAGGTATTTTTTTAATGTTTTTCCAGTTACACTTTTTAATGATTTGGACACTTGAATTGAGTTCACATCAGTATTTTATCTTGAATCCAATGGACAAACAAAAGCTATTAATAGCACAATTCTAGATCTTGTAAAGGACTTTTTCTCATGAGAGACCGGGTATATAGGGTATATAGAATACTTACATTCATTTGCTTGAATTTGCATACAACAACACACTTCACATATCCACAAGAAAATCACCATTTGAGATTGTTTATGGATATTTGTTGTCTATCTATGTGTAATGTATCATTATATAACTGTCACGTGCCGATGAAACTGCACAACACCACATCCAAATATCAAAAGAAGCAAAACAAGAAATTCACAAAACACAAGAGTTTTATGTTAAATAGACCAACAAAAGGAGACGATCCGTAGAATTTAACGAGGGTGATTTTGTTATGCTACTTATTTGAAAAGAAAAACCTTAAGAGTGTAGAGATCAATCTAGTAGTCAAGTTAGCACCAAGCATTTTAAAGTTATTCTAAAGATTAATGCCAATTAATTTTTTTATTATTCATTCTTCACACTTGAAAATTTTGCAACACATTCCACATTAATCTTCCTTGCCGTTTTCAAAGCTCTTTCCTAGCACTTCTACCATTGACAATCCACCACTTACTGATGGACACTAAAATCCTTCTTTCACCATTGAGACACTCTTACTTGTAGTGACATATTGCATCGTAAGTATTTACTTATAGGAATCATGGCCTTGAATATGCTAAATGGATGCCAAACACTACAAGAGCTCGCTTAAATTTTGACATCAAATTATTGGCATCAATGGCGGGTGTCCGTATATGTGTAGGTAAATCTAGAGGGAGATCAAGTTTTTTTAAATAATTTTTGAATTTTCGGTGCTCATACCAGTGGCCATATCGGTGCCTATATAGATGATTGTACCAGTACGCATACCAATGCTCATACCGACACCGTACCGGTACCTATACTGGTGAACCCTGCAAAAAACAAAAGCATCGGTCTTTCCTATGCATTTCCCTCCTTTCTTAACTTCTTCTCTTGCCCTCCTCCTCCTCACTTGCTACAGATCTGCTGCCTCACGACTTGCCAGAGGTGAGATTCTCACTCGTGGACTACTCCCCATCATCAAGGTGAGATTCTTTTCAAGTTTCCTTGTAGGTTTGTGCAGTTTAGTGTATGAGTGTGTAACATAGCGCATGTGTGTGTGCGTATTTGCAGGTTTAAGGACGTTTTTTCAACTCTCTCTCTTGCTCAAATAGGTCGCATGTGAGTGCTCTAGCTTTCTTTTTTGTTGCATACACACATACACACACACATTCACATGAACATGCATGCAAGTAAATAAAAATGCACACTAAACACACATAATTAAACACCCTACGTGCACACACAGTCACATTTTAAATTTATAAATTTTTTGAGTTTTTATGCAAATTTATTTTAAAGCTATGTTGTACGTTAAATTGTGGCTTATGGTAGGTGTTATGAATGTCAATGTAAAAATGTTCAAGTTATGAAGCTAGTTTTAGTGTTGATTAGTTTTGACTACATTTGATTATTTTCATATGTTTGACCATTTTAAGTTTAGCGGTTTAGTGGTTCAAGTTTAGGTTTAGGTTATAAGTTAGCGGTTTTTGATTTGGCCCCTTTAAATCCGCTTATTTTGTTGTATTAGTTTTAGTAATCCGGTTATATACGGTTAGCTACTTATGTAAAGCGACATTTGTTGTTTCAATCTGCTTACGGTTAGCAACTTAGGTTTTAATTGTTTGCAATTTAGCTGTTTTAGGCCGCTAATTAGGGTTAGCGGCTTTAGATTTGGCCGCTCTAAATCACCTTAGGTGTCACATTAGTTTAGCCATTTCAATAATATGCTTAAGATTAACCGCTTATAGGGTAAGCGATCGAGCTATTTCAACCCGCTTAGGATAAGCACTGGAGCTATTTCAACCCACTTAGGTTTAATTGTTGGGCTATTTAAAACTTCAAAAACAACACAAAAAAACTTCAAAAAGCGCTTGTGCACTTGGGGCAAGCAGTAGGCATAGTGGCTAGAAGAAATGGCAAGTGCGCAAGCCATTTCTAAAGTTCGGCTACGTTTTTTTAGAGAAAAAACGCACACGAACTACAGAAATGCCTTGCACACTTGCCATATTTTCTTGTTACTTTATATATGGCTTGCCCATTTGCTTGTTTTTTGTTTGGGCAAACCATATGCATTCTTGTTAGCAAAAACGGGAAGATAGAAAGACGTTCTTGAAGTTTATATGCGTTTTTAAGGAAAAATTCAAACAGACTTTAGAAACGGATTGCTCTCTTGTCGTTTGTGCTAACAAGAACGCATATGGCTTATCCAAACCATCAATAGGAAAATGGAAAATCCATATGCAGAGTAGCAAGCAAATATGACAAGCCATGTACAGAACAGGAAGCAAAAATTATAGGTGCACAAGTCGTTTTTGAAGTCCATTTTGCATTTTTATTGATTAAAATGCAAACAGACTTCTAAAATGGCTTGTACACTTGTCTTAACCATCCATAGGTGAAAACATTCTTGAAGTCCTTGAAGTCCGTATGCATATTTTATAGAAACATGCAAATAAAATTCAAAATTGACTTGCTCGTTTGTTGTTTCTGCTAACAAGAATGCATAAGATTGCCCAAGCCATCAATAGGCAAATGGGCAAGCCATACTCAAAGTACCAAGAAAATATGGCAAGCCATGTGCAATCCATATGCATTCTTAGGGTTAGCAGCTTAGGGTTAGGTGGCTCTTGAAACCCTCTACATGCATTATCATGTAGACGTGTATGTGTGTGTGTGTGTGTGTGTGTGTGTGTGTGTGTGTGTGTGTGTGTGTGTGTGTGTGTGGCATCCATGAATATAAGACAAGATTATTACCCTGTGGTACTAATCTTCGTGCACCTCTAGACCAAGGTGTGCGGGGATCGGGCATGGCTAGAGAATATGAGGTTGTTGGAGCTAACAGCAAATAGTATGAAAAATACAAACGGACTTGGAAAATGACTTGTGTACTTTAAAAACACAAACGTACTTTGATAAACAAAGTAAAATAACGCAATCGAACTTCAATAATGCACACAAACTTCAAAAACCCTAATATATAGTCATTGTCCAATAAAGACGATATTATTACCTTGTGGTCCTAATCTCCGTGCACCTCTAGACCCAGGTGTGCGGTGATCGGGCATGGCTAGAGAATGCGAGGTTGTTAGAGCTAGCGGTAAATAGTAGAAAAAATGCAAACAAACTTTGATAAACTAAGTAAAATAACGCAATCGGACTTCAATAGCGCACACAAACTTCAAAAACCCTAATATATAGTCATTGACCAATAAAGACGAGATTATTATCCTGTGGTCCCAATATCCATGCACCTCTAGATGAGGTGTGTGGGGATCCGGCATGGCTAGAAAATGTGAGGTTGTCATGTATTGTCATGTAGTTAGTAGTGTGTACTTATAACAAGAGTGGTTTAATTATTTGTTGCATCATTGGTAGATAAAGTATGAACGATCCGATGGCGTGTCCTCGTGTGCATTACAAGCATCAGATCTTTTGAAAACAAAAAAATTGCGACCAGCACATATGCAGTAACGGTCTCTTTCCCATAGAGTAACTACAAGACCTGCATTATCGATCTCATGGTCCGGAGACGGTAGATCAACCTCCGCAAGTAGATATTGCTCCAACTTCATCCTAGAGAAGACGATTTTCAAACGAACATCCATCGACTGAGTCCACCCAACCAATACCTTATGGGCATTTCAAGAAGTAGAGATGGTTAGACGCGTTCTTTGACATAGAATCCATCATTGAAAACATAGAAGATGACAACATTCGAGGCAATACTACGAACCAACCTCAGTCATCTCGTCCATATTGACAGCATGATAGCAACGATAAAGAGGGCCTGGGGGATTCACCATGGAAAACTTACCGCACCACGTAAGTGCAGGGCAGAGGGGTTTTTTACAAGTCACATAAGCGTATAAGTTAGGGACAAGCCCCCAATAATTTATCTCCTAAGCTTAAAAATAAGGGAGGGGGATATCATATTTGGGGGGGGGGGGGGGGGGGGGGAAGGAAAAAATGAGAGGAAGGATTTGTGTTTCAAAATCTTGGCTTCCCAAAAGAGTCTGCCCTCGAACTTGTGAGTCAATAGCTACAAAGATACATACAAGAACTAACGCTGCTTTGTATCAATTTCTTCTTTTGTGATTATAGTTCATTTGTTGAGGGATGAAAGCTTTAAAGAGTTTGTATAATTGCAAATTTACATAGGGAACCTAGCACAACGTTATATTTGAGTAATTTAGATGGGTCAAAATTAGACGAGTAGCCAAATTACAGGCTCATTGGACACATAGTTTGAAAGTCAACCTAAGACACATTGAGGGTACATTAGTTATCAATAGAAGTGGTCCCTTAGTACATTGCTAGTCACTATGCTACACACTCTTTGACTAGTTTTACTCAGCTAGATCATGCAAGACCTACATTTTAGATATAAGATAGGGGTATGATAGTTTTCTTCATTGATTGTCGTATAAGCGTAGAAAGGGGGGTCATATTCCCTAATATGAGTCGTATATAGGGGTCTTACCAACATTGCCCGCTTGTCGCAGGTAGCGTCTCGTTTTGTATATAGAGTGAATCCCCTGGGAAAGAGGGCAAGATTATGCAAACTCTTGCACGTATGCCGCTTTACAATGGTACAAAAATCTCAGTTCTCCGTACCGCTTTGATAATGCTTAATTTGTAGTCTGTCTATGGGTAGTGTGACACCTTCTTCATAGAGCTTTTTAGATAAGCATGCCAAGGTGAAAATTACAGTTCAATAATGTGATCAAGGGATTGGCTTGTTCATGTAATGACAGGTTGCTCAACAAGCAAATCTTACCGGGTGGAAGGCAATCACATTCCCCCTATCCGTCCAGTCGATAAAAAGATTCTTACTAATTTGGGCTTGGATTATCACAAAATACATGCACGTCCTAGTGATTGTATACCTTTTTGCAATGAGTATGCAAATTTGGAACAGTGTCCAATTGTGGATCAAACAGGTATAGAGAGGACACACAAGGAAAATTTATCCCTCAAAGGTCCTTCGACACTTTCCTATCATTCCAAGATTAAAGAGCATGTTCACGTGCAAGTCTATAGCCACTTTGATGACATGGCACTCAAATACTAGATCGACACATGATGTGATGCGAGTACCTGCTGACTCTCGTGCATGGAAGCACATATAGGAAAGTTGGCCTACATTTAAGAATGAGCCTCGATGTATTTGCTTTGGTATGGCAATGGATGGAGTAAACCCATTTGGATTACGAACTTTTTGTCATGGAGCACGTGGCCTATTTGCTTGGTTAATTATAATCTTCTACCATGGCTACCTATCAAGAAGGGCCATCTGTTGTTGTCAGTGATCGTCCCAGGAAAGTACAAAGCAAAGAACATGGATGTCTATCTGGCACCACTGATAGAACAGCTACAAATCTTGTGACAGGGATCGATGTGGTTGATATGTCCCAGCCAATCAGACAATGAAATACATGTGCAAGGCATTCTCATGTGGACCATGCACAATTGTCTAGGCTTCGATGAGTGTTCAGGTAAGTGCCTTTGAAACCCTCACATACATGTTATTCCTGGTTATGCCAATGCTTTTATATTTTAATTTTATGAATTTTCAAGCTTGAGTTACTCGGGCAATCATAAATGTCCAAAATGTGGTCCTCAACTTGGCTTTCGCCGCTCTGATCATTTGAGTAAGACAGTTTACGAGGAGCATGGTAGATTTTTGCGTGAAGGACATAAGCTACATGGACCAAACATATGCAAACATGACATACATCCACTGGAAGTGAGCCATTGAAAAAACTGTCGGTCAGAGGAGAGACACAGGTACAACGACGACACTCCAAAGTTGGCATGGTTGGACGCAGAGCAGTGGGCGGGGATTGCATGAGAGACACAAGACAATCCTGATAGATTTTAGCAACAAAGAGATGCAGCCAGAGCATGTTTAGAGTCTGCTGGAGCATCACATCTTGGAAGTGGAGGCTATGAAACACTTCAACATGAGTCGTAAGCATAATACTGAGGCGGTCCGGCGGTCCGGGGCGGGCAACAAGAAGAGTGGCCTCTAGACACCCTTCAAGGCTCCCGTGCTGCTCAATGGGGCTGGGGCACAACACAACACAAACCAAAACAACAAACCCACTGCCAAATCCCAACTACACAAGGGGCACCACCTAGTTTAAGAGCGAACTAGGACGCAAAAGAGGAGAATTGTTAGAGCAACCCACAAACAAGCAAGGAATTTACACTAACCCTAACACCAATGGAATACTCTCACACACTAAAACACGAGAGAGAGAGAGAGAGATAGATAGTGCTCGGGCTGCTTTGAAATGTATCGGTAATGATCAAGCAAACACAACTATATATTTAAGAAAGAGAGAGAAAGGGGGAGGGGGTGCTTGTTGCATTAATACCTTCTTACAAATCTGTCATGACAAATCAAAGTGAGATTAGTACTTGTTCAACATAGCTTGCATAAATTTCACCACAACACATCACAAGAAAAGCCACCCCAATCACTGTCTTAAGGCCAGGGGAGTCCTCTCCACCCTGTCGCCCTCTTACAGTATGTGGGATTTATGGCTAGATTGATGACAACACCAGAGACAAGCTATCAAGAACTTAACAAAAAAAAAAAAAAACACCAAGACACTTACGCATCATTGTTGTCCATTACTTCACGTTGGAAGGGAGACAAAGTATCCGAGCTTAGTCCAAATCCACCCTCCTTGATTCAGCGAATGTTGGGCTTACACTAGTAGGAGAAATGATAGATTTCCTACTCTCAATTGAATGATCCCTCTCTCTCTTACAATGGCATAGATTTCCCTTGCTAATCCCCTATTACAACACATGCACATGCATAAGACAATGAGCTTCCACTCAAGAGCTCCTTCTAGAGAGGTTGAGCTTGGCTTCTCAAGCTATAGCATAGTGCTCTTGCTTATAGCTCCCCCCCTTTTATGCTAGCTACACCCTCCTTTTATAGCAATTTTGAAGGCTAGGGTTACTCCTCTAACCATGGTTGGGTTAGATTTTCAGCAATTTATCTAATTTCTTTTGCTTGGAATTATCAAGAAGTTGGTGGGGAAAGAGAGAGGAGAGAAATGGAGGTGATAGGACTTTTCATAGTGGGTTAGTGTTAGTAGAGTTAGTATTAATTTACAAATGGAATTGGATATTTACAATGGGAGTATCCATGTAGGATACAAATAAGGAAGAAAAACTCTTAAGAGGTAAGAAAAGGTGGATTTCTTACAAGGTTGATGCTCCAAGTGTCTTGAGTAGGGCCAATTTTGACGCTTGTTGACGGTCCACTAGCTTTGACGGTACATTTTTTCTCCACTCTTGACCTTCCTTGAGAGACAAGGTAATTGAAGCTGAGTAATCAACCACCATGATGCTGTCTTTTAAGAGAAGAGGCTGAATTTTGTGGTTTTTTGATAGATATGGGTAATTTGGAGGAGGAAAAATGAGACTAGGTGGTCAATTTTGGAATGGAATTGTGTGTGGGAGGTATGAGTTCACCATGGTTTCTCTTATTCTTCAAGGTTGAGGAGAAGGTGAGTAGTGTGCAGAGAGGAGTGGTGAGAGAGATGGGGATGATGAGTGGAGAAGTGTGTGTGAAAGAGGAAAATGATAAAGTGGAAGAGAGAGTGTGGCTGCATAGCATGGGAAAACTGGAGTCCACTAAAAAAATCATAGCTCACAGCTGGTAGCTCCAAAAATCATGAAAAAATTTGGGGTGATTATTCAGGGCGTGGGCTACATTTTCTCTTTTGACCACCGCTCCAAATTCAGAGTGGAGATAGGTGCCAAAATTCTCACCAAAAAGCCTGTTTTTTATGCCTGCAAAAGTCTTTTAGTGGCCCCCTCCTTTGTTGAATTTGTACAATGCATCCAAGAGTGAGCTCCTCCTTTGTCATATTATAATACAAAGCATTTAAGTTTCCCTTGACCCATGCATGGAGGAGGATTATTGGTGAAATAAGAAATATATACATGGTGGGACTAGTGTATGGACTATTCATGGACTTTAGCTCAATGAGCACATGGTGTTAGAATAATGAGTAAAAATAATAATAAAAATATGGAGGAGTTATGGATATGGAAAGATATTGGAATCATATGATATGGTCCCTCCTTGAATTATTTTGGGTGAAAGAGGAAAAGGTATGCAAGTAAATAATATAATAAAAGTAACCAATGAGTAGAAATCAATTTTTTGTTTTCACGAGGGTGAGGGTGAAAATGTGGGAGTGATTTGTATAAAGGAAAAATATGAGGTTAGAGTATGTACATATTGGCAAAAAAATATAATTATGGTGTAAGAGGATGAAAGAAGGTGTACATAGGTTTAATAAAACACACACCTAAGTAGAAATATTTAAATAAAATACCAAAATAATTATAAAAAATCCCTATATTTAGGCCATATATACAATGAAATATTTACACACAAAGAGGCCATAATATACTCTTTTTTTTTTTTTTTTTTTTTGGGCTTTCCTAGCCCAGTGACTAGCTAGCTGAGGGTTTTTAAGAAGATATGGGAAAAGTCCCGTGACTCACGCACGCCTATGTACAGTGAAATGGTAGGGATAGCCACAGTGTTTGGGTGATTTTGGTAGGGTGAGGTAACTCACTGTGGCAATTACAAAGAGCCGAAAAAACGGCTATCAGTAGCCCTCCCCCTGGATGATGGTATATTCATGTACCATCATAGAGCATCTTTTCCAAAGAGAGTGCTTCAGAGTCCTTGACGAGATCTTCATTGTTTGGCCCCTCAGAATTTTGGCTGGAGTTAAACTCATGCTTCATGTAACAATACTTACATAAGACAGCGGCCTTTGGACAGATCTTTGGTAGATCCTTTGGTAGAAGGCGACCCAAATAGGGCTTCAAGCGATACCCGTTTACTTTCCTGGAGTGCTCTTTACCATTCAAGTCCATAAGCTGATAGTAACTTGAATTGAAAGCCTTCTTGACTATGTATGGCCCTTGCCATCTTGTTTCAAACTTGGCATCAAAACGATTGTCAAGTCGATTGTCATACCTTAGCACAAGCTCTCCTTCCTTGATGCCTTTGTCCTTCAGTTTCTTGTCGTGCGTTTCTTTCGCTTGTGTGGCTTTCCTCTTGTAGCACTCATATGCTGCTTCTCTTTTCCACTCAAGCTCCACTAATGTAAGAAGTCGATCCATCCATGCCTCTTGATCATCTTGTGCTCCTTTGCCATGAAGTCGCATTGTTGGAATGTTGAGCTCGATAGGCTGCAAAGCCTCTTGACCATAGACCAAGTGAAATGGTGTGAACTCCGTGGCTTCCCTATATGTGGTTCAATATGCCCACAAGGCACCATCCAAGAAGTCATCCCATAATTTTGTCTTGTTTTGCACCATCTTTCTAATGATTCCTGCAATGACACCATTAGCCTTCTCCACCAAACCATTTGACTGTGGGTAGTATGGTGTGCTATGACGATGTAGAATGTGAAGCTCTTCACAAACTTCTGTGAGCAATCCTTTTCTAAACCTTGGACCATTATCAGAAACAATCTTCAAAGGTGTGCCAAATCTACAACAAATGTGAGTGTAGACGAATTTGCTCACTGTCTTCTCATTTACCTTCGCCACACTTTGTGCTTCCACCCACCTAGTCATATAGTCTACAGCCACTAGAATGTAGAGTTTACCATTTTTTGTCCTAGGCAGAGGACCCATAGCATCAATGCCCCACTTTTCAAAGGGTCCATTTGCAAGCACTATTTGCCTCGGGCCATGCACCAACCTTCTATTTCCATTTATCTGACAAGTGTGACAGCTTTTACACCAATGTTGAACATCCACATGCAAACTTGGCCAAACATACCCCGAAAGCAAAATCTTCTTCACAGTTAATTCTTGGGCAAAATGACCACCACATGCCTCTTCATGCAAACCTTTTAGAATGGCTGGAATTTCCTTGATAGTTGGTACTCGTCTGCACACTTGATCCTTCCCTCTTTGATAGAGGGAGCCTTCTAGGAAGAGATATACGCTTGCCTTCTTCATGAGTCTCCTCTTCTGAGCTTTTGTGAAGTCTGGTGGAAACTCACCCTCCAAAATGTAGCCAATGATGGGAGCCAATGACTCCAATCCCTGGTACCTCGGTTGCTTCACAGCAGCCGCCACTATGATGACCTGCACTTCTTTCTTTACACATGCAACGGCTTGTTGTGCAAGTAAATCAGCATCTTCATTCTGTTTCCTAGGAATATGATATAGTTGTACTTCTTCAAACTGATTAAACATCTTACGAATGGCATGAACTTTTGTCCTTAAGCTTTCATTCTTGCATGCCCAAATGCCTAAAATCTGTTTAACAATGAGAAGTGCATCTCCCTTTACCATGAGACGTTTTATCCCTTGGCCAATGCACATCTTCAAACCATGAAGTAGTGTGTCGTATTCTGCTTCATTGTTGCTAGTTGAACCTGGTAGATTGACCTTCTCTTTCATGACCACCTCTCCACTTGGGTTGAGCAACACTAGCCCTCCCCCTGCTTTTCCTGTGGCTCGACGAAAAGCTCCATCAAAGAACAAGGTAAAAGCATTAGGAATAATTTTTGGTGGTGGCAATGGTAGGGTCTTTACTTCAGGCACCTTAATCTCCTTTTCGTGCACCCTATAAGTGAGAATCCACGCCAATTGTGCACGCACACTATCTTCTACCTTGAAAGAGTATTGAAACTCTTGCAACTCCATAATCCACTTTGAGATCCTAGTACTAAGATTCATTTGAGATGACACCCAAGGGAACAAATTTTCTGCAGTGAGAATTACAAAAGGTTTTGGTAGCAGGTAGGATCTAAACTTTCTCACCGCAAACATGAGAGAAAGCATCATGAGTTCTGCTTCTGTGTAGTCTCTCTCCAAAGCATTCATGACCCTACTAGCAAAGTAGATGGGTCGCATCCTTGTACTGTGGGGATCTTGTTGTAGCAACACAGCACCAATTGTTTCTTTCCCAGCACTAGAGCTAACAAAGAATGTGTACTCCCAACAAGGAGGCATGAGTGTTGGTAGCTCTGACAAAATGACTTTAATGTTACAAAAGTACTCTTCAAGCTCATCAGACCATGCAAATTCTACTTGTTGTGTCAACTTTTGCAAAGGGTGAAGTAACTCCGAGGCTAAGTGAATGAAGCGTGACATATACTTCACCTTTTGAATGAATGAGATGACCTCCTTAAGACTCTTGGGTGATGGTAGCTCAATAAGAGCCTTTGCCTTCGAAGGATCCACTTCAATGCCTTTGTAAGAAACTTTATGACCAAGCAAGATTACTTCATCCTCACCTATATGGCACTTGTCGGGGTTGAGTTGACCTCCCATGTCGTAGAGCTTCTTTAAACCTTCTTCTACCCTTTGTAGATGCAATGATTTTGAGCTATAAATACAGAAATCATCAATGAACACCCTAATTGACTTTCCAAAGAATGCTTGAAACACCATATTCATGAAACGTTGGAATGTTGCAGGAGCATTTGTCAGACCAAATGGCATGACTCTAAAAGCATAACAACCCCAAGGAGTGATAAAGGTTGTTTTCAATTGATCCTCCAGTGCAATCCCTATTTGAAAGTAACCTGAGTAACCATCGCACACAGTGTACTTCTCATGACCAGCTACCTCATTTAGTATCTCATTTACCCTTCATCTTGATCACCTTCGTTCTCTTGAGGACCTACCTCCTCCAAGCCTTGACAAGAGGTCTCTTGGTTGCTTGGCTTAAACCTTACCCCCATGACTTCGATGGAAGACTCCTCTTCAGTAATGCTGCCGCTACTTTCTTCTTCTGAAGTGCTATCGGTCCAACCTTCTTCCGTCTCACTTTGAGATGATTCTTCATGGAGCTCCTCTTGGCGTTGCTCCTTCATGTCAAAGACAACCTTCTTGTGATTGTCATTCCTACAAATTAGCTTTCCACTCTCCCAATCCTGCAAAGCTCGCATTTTCATTAGCCATGGTCTTCCTAGGATAAATGGGTAACCATTTCCCTTGGTAGACATGACATAGAAATCCACTGCCTTCTTAATGCCAAAGGCCTCCACAAAAACATTTTTACAAATGCCTACGCACCTAGCCTTGCTATTGTTTGCCATCTTGACCCTAATTTCAGGTGTCTCATGGATGTGCATGCCTAGTTTTTGCATGAGTCCCTCTGTCATGATGCAAATTTGTGCACCCCCATCCACTAGACCTTTCCTAACCAATCTCCCTTTGATGTAACAGTCTAGCACCGGTGTAATGTCCTCATTCATTTCAGCTTGTGCAATTTTTACAACAGGCACACTCTCTTTTACCTTTCTCCTAGTGCTAACTGCCCTTGTTAAATCCCTCCTAACTTGTGGACATAATGCAAGAAATTGAGGCCATGAAATATCAGGACCCTTACCTCTCATGTCTTCCAACAAGTTGTACGGAGCCATACCATGTCCAAGAGGGAAGTCTTGGAGGTTGATACGACGTCGAGTCCTCTTGGTTTCCTTGGTTTCCTTTGCCTTCTTGCCTTGTCCATGGTCACTCTGTGATGTGACTCCTTCTTTCTCTTTACCTTTTCCTCGGCCACGCTTAATTCCATTGGCTTCCATGTCAACCTCATTTGAATTTGTCACCTCTACCACATGCACATTTGGATCTGGCAAAGGTGGAACTCCTTCTACCCCTTGTGGAGGTGGTCTTGGTCCATTTGGCCTTTGTAGAAGCCTTGGTTGTTGACCAGTTCCTTCACCTGCATTCATCACTGGGTAATTCAAGTTAGGCCTCCCTGGCTCCCCACGGGGCCAAGGACAATTATACATCCCATGTCCAGACTCTCCGCAATTCCAACATTGCAAGACTCTCCTAGGTCGTGGATCTCGCTCTTCAGACTTCTTTGCTTGTCCCTTTGGACCTACAGCTTGTGCAAGGTGAATTGACAGGCTGCTTAAAGATTCGTTTAACTTCTCAATTACTTCCGCCGTTACCTCAGGAAGCTCCCTCGATGTTGATGCTTGTGACTTACCTTTGGGTCTAAGACCTTCTATTGGAACCTCTCCCCTTAAGCACTTGAGTTTCCTATACTTCTCAGCAGCCCTAGTTTCAGCTGCATCAAAAGTAGCAGGTGCACCCGCCTCAACTTTTACCTTAAGGTCAGGAAAGAGTCCGGCTATGAACCTCTCCTTCTTTAAAAATTCTGCACCATCACCAGGGTTAGCAACATTTCGTATCCATAGAGCCCAAAGACGTAGAAACTCTTGCTTGTACAAGTAGTAGTCATCTAAGTCTTTTTGCTTATGAGAAACAATGTCTTGCCATAGTTTTTGAGTGTTTTGGGGATCAAAGAAGTATCTCTTAAAACGATTCAAAACTTCTGTGTAATTCCCCTTAACTTCCTCAGGCAAAGAGTCAAACCAAGTACTAGCATCTTTCCTAAGGACCACCTCAAACATTTCTACACGTTCTTGATCGGTTACTATCCTCTTGATACGGCAAGACATCTTGAAATTTGCTAAAAATAATTCTGCATCCTCTCCAGGCTCTCCAAAGAAAAGAGGATATCCAGACATTTGGCGTTGGCTCTCCATTATTATGAAAGATTACAACACGAGTTACAATAAGGGATACAATAGAGATCTAGAACCACTCGCCTGCAAATGAAGAAGTGAGAAAATACCACTCTAGGTTTTCTTCTTCAGCTATCCAAGCTTCAATAAGGTCTCGATTTGTTTGATCAAAACAAAAGGGTAGACTATTGATGAGCTCTAAGAAGGGTTGAAATTCTTCAAAGCTAAGGCGATAAACAGAAATCTCTAGAACTTCATTTTCTGGATCCAAAAGAGCAACCACGTCCCAAGTGATAAATTGCACTTGCTCTACAATTCCCAATGCACAAGCGGTTTGTATAAAAACTAGATCTTCATGCTCGTCGAAGGCCGTGAGAAAGTAGCAATTGACTAGGAGCTCCTTTCCTTCGAGTTCCACACAGTCGGAGTGAGGCAACCTTCTCACAATTTCATAAAGAACATCCTCATCAAGTCCAATCAAGTTTGCAAGATTTAAAGACTCCACTTGTGCTACAAAATTCCTGGACAAAAACTCCTTAGGATTATGGTTAAATCATTCAAAAGCATAAAGAGATTTACAATGTCTCTATGAACAAAGTGTCATAGAAAGTAGAGAAGGATGAGAATTTATACAAATTTGCAATCTTCTCTATGCTCTCTTTATTAAGACAAGCTCTGAATAGCTCCCTATCTCCTTTGTTGAAAGCGAAAGGAAGACTATTAATAAGACGCAAATGAGGGAAAAATTCACCAAATGTGAGTCTATGAAGCATGAACTCTGGCCGCAAGTTTCCTGAAGAGTCTTCCTCAATGGTGAAATGCACTCGCCAAACGCCAAATTTCACTCTATTTACCAATCTTAGGGCACACACTAGTTGGATGAATGCGCGGTCTTCCTTAGTGCCCAACAACAAGAGGAAAATGGAATCCACGCGTAGGACCTTCCGTCTTAACTTCACCACCCTCTTGTTATGAGGGAGACGCCTTACTACTTGCTCCTGCAACTCAATTGGTAATAGAGCTAGATCTCTAAGGATTGAACTTTCACTGCACACACATTCCCAGTTAGAACAAATGATCGTTTTTTTTGTTTCTTGTAACAACTTGGACAAAGAAAAAACAAACATACACACTACTTTGCCGGGCTGCACTTCATTTTAAAATAAAATGAACACATGTACATCAAAAGAAGTGTGGTAGTTGATGAGAGGTAGAATGACAGGGTTTGGTGATGCAAGAATTTCTCCTGCTCTTTGGGCACCAAACATGAACACCATTCGTTGTTGAAAATGGATCTTTCTACTAATTGCAACGTTTATTCTAATGTGTGGAGTAAAATGAAAGGGAAAAACCTCTATTCCTGGGCCATTATCCATGGCCTATGCATGTCCTAATGCTTAAAACAAAACAAAAATATAGACGTCCAAACTAAGGTCGTACCTAATGAGAGGCAAAATAAAAGGATTTACTGAAGCGTTTATCTCGGCCAACCTAAGAGGACCTAAAATTCTACGAATGACACGTTGAAATTGCAACTTAGTACTAACAATTATGTGTACCTTTTGCCTTGCAATGGGAATGAAGGGATCATACAAATCTTCGTGATTCATGCAAACTACTTGACTATGCTAAAGGTTGATTCTACACAAAAATACACAAGCCGTCCTCGTGGGGGCACCAATTTGAGGCGGTCCGGGGCGGGCAACAAGAAGAGTGGCCTCTAGACACCCTTCAAGGCTCCCGTGCTGCTCAATGGGGCTGGGGCACAACACAACACAAACCAAAACAACAAACCCACCGCCAAATCCCAACTACACAAGGGGCACCACCTAGTTTAAGAGCGAACTAGGACGCAAAAGAGGAGAATCGTTAGAGCAACCCACAAACAAGCAAGGAATTTACACTAACCCTAACACCAATGGAATACTCTCACACACTAAAACACGAGAGAGAGAGAGAGAGATAGATAGTGCTCGGGCTGCTTTGAAACGTATCGGCAATGATCAAGCAAACACAACTATATATTTAAGAAAGAGAGAGAAAGGGGGAGGGGGTGCTTGTTGCATTAATACCTTCTTACAAATCTGTCATGACAAATCAAAGTGAGATTAGTACTTGTTCAACATAGCTTGCGTAAATTTCACCACAACACATCACAAGAAAAGCCACCCCAATCACTGTCTTAAGGCCAGGGGAGTCCTCTCCACCCTGTCGCCCTCTTACAGTATGTGGGATTTATGGCTAGATTGATGACAACACCAGAGACAAGCTATCAAGAACTTAACAAAAAAAAACACCAAGACACTTACGCATCATTGTTGTCCATTACTTCACGTTGGAAGGGAGACAAAGTATCCAAGCTTAGTCCAAATCCACCCTCCTTGATTCAGCGAATGTTGGGCTTACACTAGTAGGAGAAATGATAGATTTCCTACTCTCAATTGAATGATCACTCTCTCTCTTACAATGGCATAGATTTCCCTTGCTAATCCCCTATTACAACACATGCACATGCATAAGACAATGAGCTTCCACTCAAGAGCTCCTTCTAGAGAGGTTGAGCTTGGCTTCTCAAGCTATAGCATAGTGCTCTTGCTTATGGCTCCCCCCTTTTATGCTAGCTACACCCTCCTTTTATAGCAATTTTGAAGGCTAGGGTTACTCCTCTAACCATGGTTGGGTTAGATTTTCAGCAATTTATCTAATTTCTTTTGCTTGGAATTATCAAGAAGTTGGTGGGGAAAGAGAGAGGAGAGAAATGGAGGTGATAGGACTTTTCATAGTGGGTTAGTGTTAGTAGAGTTAGTATTAATTTACAAATGGAATTGGATATTTACAATGGGAGTATCCATGTAGGATACAAATAAGGAAGAAAAACTCTTAAGAGGTAAGAAAAGGTGGATTTCTTACAAGGTTGATGCTCCAAGTGTCTTGAGTAGGGCCAATTTTGACGCTTGTTGACGGTCCACTAGCTTTGACGGTACATTTTTTCTCCACTCTTGACCTTCCTTGAGAGACAAGGTAATTGAAGCTGAGTAATCAACCACCATGATGCTGTCTTTTAAGAGAAGAGGCTGAATTTTGTGGTTTTTTTATAGATATGGGTAATTTGGAGGAGGAAAAATGAGACTAGGTGGTCAATTTTGGAATGGAATTGTGTGTGGGAGGTATGAGTTCACCATGGTTTCTCTTATTCTTCAAGGTTGAGGAGAAGGTGAGTAGTGTGCAGAGAGGAGTGGTGAGAGAGATGGGGATGATGAGTGGAGAAGTGTGTGTGAAAGAGGAAAATGATAAAGTGGAAGAGAGAGTGTGGCTGCATAGCATGGGAAAACTGGGGTCCACTAAAAAATCATAGCTCACAGCTGGTAGCTCCAAAAATCATGAAAAATTTGGGGTGATTATTCAGAGCGTGGGCTACATTTCTCTTTTGACCACCGCTCAAATTCAGAGTGGAGATAGGTGCCAAAATTCTCACCAAAAAGCCTATTTTTTTATGCCTGCAAAAGTCTTTTAGTGGCCCTCCTTTGTTGAATTTGTACAATGCATCCAAGAGTGAGCCCTCCTTTGTCATATTATAATACAAAGCATTCAAGTTGCCCTTGACCCATGCATGGAGGAGGATTATTGGTGAAATAAGAAATATATACATGGTGGGACTAGTGTATGGACTATTCATGGACTTTAGCTCAATGAGCACATGGTGTTAGAATAATGAGTAAAAATAATAATAAAAATATGGAGGAGTTATGGATATGGAAAGATATTGGAATCATATGATATGGTCCCTCCTTGAATTATTTTGGGTGAAAGAGGAAAAGGTATGCAAGTAAATAATATAATAAAAGTAACCAATGAGTAGAAATCAATTTTTTGTTTTCACGAGGGTGAGGGTGAAAATGTGGGAGTGATTTGTATAAAGGAAAAATATGAGGTTAGAGTATGTACATATTGGCAAAAAAATATAGTTATGGTGTAAGAGGATGAAAGAAGGTGTACATAGGTTTAATAAAACACACGCCTAAGTAGAAATATTTAAATAAAATACCAAAATAATTATAAAAAATCCCTATATTTAGGCCATATATACAATGAAATATTTACACACAAAGAGGCCATAATATACTTTTTTTTTTCTTTTCTTTTTTTGGGCTCACCTAGCCCAATGACTAGCTAGCTGAGGGTTTTTAAGAAGATATGGGAAAAGTCCCGTGACTCACGCACGCCTATGTACAGTGAAATGGTAGGGATAGCCACAGTGTTTGGGTGATTTTGGTAGGGTGAGGTAACTCACTGTGGCAATTACAAAGAGCCGAAAAAACGGCTATCAATACTTATGCTTTAAATTGTCAAAAAAGTATATGTTATTTTAAGATTTATCTCATGATTAAACCATAATTCTGCAAGAAGTTGCCGTGAAGCGCCCTCCGACACGCCAAGACGAGAAGTATGGGTACAAGCATGGGCTTGTGGCCCTTTTGACCCAGCTGCTGCTGCAGGAGGAGGGAGATGCCATTGACTGAGAGGCATTACCATGAGGGTGACATCCTCCATATATGTTTTTTTTTTTGTAGTTGTGGTCTTCTTGGTACAGTCTTACTCATTCATTGTATACATGTACAATTTCATGCTTATGTTTATGGTTTTGCATTCTGTTTGCGATGATGATTTTGCAATTATGGTATGGCATAGAGATTATGGTTATGGTTATGATATGGTTATGGTTTTGCACTATGGTATGGCCATGAGGTTATGGTTATGGTATGGCACAGAGGTTATGGTCATGGTTTGGCAATCAAATTATGGTTATGGTTTTGCACTATGGTATGGCCACGAGGTTATGGTTATGGTATGGCACAGAGGTTATGGTCATGGTTTGGCAATCAAATTATGGTTATGGTTTTACAATGATGGTATGGAAATCATGGTATGGTTAGGTTTTGGCAATCAAATTATGGTTATGATTTTGCAATGATGGTATGGAAATCATGTTATGGTTATGGTTTGGCAATCAGACTATGGTTATGGTTATGGTTATGGTTATGGTTATGGTTTTGCAATGATGGTATGGTTGTTATGGTTATGGTATGACAAGCAAGTTATGGTTATGGTTATGGTATGGCAAGTGGGCTATGTTTATGGTTTTGCAGTTTTTGAATCATATCTTAATTATGGCTATAAAATCTTCAGTGTCTATGGTTTGGGAGTCGACGTTATGGTTATGATTTTGGGAACTTGTCATGATTAAGCTGTTGATTTTGTGGTTTTGTTCTTCTTACAATTTTGCTAATCTGTATACACTCACTCTTTAGCATCGAGCTATAGGTGAAGTGTGGTTGCTTGTGTACTCTTCCTTTGGGTAGAGAGGGCTATTTTTTGTTGCTGCAGTACATGCAGCATTAGTTCCCAGCCCTCTCTGCCCAAATTTTTTTGCAGGTTTTATCGTCGGTACAGACGTTGGTATACATCGCGGAATAGACGTTGGTATAATAAAACATTATATCGGTGCATATATAGGCGGTCTTTCTGGCGTTCTTTTTAGTGCTTATTCCGACGATAAATATACCGATGCATATACCAATGACACAATATCGACGTTTATTTCGATGCTAATTTCAACGCATTTTAGTTTTAAAACTAGCTTTGAGTCGTTCGTATCCATGTCGATTTTTGCGAGGTGTGTAGTGAAAGGGATTTTTTCACTCTTATACTAATATCTTGAAAGCATATCAAAGTTGTAAAAACCGAAAGCTTTTACTTGAGGTTTTCTCTTTAACTAATCTAACATGGTATATCATACTTGAGGTTCATTGTTTGGCATTTTATTCACTAGTAAATAAATGATGAGGTTTGTCCGCCAATTGAAAGTTGTTATACATGAGGTTCACCCTTTGATGGGTACTCAATGCATCGTCTGAGAAATATTTGACCGAGGTTTTCCCTTTGAATAATGCGACAATTGATTTCACATTGTCATCATGCTCTTGCTTGTCTCATTGAGAGAGAACACTCTCAGAGGCCTCTTTTAGTTCTGTTAGTAATTTTTGTTGTTGATTCCACTTACCTTCTTGGTGTCTTTTTTTCACAATATTATGATGAGTAGCTTAATCTTTTTTTGGGTTTTTTAACTTGTTTTTTAGATTCTTGGATACACTTGTTCTATAATTGAGTACAACATTGAATTGAGGAACAACACGAATAAGAATCACTGGTATGGAATGTATGATTTTGTAGAACCCCTTTGGGAAGATAGCACATTAATGCCTAACCTCTCTGAGGTTATGAAGTTTTTTGCTGCTGTTAGCTTCTTTGTCTTTCCCAAACACTTTCAACAAGATTTTGATCTCAATAATCACAATGAAAATAAAAAATGCACTCATTCTACAATAAAATTAAAAACCAAATATGAAGTTCACAACTGAAATAATACAAAAGAAAGATTCCATCTAACACAAGGACTTTTTTCCTAAAGTCTCTGAAGCATCATTAATGCTAGAAAAGCTACGTGTGCAACGCATGATTTTGAGATTACTTTATCTTGTGTGTTTGTTTCAAAATAGAACATGTAACTTGATTTTATCTAAAAATAGAAATTAAGGTTGACTTCTACTTACACATAAGTGCATTATTTCAATTTGTAGACGGAAATGGTGCACACAGTGCTCTCTAGCAGTGGGGTGCTCTGGATGTAGTATGCATGCAGACTCACAAGCTATCTTAAATCTACAGACAATAGTGCAATGACCTGAAAATAGAACTGGAATAAACAATGAACAAAAACTGACAATAGCCACAAGCCCTCCAAGGCAGCATCGTGTATATAATCAAATGACCACACAAGACTATAGTTTGGTTGCGACCAACTCTGCTCAAACCACGACTACACAAGGTACAATGGGGATATCGAAGTTGAGGTGCAATGGTGCAAGTACAACTGAAAACCACAATGTAACTAGGCAAAAACCACAATATGACTAGACAACACAACTTCAAGGCTCACAGGCCGACTACAGACCACCAAGGTGAAGTGCTCCAAGACTAGTGCACAATAGTGTACAAGACTAGGGACTAGACTCCAGAACTCTGGCTAGACTCTCTCAAGCCTGTCCATATATGTTTTCCACGTGATTTGTATATATCCACAAGCTAGGGGAGTCGCCCAGCCACCACACATATCTAATCCAACTCGAAATATCTAGCCAAGGTGACCCCTTGCAATTGCAAGTATCCACTAGTGGTGGCCTAGTAAAGCCACTAGTGAGTCGGGCCACCAATTGCCTAGCTGGCCACTAGACGATCCAACCTGGTCCTGATCCACCATCGCCCCGACTACTAAAGAAGTGATGTCTAGTAGCTTCCGAATGCTCTAAAAGGGGTGGCCATAGACTAGCCACACTCTGGATGATCAATGCTACCTCTCTGGCCAAGGTGGTATGAGCCCTACCCGAACCGCGGTCAGTGTGTCCACATTGGCGCCCATCGGTGGGCGGTCTAAGAGTGCCCGGGTGCCCGGACCAAGGAAGGTCCGACTCGAATATGATGTCCTCTAGAGCACATCCACCAAGGTGTCCATGCAAGCTAAGATCTATGTAGACATGTAGCCCTGCTATACAGATGCTCACCACTGTTCCACTCACCATCCCGGGAGTGGTGCACCAAGGACTGAAAGTAAACTGAAAACGGAATTGAATAGTGAAAGAAACTCTAGTAAAAGAAACTCCAACATGGTATGTAAAATGGCCTCAAAAAGGTGGGAGGCACTAAGGATTCCGCTGCTTGATGATGACTGGGAGGAAGAGGCTAGTGGTGGCATGGGGTACTGTGGAAAAGAGTGGGGTGGAGGAGGGAAGTGCAGAGGGTATGTTGGGTTCGGCAGAGGGTAGTATGGCGGCATTGGGTAATAGGAGGGTGTGGAGGATGGAGTGGGAGAGCCATGGGGAGGGTAGACCTGAGGTGTGGTGAGGCCCATGTAAGGAAATGCGTAATGTGGATAGCGGCCCTAGAACGGGTGGAACTCTAAAGGAGGGGCGGTAGAGGCCACACTATGTGTAGGTGGAGATGGTGGTAGAGATGGAGGTACTGGAGTTGTATGTAGTATGGGTAGTAGGGTAGAGATGGGTGAAGAAGCTAGCTGTGGAAGCGAATCTACTAGAGCCCATGATAGAGGGTAGGTGAAACCGCCTGTCATAGACTCTAATAGGCTACCTTGTGCTACTGGTGGTGTCGCCAATAAGGAGGATCCGATAGATGTAAGCGAGATGAACTAGCAAAGCTCCTGCAGGTTGTCTGAAGCGGGAGGTGGTATCATGGGAGTGTGTGTATGAGATGGTGCAGGCAATAAAAAGGATGAGTGTGCATGGGAAATAGTGGTAGATGAAGAGAATATTGTGGGCAAAAATGCGAGTGTTGTGCAAGTGGTGTGAGAAGTGGGGAGTAGGTGTGTGCTAGGGGTGGAAAGTGTGGTGGTGTTATAGTGCCATGGTGTAGGTGAAGAAGCTGGGGGTGAGTAAGATGGTGAAGGTGGTTGTATGGTAAGAGAAGGCATACCTGAGGTGGCTGGTGGAGCCAAAGAAACCTCTAGCTCCAACGATGTTGTCGAGGCTAGCACCATGAAGGTGGCTAATGTACACGCTCCGCTATAGTCGCTTGACAAAACAGACTGCTATAGCGCTCCGCTAGTTGATGTATATCCTCTTGTAGAGAAGCAATGCAAGCGTCCTGTGTGGTAATTGTAGCTCTATGGCAATTGAGAACACGACAGAGGTCGAGGTTCTCTATCCCCAATCGCTTAAGCTCTAAAGTATGAGCAACTTAGATCTTGTGTATTGGGGAATGGAGGGACAAGCATGTACCGGCGTGCACCCGATCTTGATCAAGGCAGACTGGTAGGCCTATTGACTGAGAGGTCAAGGTGGAGAATTCAAATGTAAATGATGTAGTAGTGGGAGGTGTTTGGAGGGGT
The DNA here is from genome assembly GCF_014529385.1 of Adiantum capillus-veneris. NCBI lineage: Eukaryota > Viridiplantae > Streptophyta > Polypodiopsida > Polypodiales > Pteridaceae > Adiantum > Adiantum capillus-veneris. The sequence goes on along the minus strand of NC_140946.1, from coordinate 69,651,027 downwards.
GCGTCGTGAGCCAACTCTATAGGTAGTGTAGGATGACAATCTGTAGTGGTGAAGATGGGGGCCATGATTGTGAAGTGCGAGAAAAATAGCGTGAAATGCCATTTGCAAAGGTTTTCGACGAAGTGCTGGAAAGTGGTGCAAAAGAGGGGGGTGGTGAGGTGTCGTGATAAAGGTCTATGTGAGTGGGTGATGAAGGTGCCTGTGCAGTGAAAGATGGCTAGGAAGTGTGAGTGGTGGTTTGTGCAAGTGAAAGTGAGGCAATGTGCTGTGACTCCGAGAAGGGGAGGACTCAAAGAGAAGCTGGTGAAACTCGAAGAACCTTCACCCAAAGGCATGTAGTCGCCATGCAATGGGGAGGTGAAGTAGCTTTTCGTTTGTCCCTTTCGGGGGCAGCTGAAGCCAATGTCGCAGGTGCTGAAGTTGATGACGAGGCAGTATGTGGAAGTGAAGATGCATGTGCATGTGCAGTGCGCCTAGATCTAGATGCAGACTCAAGTTGTTCTATGTACCAAAGACGTAAGGGAGTGGAGTAGCAGCAAAAACACCGATGACTATTTATTTGTTGCATATAGCTCTTTGCTCGATCGCACAAGTGTCTAAAATGAGCTTGTGAAAAGGAAAAGGAGTGAGTGTGACTTGGCAAAAAATGTATCACAAATATGTGTGCTCGTTGAGGTTTGGGGTTGCTATCGGGCTCTAACTATGCTCTAAAAAAAAAGTAGTAAGAGAGGATGTTAAAGTTTTTTTTTTGTTTTCAGCGAAATTGGTGTGCGAAGCTGATAGTAGATCATTGGTGCTGGACACTACATCCTCAACTAGGGAGTATTGGTGAGGAGCATGATAGGCGCAAATAGTATTAGGGAATGATGCAGATGCAGTGGCTAGCCCGATGGTATCCCCAAGCATCTCTAAAGTGACAATGCGGCTAGACAAAGAGGTAAAAAAGTTTATGCATTTTTTAAGTTGGAAATGTGTACCTCCAAGAGTAGTCACCGCTAACGTAGAGATGTTGAGTGTGGACAGATCAGCTGCACTAAAAATGGCCTTGAGGGATTAGGGAGAGTAGTGTCAAAGACGATCAACGGGTCTGGCTGGGCAGTAGGGTGAGTCGAAAGCTCGGCATCAAAGATGGAGGTTGAGGCCTGAGCTGCAAGAGATTCATCATCTGTCTCCGCACATGACTCCTCTTCTGTGGAAGTTGTATGAGCTTCATCTTTTTCCTCTAGCAGGCCTTGAAAAGTGTCCTCCTCTAGACTATGCACGTGCACAATAGTGATGTTATCCGAATCTTTGTTGGTGACTCTATGTCATCCAAGTCCACATCAGAACTAACTGCGGAGCCAAGCAAGTACCCCTCATCAGAGGAGGATTCTTTGGTAGGAGATTCCATGGAAAAGGAGTGCCTAAAGAAAGGCGGGATGCTGGCGAGTTAGTGGTGGCTGGGCAAGGGCGAAAAGAGGAAAACCATCAAAATGCAGAGTCCAAAACCACTTCTTCTTTTATGAGACCACTAACATCAGCATACAATTTATAGAAGCAACTTCCAATTCCTCTCCTCTCTTCCCTTTGGCATACACTATGTAAAACACTTTGTATTTGTAGATTTAGCAAGCATTGGCAAAGGTTATGGCTATTTGCACTCACAAAGCTAACATAGCATAATGCAAGGCTGCTTGCGCAAAGCTTGTAGCCCCTCTCACAATTCTTTTTGCACTCTTCTTCTCTAAACTTATCACTTCTTCTTCTCATGTATATTTCATTACAAATAGAGGCCCTCCTTTTACAGGTTTTCGAAGGGTTTAAAATCTACATAATCACTTTTAATTACAAATAACAAAACATTGCTTAGGAGTAATCTGATGTAAGTGAGGAGATAAGTGGTAGGGCTAGATTTGAGGTTAGTAGGTTAGAATTAGAGTTTGTGTTAGTAAGGGTTTATCTAATGAATAAGAAAAGGGAGGATTTGCAAATGGTGAAATTGGTGAGATGAGAAAGAAGCCCAATCTGAAAAATTCTCCATGGTGTTGCTAAATTGCCGCCACCATTTTTGTGCGCCATTGATTCCATTGGTTGGAATCCGTATTCCGCTAAATTTTCCTTTGTTTGGCGAATCGCGTGGATGAAATTCATAAAAAATTAGAGAGTTGGTGCTAGGGTATGAGAAATAGAGCAAACAAAAATAGGTGGAGCATGCTAGGAAAGTAATGGAATATGTAAATATACACGTAGAAGCCAGAGTCAAATCTGTGAAGGTTACTCTTCATGCTAGTGAAAATGGTGTGCGCGCGCACGCGTGTGTGCGTGCATACATGCGTACGTATGTGTGCGCGTGCGTATGTGTGTGTGATGAAAAGAGGATGTGTAAAATGTTTATGGAAAAAATAGAGAAAAAATATATGGGCTATTTTTCATGAATAAAAGCATTTTAGAGCCCTACAGAGGCCCGATCAAGCCCCCCAGATCAAGATGATTGATCACATGGCTGTTTTTTATTGTGAAAAGTGAAGAGAGAGAAAATATTGACTAGAATATTAAGAGAGAGACTCAAAAACGAGTTTGCATTTTGATAGCAAGTGATGAGTCCATTTTTCAATTTGAAAGCTATCCAAAGTTCTTTATGTTTCCAGATTCCCGTGTACTATGTGTCCCATCCTTTTTCACTTTGCATAAAGCTTATGGAGAACAATAGTAATACTTCTTTTCCATAGCCTTCAAAGACTACTCATCTTAGGAAAACAATTTCAAGTAAAACTCTTCTCCTTGTTTTGCATTGAAGCCTCTTTGAAATTTGTAGAAATTGGACACGTGCCTAGAAGACCTCCATATCAAGTTGATCCCATGTGAAGTAATTCATCAAATTAATTTTATTATCTTATATAGATATTACAAGTGATAGTAAAAGAGAAATTATATCAATTAAAATACATAAGCATAGGTGAAACACTTATTTACTTATGAGGATACCCGCCAAAGCATAATTTACATATAAAAAATTCACCCCTAATATTAAACGCACGCCTAATGGTAAATATATGACAAAGAGTAGGGTTCCCATAAGAAAACTTGATAGTGTGTTTTGGTAACTTATGCTAAATAAAGTTATTAGCACTATGTACATATATACACTCGATTAAATCTGGCGTTATGCTTATGGTTTTTTTCATAAACCTGACTAGGCATCCACATGTAAGAGGACTCACACACAATAGGTGTTGCAAACCCCACACCCTAACAACCCTCCTTGTGTGGGTTTTGTTTGCACTAAAGCACTTCACACTACCTCCCCTCAAAACACACTAGGGGTACGTACACAGGACACAATCCTCCCTTTGAAGGATGCACAAAATCCCCCAGACACAAGATGGAATATACAAAATACTCTCCTTAAAATGCATCAAGTGGTAGGCACACACAAGCCTCCCCTGGAACACAATTAGGTGAAGGAACACAACGATCTTCCTGAACACATAGGTAAGATCCACAATCCTCCCCTACAACACAAAGGGTTGAGGTTTGATTCAATTGTCATGATTGATTTTTTTTGTTATTGCCATGGGCTTGGAGATTCAATGTCGCCTTCTTTTTCCTTCATCTTCAGCATTTTTTCATGGATTTTCCCTCTTTAGAAATCTTCTTTGATATTCTTTAGCACATTCAATCATTGATTGCTTTTGTGTAAGAAATTTTACTTGCATTGTAGAAGATGTGTTTGGTGCAATTTTTTAGAGTTTTTGGTGATGAAGAGAGAAGAGGTGAATTCCCTTTGCTCAGATGAATATCCTTTAAAAAGATATGTTGTTGTGGGAGTGTGCTCTTAATAGAAGCAACATCAAAAATTGTGTGTGGCTTGATCGAATAGGGCATGCCTTTTTGAGGCCCTATGTGAAGAGGGCCTTGAAGCTTTTGGTGAGATGGGTCACCAATTAGCATAACCTATTAACAGTAGCACAAGAAAGTGGGCGGGGCCATGGCCTGCAGGCTTGCAAACATGGCAGATCCAAAAGATTATGGCGCACGGTATGAAGTGGACCTGAGCTTATTGAATTGTGTGGGTGGCAGATGCCATTGATGATGATCCGCTATATAGATTTGTGAGCTTTGAAGCTAGGTTGGAGTACAAAGTTGATGTCATGGCGTATCAAGATGGGGCAACAGACAGGTGGCCTAGAGGGAAATGGCGCAAACAACAACAAGCTCGCAGCAATATCTATCATGAAACTCGTAGAAGAATGGTTAACAACTTACTAAATTTGTGAAATAGCCAATAACAGTATATGTATGTGAAAGCATCCAAAGGAAGATGGTACGGAGATGGTGAAAATCACACATGAGAGCCTCCTTGGTGACGAATGCCAAGTGGTCTACTCAACACACAACCACAACTGCAACATGCGGTAATAAGAATTGTGCAGCTAGGGGGAACACATTGGCAATGACCATGGTAGAGAATACATTCCAACAGGGGATACCACCAATGCTAACGCTAAGTTTGCAATGGTGAACACAATGGAGATGACCATGGTAGATAATACATTCCAACGAGGGATGCAACCAATGCCAGCGCTAAGTTTACAATGTGTCAATAGGTCCGTCCACACAAGTCACACCCTTGCAAGCTGCTGATCAGGATCCGTTTTTCCAGTGTGAGAGAGGGACCCCACCAAACGACGGATCACTCGAAGGGTCTTGCAATGCATAAGACCATGCATAAGAAGATAAATGAGTGTCCAACAAACTCAAACTAGAAATTAGATACTAAAGCATCATAAACTCACTCAAGGCTGCTTTTTGGATCCATAAGAGCCTTTCGTATGGTCTACATCAAAGATGTATGAGAACCACTCCAACAGTCCCAATTTTTGCCATGTTTGCATCCAAGTGTGCTAAAACTGCCTCACATCCAAAATGTGATCAATTGGCGGGAATCAATTTCATTTAAACGTCATGCATTGACTTCTACTTGTGTTTTTTACCTAGTGGAAAGGAAGCAAGTGACTTGGAAGGCCTCGCTGAAAGTGGGTGGCTATCCTCGCTTTGCCAAGTTGTGATGGATGTGGTATGCATCAAACCCTTGGATCTCAAACCACGAGATGGAGTCAACCTACGTGATTCCGAGCATTGCTCAAAGTCACCTTGCTTAGAATCTGAACCTCCACCTTGCTGCTCGCTCCTTTCAATTTGTTGCTCTTCTAAAAACTCCTCAAATTCTTCAATGAGTACCCATCCTCTCTTCTTTCCAGTGATCTTGTATCTATTGTTTTGAGGCTGGCCGTGCTAGGAGAAAGGGCATCAAGAGGCTGATTGATGGTGACACTTCTACTTTTGCCCTTCCCCCTAACCTTCTTGTGTAATGCTACAAGTCAAAACAATAGCGAGGACACAATATAAAACCGAATACCATGTTGGTTGCATAAGAAAGAGATAACTTATCGTATGCTTCTGCTTGGTTTTTGGAGAATTCTCCGTTTGACATAGTCCAAGAACCATGGGTAGTCTCTCAACATATCCTTACCATGGAGTTTTTCTATCCACTTGTCGGGATAGATCCTACTCTCCCCACTCTCAGACTCCACCCGTGCATCGTTGGGATGCTTGGGGTATGGACTATGCAAACCGTTCTTGAGGTCACCCACCCACCATCTAAAAATTATAATTTTGATTCCATCAACCAAAATATACAATATGAATCATATACCTCAATAAAACTCAATAGTTGAATACTTGTATAGAAGGTATTTTGTACATTACATGTAAAGTGCGGCTTCTCCACTTCATTGTGTGTGGCATATATGGTCGTCCTCCATCACACAAAAGCCTTGCTGAAGTGGTCTTGTTGGAAAGCTTGCATTGCCTCTCCAAGAGCTAAGCCATAATCACGTGTGGCACATGCATAGAGCTTCTTTAATGTTGAGTTCTCATCCTCATCTTCTCCTCCAAGCTCAATATACCCCTACACTTGAAGCATTAGCAACATTGCACTAATATATACGATCCCATACTCTAATGTTACTACACCCACCTTTCTAGCTGCTACCAATAAAGTGTATTCTCAGCCACTACGAAAATGGCTTCTTTTCAGTTGCCATAGATTCCTCCATCATGGAAACATCGCCCTTGGCAAATATGTCAACCAAAAGACATTTCCTACAATTTTTCATTGGATATAATCTTGGCTAATCACAACACATTCAAAAGCAAAGAATACTTACTCCACAGGACTGATGCGTGCACGTGCAACCTTGGACACTCTAAAGGCAGTCATTTTGCAACTCTTCTCTTCCCAACAACCCACAAATGGAATAAAATTTCAAAATAAGTTCACACCATTCTCTGGATTGGTGATGACTGCTATTTGCAATCCCTTCCAAATGAAGAAGTTCTCGGTCTCCTTTAGTGCCATGTCATAGCTTGCTTTGTAATCCGCTTTTCTTGAAAAACACTCTCTATTGTAATTAGCCGGAAATCTTGTGTTTTGAGCCGATGCATTACATCAAACTCCTTCTATAATACACAACATAAAGATAAACAAAATACCATGAAGTCATCTAATGCATGTGTATCATAAATTACACTTACCTTCCATAGTAGTTGTGCTAGCAAAGATATCTGTAGTCTAAATCATCTTGATCAGTTCATTGTTGTGCCACAAAGCGTCCTCTCAACTTTTTGCCCTACATTCCTTATTGAACTTATCCAACGAGGACTGTGGGTCCACAAGTGCCAACTTTTGTATCATGAAGATGTCGTGGGAAGTTGTGTGAGGCACGTGGAATCGTGTGACCTTATTTTTTTAAGATAATAACTTAGTGACAATTCTAGATTCAAATGCAACAAAAGTAATGTAAAAGACCTTACGTGTTGATCATGTCGAGCACTAATTAAAAAAATTACCATCTCCTCAGGGTCAAACTTCACAATTGTACACTCAATCTTTGGGCTTGAGAATTCATCCAACCACTCGCACCATGCCCAATCTTATGACATGTGGAGTCAATGATTCCCATCCCACACAATGAACATTTTCTCCTCCATGTGACAAATCTCTTGAATGGCTCTAATTTGGTCATCAAATGTGGCATACATCACCAACTATTGAATGGCACGAGATCTTGCTCAGGTAAATCTTTGAACATAATGAAACGAGCCATCATGAAGAATTGATAGCCTCTTTTGCCGATAATGGTCATGAGTTTTGCGACACAATCATTGCTTGTTCTAATGGCCAGATTGGCCAAAAGACAACAAAGAGGAATTCGTGGCAGAAGGTGATTGTATGGCACAATATGTGCATCAATCCACCTTGACGAACTGTGACTATCAACCACGGACCCAAAGAGATCATTTAAAGGGTCATTATTGGTATTTTGTGACTCTATGGTCGTTGAAGTGGTTGTCCCTTTGATGGAGTTACGTGTGCAATCGTCAACACGGACACAACAACCGTGTACGTCATCGCAAGAGAAAAACCGCTTTCTTGGGTCATGTGGATTAGGATTTCTTCTTGACATTTGACTGCTTTGGAATGGTTTTTCCTAAGAATTGGCATTTTTTCAACAACAAGGGTGGAAACAAGGGAGTGAGAATGCATCGGGTGAGAGAGAGAATACTAGAAGGTGGGTGTGTGAAGATAGGAGAGTGGGTGGGAGAGGTGAGGAGAGAAATGGAAGGGAGGGTATGAAGGGAGGGAAAGAAAAAAACAGAGGAATGAATGGAGAGGTAGAGGGTAATGAGAGGAAAAGTGGAAGAGAAGCTTGAGGGCTTAAGAGTGCAAGAGTAATAGGGAGAGAGTAAGAGAGTTTTAGTACATGATTGAGAGTGAAAAGCTTAAGATCTTGAGGGTAAAAGTGAGAGAGTGTGAGAGAAAATAGAAAAGGGGAGTGTAAAGGGAGAGTGTGAGTGAGAGGCTTGAGTGCTTGAGTGCTTAGGGCTTGACAGGCTTGGGAGACTGATAGTGAAAGTAAGAGAGTGTGAGAGAAAAAGAGAGTGTAAGGGGACACTCCCCTTTTATACAAAGGAGGCGTGGTGGGCCCCCAAATGGTCATTCATGTGGACATGCAATATGCATGGACTGTCCATGTGGATTGCGAGCGGCATGCAGTCCACCCCTGTCTGCGGGCCCTGTCTGGGGCAACCCCCAAAGGCTTTAGGGTTGGGGAGAGAGAGAGAGAGAGAGAGAGAGAGAGAGAGAGAGAGAGAGAGAGAGAGAGAGAGAGAGAGAGATATTGGAGCTTGTAGAGAGGGGGGGAGAGAGGAGGGAGAGGGAGTAAGTGGCAGATTATATTTACATAAGCAGCAACCACTTATCTGATTTTCCATGACATTTTCATCTAGAGTGGCTAATTTAATAGCCCCCATAGGTGAAACACTTTCAACCACAAATGGACCACGTTCTTTTCTATTGAACTTGCAAATGTGCTCTTTTAAGGAATATACCAACACAAAATCTCCTTGCTCGGAAAGTTTGGTCATTAGATGAGATTCAAAAAACTATTTTTGTTTCTTTTTTTGAGCATAGATGTGTGCAATGGATGCAACCCTTTGTTCATCTAATTGTTCAAGGTTTTCTTAATGTTCAAATAGTTCGTGACCCATTCACTCTCGTTTGTTTGCAACTCCTCGGAGTATTAGAAGTAGGAATTCTATGGGTAGTATCAAATTGAGTCTATAGACCATATTGAAAGGCATGCATTCAAAGCTATTTTGTACAAAACTCTATAAGTCCAAAGAGCCGAATGAAGGTTCATCTCCGAATCACTCCATCCAGAGCGTACAATCATTGTAAGGATCAAGTTAAGGATTTGGTTGAACTATGCTCTGCTTGTCCATTAGCTTGAGGAAGCTTTCTATCACCTCATTTAGAAAATGAGTACCTCGATTGCTAAATGAATTTATGGATTACATGGATTACTTTACATAAGCATGAACATCTCTTTTCATGGTTGGCCAATGTATCCCCAACCATTGTCACTACTCATATTGATCGTGAACATTGCTTTACATAAGCATGAACATCTCTTTTCATGGTTGGCCAATGTACCCCCAACCATTGTCACTACCATATTAATCATGAATATCTTGAAACCTAAATTAAACATAAATTTACTCTCCCATATTTCTTGTCTTCTCTCTCTCTCTCTCTCTCTCTCTCTCTCTCTCTCTCTCTCTCTCTCTCTCTCTCTCTCCCCCCCCCCCCCCCCTGTTAGCAATCAAGCAACCATAAATCACACTTTAAACTACCTCACATTCTCTAGCCATGCCCGATCCTCACACACCTCGGTCTAGAGGTGCACAGAGATCAGGACCACCGGGTTATAATATTATCTTTTATTGGTCAATGTGTAATCTACCTCACATTCTCTAGCCATGCTCAATCTCCGCACAACTTGGTCTAAAGGCTGCACGGAGATCAGAACAGTCGGGTTATAATGTCGTCTTTGTTGGTCACGCACATAACCTAGACATACATATACATAAACCGCACACATTTTCAAACACATACTCTTTTCTTGTGCACCGCATACATTTCACCCGAGCAACTGCATCTTGCATTCATTGCATATTCTGAAAGGGTTCACATGGTGTTGGCAGCGAGCTCTTTTACTATGAAGAGATGCAATAGCCAGAGCACAATAAAGGGGCTCTTCTTCAAAGCACTCTACAATCCGGAGCACAATAAAGGAGCTCTTCTTCAAAGCGCTCTATAGCAGCTACATGCAAACTATTTGCAAGCTATTGTCGCCGGGTAAGCCATTTCTGAAGTCCATTGCATTTTTGCATCTCAAACACGTTGTTGACTTTGGAAACGCTTTGTCAAGGACCTGTTTATGCATGTGGGCTTACAAATAGCTTGCATATAGTTCTTGTAGAGTGCTTTGAAGAAGAGCTCCTTTATTGTGCTCCGGCTCCTCTAGAGTGCTTTGAGGAAGAGCTTCTTTATTGTGCTCCTTGCTCAACATCTCTTCATAGTGAGAGAGCTCGGTGCCTCCACCATGTGCCGCCTTTCAAAATATGCGTTGAATGCGAGGATGTAGTCACTCAAGTGAAATATATGCGGTGCTTGGGAAAAGAGTATGTGTTCGGCCATGTGTGCATGTGAGCTTGCAAATTGCTCACGGACATCTGTGAACGACTTGCGGATGCAAAAACACTTGCACCTAATTATCCCTCTTTCTATAGAGTAGTAGAGAAGGGTAAGTTGAGTGCAATATGATATAGAGAGAGAGGGCAGAGACTGCAGAGCTAGGGTAGAGATAGCAGTAGGAGATTTATGTAGTACTATTACTCACTCATTTTTCTTTCTCTACTCTCTATATCTTCTATCTAATTTTAAAACCTACGTATACATATATATAACCCTAACCCTAAACCCTAATCTAACCTTAGATTTAAACCATAATATAGATAAGTTTAAATATAAAAAGTAACCCTAACCATAAACCTAAACTAACATTTAAACCCTTATCCAAAAGTTATATATATCCTAAATCCTAAGATTAAGGTTTAGAATTAGGGCTAGGATTAATTCTCTATACCCCTCACGATCGGGCATTGATGATTATCATTACATTAATTTTTGTACTCAAACATTGGATTAGATCCACCAGATTATATCAGTTTGGTCTCATAGATTATTTTGGACTTTTTGAAGACGTTTAATATTAATATAACAATTCATTTCATCTCTCTCTCTCTCTCTCTCTCTCTCTCTTCTCTCTCTCTCTCTCTCTCTCTCTCTCTCTCTCTCTCTCTCTCTCTGTCCGTGTCTCCCTCTTCCTCTCTCTATATCTATGTGTGTGTGTGTGTGTGTGTGTGTGTGTGTGTAATGCAGAAAACATCAAGTGTTGGGTTCTCAAGAAGTATCTCATTGATGCATTGGTGACACCAATTCTTCTTTATGGAGTTGAAAGTGTGGGGCGGGAGCATCTTAAAGTCTACTTGGAAAGAGTTTGAGAATGTCCAAACGTTACAAACTTTCTCCAAGTTAAGACACAAACACCATATATGATCCTACTTCTTGAGTCTGGATCTCTTCCAATTGAGGTTATGGGCATGGAAAGGGTTGTGGAGTACATGATAAAGATGTGTCAAAACCCCTCACATCGACTTCCTACAATTGCATGGGAAGCAAGCAAAAAAGTTCAGAAGACACATAAAAGCAAGATTTTGAGCACGGGATGGATGCAAGACATAAAGAAGTGGTTTGGGAGATGGGATGCATTACACTTGCTACATGATGCTTCATTACAACACTAATGTATTATGGCTTGGGAGAAATCCGGTGGGTCATGCTTCATACATTACACCACCCATATTGCCCCCAACTACAAAACCATGTTCTTTGTTAAAGAGGAAACCGTACTCACACTTACATGCTTGAGCCTATCCCCTTGTCGGCAAGACACACTATCACAGCCATTCGGCTTAGCTCCCATTTCCTTCGATGCAAGACAGGGCGTTGGGGCAATGGAGAAGAGTCAAATTGACTATGCACATTATGCTCACTACAAGTTCAAGAGTCTCAGTACCACACACTACTAGAGTGCTCAGCTTTTGGTCACATCCGAACTTGCTTCTCTCACGTTTTCAGCCATGACTCACTTTCCCCTCCCAGCCACAGTGTGGGCTCTCCATTGCGACTCTCATCACCACAATTTTGGAGCATCGAGAGTCACTCACTAGCCATACATATACTACATCACATGTAACTTTGGTCCCATATGTCATAAAATCTAATATATAACCAACCCAAATGATTTTCTCATATTAAACTGATCATTAAAGAGAACAAATTGACTATGCACATATCATGCTCACTACAAGACAGTTGCAAGAGTCACAGTACTCACACACTACTAGAGTGCTCAGCTTTTGGTCACATCCGAACTTGCTTCTCTCACGTTTTCAGCCATGACTCACTTTCCCCTCCCAGCCACAGTGTGGGCTCTCCATTGCGACTCTCATCACCACAATTTTGGAGCATCGAGAGTCACTCACTAGCCATACATATACTACATCACATGTAACTTTGGTCCCATATGTCATAAAATCTAATATATAACCAACCCAAATGATTTTCTCATATTAAACTGATCATTTAACCCCCCCCTGCTTTCATTGTTGTGCCAATTGATCTCCACCTGCCTAATGACCAAGCCGAAAAGTCCAGCACAAAGCCGACATCTTGAACTATGTTTCCCTTCATCCGCTCGACATTTTGACATTGGTTTGGCCTCTAATGACACACACCAAAATGACAAAAAATCGCCAGATTCTCTGCGATCCTCATGGACACCAATTTTTTGAGCTTGAATGGCCCAGTGCCTTGCTGTCAATACCTGCCTATCATATTTCTCTTGAGCTAATTCCTCTTTGACTGCTTTCGATTCTCCTAATGGTACTGCAGGAGTTGAGGATGTCGAAGTGAGGGTCGGTGTGTCTTGCATTGGTAAAAGTTGTTGGAGTGTATTTTTTACCACGCCATACGACTCCCCAAGCTTTGCACTTTTTTGTTGCTCCACTTCAAGCTTTTCTTGAAGTTCTTGCCTCTCTACTTGCATTTGGGTGTTTGCTTCTATGTGCTCTTCAACGTAAGGTAGAGAGTAGATGTTTCCTTCTTTTCCTCTTTGAGAGAATCCTTGAGCTGGACGTGACTATCCTAGAGCTCTTCCACTTGTTGCTGAAGCTGTTAATTTTTCTCTTTGAGTGAGACTGCCTCTGCTTGGGCTTCCTTTAAAATCAAGCTCTCATAGGCTGGTGACGACTCTTTGGCGAGCACTCTAGTAGTGTGTGGTACTCTTGAACTTGCAGTGAGCATAATGTGCACAATCTATTTGACCCTTCTCCATTGTTGTCAAAAGGTACTTCTTGAGAACCCTGAAGACCTATCATTCAAGAGGGAAATGGCAAAACCAATCTACCACACTTGGGTGATAGAAAGGTTATACCATTTTCCTCTTTTTATTTGCGTGCGCGCGCGCACACACACACACACACACACACACACACACACACACACACACACACCCGAGAAGAAGAGAGTTTTAATGTCGTAGGAAACTATCCTGAGAGAGAGAGGGGGGGGGGGGGGAATGAAAAAAAAATCTTGCTCCATAAGCTGCTCTAAAAGCTTTTAGAGCAATCTATGAAACATAAGCAAAAAGTGGGAAAAAGCTCGCTCCAAAAGCTTGCTCTGTTCCAATCCCCTAGAAAATGCACAACATAATGCCTCAACCTCATCAACCCTCGAGTGGAAATTTGCAAGCCAAAATTTGACAAAAAGTGTGCTTCGGCTTGGCATCGGGCCAATCAAAATTTAAAAGAGAAACCTAAAACATTAGGCTGGTCTCTGATCCTCTAAGCAAAAGTTGTGGTGACCAGATTTCGCATCAGAACAAGTTTTGGATAAGCAAACCTACCTTTTCTAGAGCCTTGGTTCCCAGTGTTAAAAATGAAGACTTGATCTAAAATTGCAAGGACTATACTTTTTCTAGCTTTGACCAAGTAAAGGGTTTCAGCCAAGGGAACACCACATAATTATCTCGAGCAATCCCAATAAAATCCTTCAAGCCATTGGACTGCATCAAAACCATTGAATTCAATTCCAAAGTCATAACACCTAGTTGAAAACCCCGTAAAGTTCTTGAAACCAGCAACCAAAAGCCCATTAAAACCCTTCAAAATTACCTAAACCCCAATTTGAAAACCATTTTTTAGGTAAAACCCAGCCACGAATGCACTTTTATAACGCACTAAAAATTGCAGGTTCTGAACTTAATTTTGAGCTTGTCTTGAGGAAAATTCATAAAATTGTACAAGAGTGTAAGGAGGAGCAGAAGCTTTAAAAGTTTGACCTAGAATCTAGGAAAACCTTTGAAATTGGGACTTAATCCCTTCAACTAGGAAATGTTCTTGTTCTAGCCCCATTCTGGAAAAGAGCATCGTAGTTGAGTCAAGGAAGGCCAGTCCAATTATTACAGTGATCGTGCATGGTACAAATTTGATGGTGAAGTCATTGTGTGTTGAGGCTTAGTGCATTACAATCTAGGCCTAAGACCGGAAGAACCAGGGGCACTTATGAAATTTTGAGAATCTTTGAAGGAAAAGTTGTCGGTCTAAAGTCGATTGATAGTTTGTCTACTGATTACAAAGGATAGACACTGAAGATTTTTGCAAATTTATCTATTAAGAGCCCATTTTTCCAAAGAGTTGCAGACACTTCCAACTTTTTTGAGGTAGAGTCATCTAACTCTTGTGGATACAAAGCATTCAATTGTAGATATTGCTTTTGCACTAGCAATCTTTTCCACCCGAGCAAGAGAATTCCATTCAATAACATAATAATCTACTTGAAGACAGCTTTTATAGACCAAGTACAACATGGAATCAGAGGTTTGGTAGAGAGTTCAATTGCACCAGATGTAGTCAGTGATAGCAACAACAATCGAAGCCAAAGTACTACATAGCAAATATTATAGCTTTATGACTGCAATGAAGGCAAAGTTTTGTATGCTAATTTAGAGGCCCATAGATATTTGATGAGCTGTAAAAGTAGCGTAGGAGCCAAGATCCTATTGATCAAAGTGAAACCAAATCCAAAAAACCCCTAGATGTTTATAGATCTTAATGGAGCCAAATTTGCAAGCTCAAAGATGAGGTGCAAATAGAATTTCGGGAAATTGACCCCAGTTGCTATCTAAAAATATGTACAAGTATGTAAACTACACAATTGGTTCATATGTCTATCTAAAAATATGTACAAGTATGTAAACTATACGATTGGTTCATATGTAATCAGGATCTTTGTACATGGACTACAATGGTTGAGTCTACAGTCAAGGGACCCACACATAGAAAACCCAACAGACCAGCTAAATGAAGCAAACATTATTGGACAACCAAGCCAAAGGTGATATAAAGGCCAAGATGTTAAGCATTTTGAAAGAGGATACCAACAAATTGGCAAGCATAAGGGAAAAAACCTCTTAAGAGTTTGATATGGACGAGCAGATTGAAGTGCCCACCTATCAGAGTATACTATTCAGATTGTGGAAGAAAAGGAGGACATTTTTAGAAGGATTGTCCCAAGAATTTGGACGACAAGGACACAACAACCGCAAAGCAAACACAAGGCAAACTGGAGATGCAAATTTTAATGTAAGTGCATCTAATCCATCACTTTTGGTGCATTCAAATTCTTTTGCATTACCATTAGAAACACCAGTAAAATAATTGCAAGTCCAGAAACTGCATGAAGATACACAAGCACTACAATTGGAACCATTAGACAACAAGTTTATGTGTGAATTGAGTCAAAGCACTCTGCAATCAACGAAGGTCATAAAAAGTATTTAGGTTTGCAGATGATCTTGCATCCACTTTCCATAATGTGCAATTCCCTATGAGTATGTGAGATACGTCAAAACAAATGTTGTTAGCATTGTATGGCACACATAATTCGTATGCACATTATGTAGACCAAGACAAAAAACTGTACAAAAAGAGTTGACCAATATTTGAAAGGCCTACATACCAGATCATAGAATAATGCCCTATATTAGATTAGGAAGGATGTCTCTGAGAAAAAATCCTTTACTGCCAATCTTGAATAAAGCTAAATGACATTACCTCGATGAATCCAAAAATCTATCAGCTAGAGCCGAACTATCATCCATCGAAAGTCAAGCTTCAACGTTATGATTTGACGAGCACATATTATTACTACGATGAACCTAGATATAGACAAGAGTCTATATCTATGATGTTTTGGGTCATGATTTTTTAGAATCTCAAGTCATAGGAGACCCACAACATAGACAACATCGGGGGGAGGATAATGCAATTTAAGCAAAACACAACATACTGTCACAACCCCAAAAACTCAGTTCAAATTTGAGCAAACATTCTTGAGCCTTGCTCATGGAGAAAGCATTAGTAATCACCCTAGGAAGGGGGGAACTACAACTCCATCAAGTTCAACTCTTGTACCCCGAATAACAATGTCAGTTAGAAGCCCTAGATCTTCTAGCCAAACCTTTTCAAAGTGAAGCCATTACTAGACCAAATGGTTGTTAGAAGCTACCTATTGACCAAGATTCAATTGGAATTTGGCGATAGATCTCTGTGTGAAGATCATCAAGGACTAAGGTCTTAGTTGACTTCTAAAAGTCAAAGTCAAAAGTCGACCAACCCAACAATGTTCAAGCAATTGCATGTAACCAAGCTTACATATGCATATCGAGATGCAGATGGTAACAAATACCAGCAAGTTCATGACCTTGTACAAATCCCTACAAATGAAAAGTGGAAAGCAAAGATTTTTCCAAGTTGGTGCATAACCTCAAGTTGTTAAAACAAGTTTCAGATAGCTCAAAATTGGCAAAAGCTAGAGCTCAGAAAGCTACCCAAAGGTCAACGCCAAAATCTCCTTCCAAGAGATCAATTCTGCTCTAAAGTACAATGGATTTTTTAAGATCAAAAGTTATCAAATGTAGGTAGATAATGCGCAACAATTGCAAGCAAAAGGTGCAGTATCGCAACCAAGTGAGCCAACATCTATTGTAGCAGGTGGTCAAAGCAAGGAAGTTACAAAAAAGTTCAACCACACAAAAGAACCACAACAAAATCAATCGGTACAAACAAAATCTTGAGAAGATCAAGTGCAACATCATTTGTCAATATGGAGATAATTTGTCAAGAGAAGCAAGCTAGAATTTCAACTAGACAAGAACCTCATGTGTTTTTGCACTTGGCAAAAATGTGGCCGATCGCAACTAGATTATGCTCCAAAATTCATTAGCATTGTGAGCGGGATGAAAACACACACAGCGCCTCTATAACGACCCGACACACACTCTTGGGAAGATACACACACACACTATGGGGCACCACTCGGCTTAGACAACACACCTGGCCGAGACAGGGAACACACCTCTGGAGTGAGAGGAGAGAGACTATCCACTTGCCCACTCCACACAGACACACACACACCCAAAAAACTCAGCTCAAAAGAGGAGAATTTCTTATGTTTAGATACAATTGAGCTTGGGCCAACACCAATGGGGCAAATAGCTCACACAATATGGGTAAAATAAGCCAGATACAATCACAAACTAGAGCAGAAACTTCGCTCATAGGAGAAACTTACACAGAAAAACAGCAGGAAAAGAGTGAGGAATTTGGCAAAATGGACAGCGCCATTGCGTCCGGAACGGCCCAAAACCCCAGTCTACAATGTCAAAGTGCTCAAATCCGACCTCGGATGAGCAGTTTACGGCCAAAACAGGCTCCAAAATGAGCAAAAACACACCTGCGGCTGTTCCTCCTCTCTTCTCCACGTTTTTTTCTGGTCTTTTTTCAGTTTTTTCAGTTCCCACACTTAGCTTTTTTAGTTGGGCACCCTTGGCCTTTTAGATGACCTCAAACGGACCCCGAACAGGCCAAAAACTGACCTCGCAGTGCATAGTTGTCACCTTTTTGCATCATCCGCACACCTGGCCCTCATTTCTTTTCAATAATGCGTCTCGCAACCACGTGAAGTGGCCCCAAAAAGTGGTCCTAATGATGAACTTTCTGCATAACTCTCACAAGAAAACACCCACGTTGTGTCCGTCCTCATCCGCGTGCAAATATTGACCTCGTTCGCCCTCCTGACGCCACTAGATGCCATCTGACGCACCTGCTTACCTCATGTCGTCGGCCCGCGGATAACTTCCTCAAGAAGTTTTACGCGCTACCAACTCCTCCTTATTGTAGAAAAAACACAATGGTACTGGTAATAGTGAAAATCGATGCACTATGTACACCTTGTCCTACCTGTACACATGTGGGCCCCACGTAACCACCTGGCTATGGAAATTGGGTAATCCTTTATTCGATGCACCATGCATGTGTATGTACATATGCACAATCCCTTGCTCAAAAAAACTCCTGACAGCGTGTCTGGACACAAACGAGTAGAATGCTAGGAAATCATTTCCACCACCATTCAAACAGATTTGCAGATCCTTGAAGCTCAATTTCATGTAATGATAGTAAAAGATGTACATGATGACATTGTTTTCAGAATACCACTGGCTCAGGAAGTTTTAGAGCTATAGTGTTCACAAGAGATGCAATCTTCAAAGATAACCAAGAATGGAGAGAACCTGAGATCACTAGCAGAAGAGGACAAAAATTCCTCAAATATAGTATAGGTGGAAATCGATACCAAGATAGAGCTTATGAAGATGTTTTTACTCCACCTAACATAAATCAAGTAACCATAAGTGTTGTTAAACAGTAGGAGGTAGAAACCACAAAAGCCACTAAAAAACAATTGTTATTGATACAAGAGGTAAGGGAAATCAAGGCTACAAAACACTAGGGGGCAACTAGAAGTCCCAAGGTCTGTCACTCACTGCTAACTGAGTCGATATATATAAGTCCTAGTGGAAAACAAAGCCTTGAACCACCTTCCCTAGATACCCAACTAGATCACGATGAAACCATGACAAAAGCAAGACATGCATCCTCAATAGAGCCACCAACCATAATTTCCATAGTACTCAATAAAACAATTGGATCAAGTGTCATATGCGTTGCTCTACTTAATAAAAAATCATACTGCAATATGGTATCAGACAACATCCAAAGAATACTCAAGATTACTCCATGCATGCAGGATAGCAAAGAAATCCTAGGTATGGCTACAAGTCAAGGGAAATGGCTAGTATTCTTAGCATCCAAAAGCATGAAGAGCAGGTAAAATTTCAAGTGATGCTTTCAAAGGAAAGGACTGCAGATTAAGATCTAAAAAATTATGATTTCTTTTTTAATTTTAAAAAAATGTCTCCTTCTCTCTCTCTCTCTCTCTCTCTCTCTCTCTCTCTCTCTCTCTCTCTCTCTCTCTCCCCCAATTGAGATTATGGGTATGGAAAGGGTTGTGGAGCACATGATAAATTCAAAACCCCTAGCAACAACTTCCTACAATTACATGGGAAGCAAGAAAAAAGTTCAAAAGATGCATAAAAGCTAGATCTTGAGAATGGGATGGATGCAAAACATAAAGAAGTGGTTGTTAAAATATGCAAACTCACATCATCTCTACTAGGGATGTGAACAAGGGCTATGGATGAAGGCATGATCGAAGCGAGTTAATATGGACTCAAGTATGATGTCATGGCATGAGGATATCTACCCATGGTCGTGAATTTTGTAATGGAAATGACAAAATATCTATTTATTACAGCTAATAGATGGAAGAGGCATGCTTGGTGTATGGTCTTTGCAAAAGGATAGCAAGTTCTTTGATATTTTAATATTAAAGAGCTCTTTATGAGCTACTTATGTCTAGCGAACATTTTGTAATCATTGTGAGCATTCAAAAAATCTAGAAATAAATACACGCAAAAGGAAAATGCTTACTTTTGCACGGGGGGAAATTGTACCTAGTGTTCTGTGTTTTTCTTTTCCTCTTAGACCTCTCCTCTCTCTGTGCATGTAGCACTCTGCTCTAGGAGGTGCACTTGCATGTGCTCTTCATTGCTCTTTCTCTTGCTCTCTACCTCTCAGATTATGTATAGCTTTGCATTTTTTACATTCTTTTACTTACCATAAACATTTCTTCTAGTACAAGTAAGCTTGAATCCTCAAAGAGTGGATTATTGAAGGACCAAGTTAGCATTGAAGGTTTCTTTTACCTGTT
Source organism: Adiantum capillus-veneris (assembly GCF_014529385.1). Lineage (NCBI taxonomy): Eukaryota > Viridiplantae > Streptophyta > Polypodiopsida > Polypodiales > Pteridaceae > Adiantum > Adiantum capillus-veneris. The sequence goes on along the minus strand of NC_140946.1, from coordinate 69,631,346 downwards.
TAATCACCTTGGAATCTGTAGCTATGTTGGTTGGGTTGCCCTTCTTTGACTATGAAGACTCCATTATCCATTTGATTCTCCGATAAGGCATGTTATAAGGAGCCTTTGATGTTGTTGTAGGCCTTTGTTGACTGTTGGCATTTGACTTTTGACTAAGAGCATTAGAAGACTTTGAAATCCAAATCCTCATATTACCTTTGTAGCTTCTTCAATGACTTTATCAAGAGCAAGATCTTGTTTAGCTCTTGAGAAGTTCATGCAGCTTATATGCAGGTGCAGTTGGACACTTGGTTGACTGGTGGCCAAATTCTCGTATATCCTCTATAGAATCCTTGTGCAAGAAGAAGATTCTTTGGAATCCACCTTTGTACTGTACTTTCTTGAGGATAGCAGAAGGTTGTAGCAGCATTCAGTGTTGTGCTTTTGTATTGCCTCTTCTCAGGTATCTTGGAATGTTGTCGAGGTTGATAACCAGTTGGCCTTCTGCTTTGGGAGGGTCTCGATTACACTTTTTAATTTGTGATCTTCAATTTGTTACCCATACACATCTATTACCTTTGCAGCAATTTTGTTCTTTCAAACTGTACCGCAAAGCTATCCATCCCATGTATTTGTTTTTTTGCGTTGATCTCCAATCTACAATCCACATGCAACAAACACTTTCTTGAATTTCTCATGCTTTAATGAGTATTTGCTCTTTTGGGTTGCTCCATTGAGTTTTTGTTTGGGTTAGTGATTGATTGAGACTTTTGAAAGCTAGAATCGCTTGAGGGAGCTGATCCATCAGGGTTCTTAGATGTAGAAGCATATGATGTCTCATCTTTTATGCTAGTTATTGGAGGGTCCACTTTAGCTTTACCCTTGTCTATAGAACACTTGAAACTTAGAATCCAGCATTAGTGGTACTTGTAATAGTTTCTTTCTAACACTTGGAAAGGAGAGTAATAGCACTGTATCTTTTTTTATAGGTCTTGTGTTGGTCTAACCATTAATGACCAAGGATCTTGAAATCCTCCTCCTCCTTGGATTTGTCTTTGTTGGAGTTGGCTAGGATAGCTTGCATGCACTTGTCCACTTCATTTTGCTACATATCACACAACACAAATTTTTTGTTGTCGTCGATGATACTATAGGCCCTCCACAACGTAGTGACATGCTCACTATTCATGTCTAGCTAGGACCCTGTGGTTAGGGTCTCCTGATCTGTGGCCTGCATAAGCAAACGAGACAAGCTTGATGGCTTGCCAAGATTGGGATATTGAATGATCATTTGCATTGCTTCAAAAGTGCTTGGATTGAAAGAGCAATATTTCTCAAATCTATTGTCAAATCCTTTTAAAAAAAGACGTGTTGTAATGCTTAGACTTCACATGGTAACTAATACATGCATTCCAGCCATCCTTTGTAGCACATTGGAAACAATGTCATTTATTTTTACAAATTATGATAATGTCAAATCAAACTTGGAATAAATCCATCAAATGCTACATCTATACATGTCAAGCTCCAACGGAGTCTTCAGTTACAATGGAGAGCTTATACATAGGTTTTCTACAACTAACTATGTTGGGTTCTGACATGATGTGCCGAGTTGTAAGACAGTGGAATGCTATGATTCTTGTCTATTCCAAGAACCCTTTGAAATATTTTACACATGTCAGAATCCAACTATGTTGGGTTTTGACATGATGTGTCGAGTTGTAAGACGATGGATGAAAATGCCATGTCTATTCCAAGAACCCTTTGAAATATATTACACATGTTTGCATGAGACATAAGTCAAAACCCTCCCCAATCTTATGTTGAAAGTCCTTGCGTGTGAAGCTTGGATTTTTGGATATGGTGATTCTATACATCTCACTGCAAAGGTTTAAATTCTTTGTTTCCAAGATGAAAGCCTCATGCATTCCCTTCTTGATCACATCCATTTCCATTAGTACCATCAAAAACGGATACTTCCAAGTTGATCCGCTTGTTTACTTCTAAGCACATGCTTGTAGACGCACGCATCCTTCGTTATTTCCTTCAATGCCAAGTGAAACACTATGGTATGTAGTGATTACACTTCCTCCGTTGTTAGGTTTGTCTCCTTTCTCTAGCTCATTGTGATGTTGTTGCAAAGAACTCATGTTGTTGAAGGAGTCCACTACTGAGCAATGCATCATTCACCACCTTGTTGGCTCGACCTGGTGTTTTGAGTCAAGCTCAAGTGCGAGCACACTTGCTCCTTTAGCCTAGTCGAGCAAGGTTGTGACTGAATGCATTTACTTAATGAATTCCATTCTTTTTTATTATTGAAGAAGGCATTAAAGAGGGTGTCCTCATACAACCATATTTTTTACTATTGCAAAAGGTTTGGCTCACATTAAAGAGGGTGTCCTCATACAACCATATTTTGGGTAATGGCCCTCTCTTGTAAGCAAGGATGCATGCTCTCTCACATAAATTCATTCTTGAACCTCAAAATCATCTTTCACCTCCACAAAGTTCACATAGACATTATTTGAAACCACAACTAAGGATTTTGCAAGCACCATGCTTTCTAACACAATAACATACCTCTATTACCTATCTTTGACAATATGGGTACCATAGGTGCTCCCAACTTAGTCAATAATTCATCAACAACTTGCATCATGCACCTTTTTGTTGGCCCACCATGCTTGTAAAACAATATAACATTTACGCTAGACTTCCTCCATTGTTTTGGTGCACCACCATAGTCTGTGTGACTATTTGTGCTCCTCTTGATGAGTAATGATAACATACCTTTGGATGTGATTTGTTGGATTTTCTCCCAGTGGAATAGGTACAACTTCCCATCCCTCCATTACCTTGTCAAGACCTTTGATGTATACAAACCCAATGGTCCACTTATTTGCTTCAGCTTCTTCACCATGAAACCTATAGAGCAATGTGGCACTCCTTCATTGGTCACCACAATCATTTTAAGATTGTTCCAAACCAAAACTTGTGTGGGGTGTCCTCCTCTTTCCTTTTGTAGATTTTTATTGTCATAAGGTCATGCATGCTACTCCAACAAGTGCAAAATTCAAGCTTTCAAATACCCACATGCGACATCCTCATAATAAGAAAGCTATGTTCGACGAACCGCAAATCTTTGATCGTACACATGGGCATCCATTGTTGTTCACCTTTTGTTTTATGCAGATGATTGAAGCAAATTCAAGAATGACTAAGGTCACCTTTATTTGTCCTCTTCATTCTCCCAACAAGATCAAGTAAAGAGATCGTTCAAATCCTCGCCCAACCATAGACAACTTAACACATAAAACCGTCTTCTTTAGTTATCATGGTTTGCAATGTTTCATTTGACATGATTTTCTATATGTCATGGAAACGAAAGCCTCTTTGTAGCATCAACCTTGAGAACCACGTGCTGTCAACATATAAAACATGTGACATGGAATATGCTTCGCATCACCGACGGGCTTTGATAGTAGAGGCACCTCGGTTTTTTGAAGGCTTCAATGGAATCTCCCTCCTTTTAATAGATGATCCCTCACTCGTTGGTTTCTCAAGTAATTTACCTAAGATAAAATATTAGCACCCCTTCAATGCACCCCTTCTATGCCATCCATGGTAGTAGGCATTGTATCAAACATTGGTGGAAGCTTGAATGCGCTTCAATGATCTTGGGTTCGTATGAAGTGCAACTAGTATGATGCTAAACTCATTGCTTCTCTCCCTCACTAAGGGTTGAACCTTTTTGGGAGGTTGCAAATGATAACTTCTATTGGTGTCACATTTACAAACACTTCTTGGTCTCTAGTTGACAATTTTGAATCCAAATTAATACCTACATGTTCCCTCACTTGTTGAGATGGCATAGACACGTTCCCTCCAAATTAATACCTACATGTTCCCTCACTTGTTGAGATGGCATAGACTTGTTGAATCCAAATTAATACCTACATGTTCCCTCACTTGTTGAGATGGCATAGACTTGTTGAGATGGCATGCATTCTCCAAGGATACAATTTGATGTGAGCAAATTTTTTGGTAGAGGAAATGCCACCACACTGAACTTTCTGTAAGCTCCAACATTCACTCTTGAGCACCAATAGAGAACCTATACTTACAAGGTGCAAGGTGTGTTGGCCCACAAAGCCTTTGTAGACAGTGGAGGCACCTCTCCCACCATCAAAACATAGATGTTGCGAGAAATCTTCGGAGCAAACAAGACTCACAGAAGTTGAAAATTGGATCAAATTTTCATTTAGATACCACCTTGGAGCATATAATGCTCTTCACCTGACCCATTGCTTCCAACCAACTCAACTTTTGGCATTATCATAATACCTTTATGCCCATAAACTGCCACCTGTACTTGCTTTATTCCCATCAAGATAAACTATACTCGCCTCTCCCTCGTGCTTGCACCCCCTTTGCTATGGATACGATCCCATACCACCACCTCTTCTACATCCACAATCTCAGTCTCTCCCAAGCTACTGTCACTTTCTCTTTACTTCCATCTCTATATCCCTCTCTCTCCCTACTCAACTCCATAGCTCTCTCCCCTTAAAAACTCTCTCTCTCTCTCTCTCTCTCTCTCTCTCTCTCTCTCTCTCTCTCAAGAAATTTCTCCCTCTATACACATTCTATCATCTCTGCCAAATAGTAAGCAAAAGAAGCTATAAAAAAAGGCAACACAAGCTCCCATATCACCTTCACCTGCCATAGTTGAGTCATCAATGAAGTTTGTGTTGGTTGACAAAGTTATGGAACCTATCTAGGCAACCCTTAAAACTCATCAAGCATGTCTCAAGGTAGGAAAGACATTAAAACACAAAAGGGTATGGAGAAGCTAAGCTCTCCTAAGGAGATATGGGATACCAAGAACTTAATGCCATTTTTATCCACAACAATCCATTGCATGCTGAATCTGAGTGAATCATTGAAGCTGCGGCAATCAAATCTTGATGAAAACTTAGCACAGATAGGAATAACTAGGTTGACCTTTGAACAGGTTGAAGAGATTCAAGAACGTCAAGCCCCCATTAATGAAGTAGAAGATTACTGTCAGGGTAAGGATGGAAACACCACCCTATCAATTGGGTATGCTAATGTTAAAACCTCTACCATACTTGACAATGGAGCTACAGGGTAGCCATAGCAACCAAAAATATTTAGGAACCTCGGGCTAAACTAGCTATTAAAAAATATGGATAAGTATTCAGCTTGCAAATAGACATGTGGAAAGACCTTTAGGGCACTTAGAAGGAGTCATAGTGAATTCTTGTTGAATTGACTACCATCATACTTTGCTTACAATCGACTTTGGCAAAAAATCTAGGAAAATGCTCTCTGTAGAACTCTCCATCTTTGTGGGCAACGGAGACGATGGGTCTACGCATGTCTGGCTCACATAATCCTGCATCTACTAACCCGGTTGAGTTATACAATTGTATATGCAGTGCGTGTAAATCCTACTAAAATGGTGGTAGTGGCTCTAGTCCTGTTGGACAAACCATCTCTCTATTGTAGCATACCATGTGTGTCTTCTCCCCTGCGAAGACAATGCTTGAGAAGCCTCCCAAGCCATCATAGTTATCATGTCTCTATCTCTATTCATCTCACTAACTTAATGAGTAAACCCCAACTATCTAAAAGAGTACCTCACTCACAATGGAGTGAGCACCAAACTCAGCTCGTACTATGTCATGTGGTAACAAGGGTTTGCTCCTGGACAACACAATAACTTGAGGCCTCTCTATCTGCTTCACTCGTCATGTGACAATCCTGGGGCCATATTGGAGCTGTACTTGATGCGATCAAAGAATAAAACAACCACCCCTTGGTGACATGCTACTGAAAATGGGACTGATAGCACTCCCTCTAAAGTTGCTAATGCGGCATACCCCCCATGTCAATCTAGCCTGCAGTGCTTGCGTCATGAAAAATCGACTATGACAACATCATAGAGCAAGATAGATATCAGACATCCCTTTTAAGAAATATACCCCCTACCTCCTCTGCCCATAAAAGACTCAATCTCATTGATGCATAGTCCAAATAGTGTGGGAGAGAGTAGGCAACCTTTCTTCACCCCTGCCATACTATCCACCTCTGCTGACCAACCTCGTGGACAATGCACTAGTGCAACCACACCCTCACACAAATCACCATATCATGTCAGATAGTACTCCATTCTTCTAAAATCTTTGAAACAATATCTGTAGTGAGACTGTATCAAATTATTTGCAGGAATCCATAAAGTAGCAACATAAGCATTGACCCTGAGCCCGCACTTGCTCTACGAGTGTCCCCAAAAAAAAATAGAATCCGTAGTATAGAACTGTCGTCAAAATCTTGCCTATGCTCGGGCTTTAAGCCTTGCTCTCTTTGCTGATGAACTCAACTTTGCCTCTTAACACTGATCCGCAAATTTTGGTCAACAAGTGACCCAACCATCACTATCTTGTATCCTATAAGCTGACCAAAAAATGCTACTCTAAAGCAAAATAACTGTTATATAATGGCATGTAGTACTAAGCTTATGCTCTAGCTAATGCACAATGAAGAGGGTAATTACATAGGCTCGTGCATGACCATCATGACTTACAAAATGTACACTTCTCAGGACAAACATGAGCACGATCCTCTCTCTCTCTCTCTCTCTCTCTCTCTCTCTCCCTTGCCATACCTCCTCGCATTCCCCCACTCGCCTAGCTACCGTGCCCGCTGCTAGTGTGGGTGCACACATGCCTCTAGTGACTCTATTTCGGACGACGATCAAGTATGAGGAAGCTGAACGATAAAGCCGACCCCCTAGAGGATGCCATGCAAAAGTGCAAAGAGGAAATGATGGAGACCATTACCAAGATGAGCCGCAATCTCTTGGGCACAATAAACATGCTCGAAGGACGCGTGCTGATCCAAGAGAGCAAGATAAATACGCTGGAAGACCGAGTGACGACTCAAGATGAAGAGATTGCGTCACTCAAGAAAGATCTCGCCGAAGCACGATCAAGAAACACACTGGAAGAGGGCGAATTGCAACCCTCAGTAATCGAAGAAATCAACACGATCAAGGAGCAAGTACGGGCCATCAAAGAGGGAGAAGAGCAACACAAAGAAATGACGACTTCTTAGGTGGATGTTCTTACCAAAACTCAACAGAAGGCGGATGAAGCCGAGAAATGGATCAAGGTGGCCAAGAAAGGAAAAGGCAAGGAGATAACGCCCACGTCCACACCCACTATCATTAATCAGACACTAGAGGAGGAGCAAAGAAGAAGGGTGCGCGCTTTACATGTGAGCATTTGCGGTCTTAAAGACAAAGGCAATGTGGACGAAGAAGTAAAAGAACTCACAGCCTTGATGGGGGTTCATGAGCCGACGCACACAAGGGCATGGAGAGTGGGCAACATAAAGAAAAATGGAAGTAGTGGAGAAACCTCAAAAGAAAGCACTCATCCTCCGTTTTCCCTCCATGGAAGCGAAGAAGTCCTTGAAGAAAAGACGAACTCTTAAAGAGACTGGCATCTTTCTCGGGGATGATCTCACCCTTTCGCAAATCGCTCATATGCAAGGAAGTAATGCCGGAGATTAGAGCGGCAAGGGGAAAAGGCAAGATTGCCTTTTACCGAGATGGAAGAGTGGTAATACTATCCACATGACGGTGCGAGACTTATGGGACCACACTCAAAGTGGCTGCCTGGAACTGTGATGGATCTATGCGTCTTGATGTGGGTGCTTTTGAGGATAGCTTTACTGGAAGAGACATCATCTTTTACTCTGAGACACACCAGGCCCCTAGGCAATCCATGCCTCACATCAGTGGATACAGGTGGGAGACAGCTTACAGACAGGAGACACGCTCAGAGCACAGAGGATGGGGCTCGGGGGGAGTGGTAGTGTTATTTAGAGAGGATCTGCAGCCATTCATACATATAGCCCGCAGGGATGAGCAGGCTAGGTACATGTGGGTGAGATTGAAAGCAAAGACAAGCAAATATCTCTAACTTGCTAATTGCTACTTTCCCCCGAGTACATCAGTTTATGCACCACCCAGAGGACAGTCCCCTTTCTCTATTTTGGATGATGACATATGGGAGTTCTCTAGGGATGGTGACATTATCATCCTAGGGAACTTCAATGCTAGGACTGCCCATCACCAGGCAATGTTTTATGATACTTCAGAGGAGATGCTAAGAGGGCTAGATGTTGTAGAGACGGGCCTGTCCAGACTATCACACGATGTGGAATATACTGAGTATGGGCGACACCTGATAGACATGGGCACCGCACTTGGATTGGCCATCTTGAACGGCCTACAGAGATTTCCTGCTGCGAGAGGTTTTACATGCTTCCCACACAGACATGGAGCCAACATAGTGGACTATGTCATGGCACAGCCGAATCTCATCTCTAGTATCCAAGATCTCACAGTTGGGCCCAGACCGGTCGGGGTGGCAGTGGATCATGCTCTGGTGTCGATGACCGTCTCCTTCTAGTTCAGTGTAGCACACAGGCCACGGGTAGCAGCCCCTACTCGCTACACCTTCACACGGGAGACGGATTCTGTATACATGGACGGGATCTACAGACGCCTATGCATTGAGGACCTGGGGCGACCTCTGGAGGAACTAACTACTATACTGACACAGACATTACATGATGCAGCAGCAGAGGCATACCCACACACCCAGCCTGAGCAGAGCCGCCGATCAGGGAGCATGCCTCAGAACAGCTAGTACGATGAGGAGTGCCGCCAGACTAGAGCCAGACTTCAGAGGGAGGTGCTTTTGGGGGATCACTCACAAACAGTCACAGATTGACTTCCGATGCCTGGTGCGGCGGAAGAAGAGGGCTTTTTTGGCTCAACTCGAGCAGGATCTATACCAGCTATTCTTGAGTCAAGACTCGCGTGAGGCGTGGCAGCTCTTTCATGAGCAGTCCCCCCCCCCCCCCCCCCCCCCCCCCTCTGCTATTTCCTCCACAGAGACCTGGGGTCAGTACACATCATCTTTGTACACAGTACCTGGACAACCGCCCCTCCCCAACCCCCCCAATCCATGCCCACACACATGTGCTTTTTTCACCGCTGAGATGGTGAAGAAAGCTATTGACAGGATGAGGACTGGGAGAGCATATGATCATGATGGCTTAGTCGCTGAGCATTTCATGCATGCCAAAGACCTACTAGCAGAGCTTCTAGCAGTTATGTTTAACCGTGCCAAAGACCTACTAGCAGAGCTTCTAGCAGTTATGTTTAACCGTGCCATGTGTGAGGGCCTGCCGGACACTTGGAGCCTATCTACGATCGTACCTATCTTCAAGTCAGGAGACCCCATGGAGCCTGGGAATTATCGCACTATCATGATTGGACACACACTGGCACGGTTGTATGCATCCATTCTTGAGCAACAGTTGAGTAGATGGGCAGAGAAGGAAGGAATGCGTGCGTGCAGCTGGACAGGCAGGGTTCAGGAGAGGCTTCTCTACTCTTGACCATATCTTGACACTCAGGGCCATCATCCAGGAAGGCAGATCTCATGGGAGACGGATCTATTGTAGCTTTGTGGACTTCCGCAAAGCTTTTGACAAAGTACCCAGAGCTAGATTGATGCGCAGATTACACAAAATGGGAGTACCCACAGAGCTCATTTGGGGGATCATTGCATTGTACAGATCAGTAGTAGGGCATGTATGCACCCCTGAGGGACTTTCTACACCGGTTCACTCCACTATTGGGGTGAAGCAGGGCTGCCCGCTCTCTCCTACTCTTTTCGGTATGTATGTGGATGAGGTTTCTGACTACATTGAGAGCAATGGTGATAGAGGTGCACAGTTGGCAGGGACATGGATTCCACTTTTGTTATATGCTGATGATGTAGTGTTGATCTCCGAATCTCCAGAGGGAATGCAACGTCAACTGGATGCTTTGCATAGGTTTGCCCACGAAAGTGGTTTGTCTGTCAACCTTGGTAAAACCAAGGTTATGGTGTTTAATACCACCCCACAGTGGATCAGGAGGTCAGCACCTAAATTCACATACGGCCACGAGACCGTGGAATACACAGATGCTTACACTTATCTTGGAGTGGTTTTCAGCGGACTTGCATTCTCACTCAGACGAGCAGCAGAGACCAGACTGACTAGAGCCCACGCAGCACTGGGTAGATTAGAGAAGATGTGTTCGCAGGTTCAGTTTTAGGAGCCCCGGACAAAGCTCTGGCTCTTTGACACTTTGGTGGCTCCAGCATTGCTCTATGGAGCTGAGATATGGGGACCTTCATTGGATCACCACGGGAGGCCGGGTCGCACAGATGGATGGGGGAACATGGAGAAACCTCTCGTCTCTATGATCTCGCGGCTCATTAGAGCCAAGGCATCAGTACCACGGGCCATTATCCGAGCAGAGCTAGCGGCCCCCAACTAGTGGTGGAGGCGCTCACCAGATCAGTCTCCTTCATAAACCGCACATGGGAACTTCCTAGAGACAGATATGCTCGCATAGCACTTGAGTCCTCTCGACAGTTAGCCATACAAGGAGATACAACATGCTGGTATGGGGAGATGGCATCATGGTTTCAGGCACATGGGTTCAGCATAGATAGGCTGTCACCATTCCAGTACTCATTGGATGCACCATCTCTCACTCTTACGCAATCGGAGATCACGAAGCTCATCCGCCAAGACCTGACCCAGCTAGACACCAGGAGGACATGGATACAACCAGCACAGGAATTGGGCACGAAGATGGCTTTCTACAGAGACCACCTTCTCCAGCTTACGGAAGATGGTTTTGTGACGAGACCCAGATACATGGACACCCACTTGTCTCATGGGATACGATGTGCTATTGGCCAGTTACGCACATCTTCTCACCAGCTGTGGATTGAGACTGGGAGATACAGCGGAGTACCAGCAAAGGCCAGAACGTGCCCCTTGTGTGACATGGAGCCTGAGTCAGAGCTGCATTATACATGCCGCTGCCCTGTCTACTACGAGATACAAGGCCGCTTTCACTGCTTGTTCAGAGAGGGTTTTGGACCACTCTCAAGAGTCATGGGATACGAAGATCAGAGATGCCTGGGTTTGTTCTTGCTCGAGCTATGCAGACACAGAGATAGCTTGATGAATGGCGAGGCTAGCCAGTCTCAAAGATGGATCACAGACTTCTTCAGAGCAGACACGGGGCAGCCGCAAGAGCCACCCCCACAGCAGAGCTCGCCCTCGTCCCACACCAGAGGCACACTGATCGACCGAGCGATTGAACTGGGGAAATCCAGGAGCCCACGATTGCGGAGGACTACACAGCATCGACGGAGGCTATGTCAGAAGATTCGGAGCACGCTGGCCAGGCATGCACGACGCCCGGTCAGACTACTAACCATGGAGGAGATTGATGAGATCCGCCAATGACCGATGCTAGATCTCTTGTGATTCAGCTATCCCAGCAAGCCGCCCAATTTTGCTTAGTTCACATCGACCAATCTAGGATCCCATAGTATATATCTTTTGTTTTGTACTGTTGTTATTTTGTTACTCTGACTTTGTATCAGATCCACCACCTTGTAACTTTCTGGTCTCATAGGTCACTATGGCCTTTTGAAGACGTTAATATAACATTTCATTTCTCTCTCTCTCTCTCTCTCTCTCTCTCTCTCTCTCTCTCTCTCTCTCTCTCTCTCTCTCTCTCTCTCTCTCTCTCTCTCTCTCTCTCTCTCTCATTCATAACCAAATAAGAGTATATCTGTGGATACAAGGTTTTAATTTTTCTGTCTATAGGACATATATAAAATGTAAGATTGCAACAATTAAATTTTTATGTCAATTTGGCACGGGCTGATAAATACAGCATTACCTTTGGTGATGCACATGATATTTTGAACTATCTTTGTAGTAGCATCCTTAGAATTGATTGCCAGGTTTGATATCACAAGTTATGACAACAAAAGCAAAAATAAATATAGTAAAAGTGAAGTGTTTCGTGTACCTTGCAACACAAAAGAGCTCAGAATACTAGACCATTTTCCAAGAAGTGAAAGAAGATACAATTGATACACATGAGCATGTCCTACTTAATTCAAACGAATTATACATTGCGTAGTAGTGCCGAAGTAACTGAACTGCATTTGCCTCATGACTAAATATAGGGACCTGAAACAAGAAATCCTGAATAAGTGCAACCTGTAGATAGCATAAAAAGATGAGTCATTGCCTAACTATTGACATATATGTAACGTGTTTTAACATTGCAAAGAAGACAACATGATCGCAGGACCAAACCCCAACAAAGGCCTCATATGTTTTGCAAAATGCTGTTTTCGTCTCACTGACCTTAGTCGTACCACCACATAATGAATAATTCATGCTGCTCGTGCATGTATTTGCTTATATTAGTTAAATGGGAACTCAAAAGAAGAGAAATTCCACTTTGGGTAAAAAGTAAACTTCTTTATTGAAAATAGAGTTTGCATGCTTAAGGAGGGTTTTCATGAACTAAGAGCTTAAGTAACTTTGCTTATACGAGCACTTAAAACATATCAGACAAGCCACCAAATTTGTGACACAGAAATATTTATCCAGGAGACTATCAGGGATATTACTGCTGCAATGCCTATTCTACTTCCAAGTAGTTTTTAATCATTTTAGATAATATGCACGGTTCTCTCTTATTTCAATTTTTCAAAGACTTTGATGCATAATTGAGTCCATTGATATCCCGTGGATTTTGTCACACGTAACTCACAATTTGATTACAGTGTAAGAGCTTTCAACCTACAGCAGGATTGGCATCTGAGATCATTTGAGCTGAAGACATATGAGCTTCTTTATAGTTTGATTTAATTCATTTGAACTTATTCTGTCTGTATTCATTTAGATAACCTTACAAAATGAGGACAGGCCTGTCCTCATCATGTGAGTCAAGAATGCTCAAGAGTGATTCCGCTCTCTAAACAACGAAAATATTAAAACTACATGAGGCTTACCTTTGATTATGCCCCTTCAGAGCTCCTGTGGATATTCTATGTACTCCCATATCTTTATAAAGCAAATTCTGAGGAGAGCAACAGCAGCAGCTTTCTATCTTCTATGTATGATTAACTTGTTAATTTCCTCCAAAACCTGCAGCAGTTAAAATATACTTTTGCAAATCTTCTCTGCTATTAAATGAACTTGAGGGGTGCTAACTACAACAAGTACCTCAAGAGCAACCATAGTTGGGGTCAGACTATCCACACCATCTAACCCTATTTGAGAAGCTACTTCTGCATCAGCCGAGACGCAAAACAAAGTCAGTAAAAACAAAGTCAGCAGATAAACATGCAACGTTGCTTCGCTTAAGAGATCTAAATACACGAAAAAATAACCGTTCATACTTTGAAAGGAGACTGTGGCATCGGAATCTGCATAAAACGGCTCCCTTGTTTTAAGGATGTCAGAAAGCTTCTCAACAGCCTGATGCCAAGGTAAGATAAAACTCAAAGATCCTAAAACAATCTAAACTGATTGTTGTGCCAGGGTCCATTTTGCCAACAAGAAAAATTTAATACTTTTACCTGGCCTTGAGTTGAGGCATCTGTTGTCTGGCCCAGCATTGGCTGTGACTTTTCACCAGCTTCACCAACTCTGATTGCCAAAGCTTCAACAGGCACATCAAGCCAGACAGTGACACCATGCCTCAAGTAACTCCTATATGAAACAAACATTTATAATGTCCATTAGAGTCTCAATCACATAATTAGAGAAACACCCTTGGTAATTTGGCAATGTGATTTGCAAAATAAGAAGAGTGTACCAATTAAATGGTCGCAAAACTATACCATCACCAGTGGCAACCACCAAACGCCCCATGCAAGAGAGTTGCTTCAGCACTTCCGTCTGAATTACATACAACAACATAATAAAGGCATAGAGACTATGTCTCGTCCCACTTTGCAAAGGCACTGAGAATGTGTATAAAATCTTAAATGCAGCACAGGAACAGAAGGCCGTTGTATCTTGCAGTGCTTATCCAGAAAACCGTAAAATTAGAAAACAAATGCAGCACACACGATTCATGAACTACCAAAAATTAAAAATGAGTCAAGGGTGTCACCTCAACATCTCTGAAACTTTTCTCGTCCTCCTCTTCCATCAACTGAGATACAGTGCGACCATCACCAGCAGCTTTTTCAATGAGCTTATCACTGTTGCAATAATAGAACAAGTAAATTACCAACCCTCTAGCAAATTTGCATTCTGTTTTAGTGCCAAGAGAATCACAGGGAGAGACAATCTCAATTTACATACTGTTCTAGGGCTGAACCGGGTCATGGGGAGATATACTCTCACATAGCTACAAAGCAGCTATGTGCTTGCGACTCAAAAGAGTGCACAAGTAAAGTCAAAAGAAAGGCCCACTGAGACAATTGTAAATTTTCATTGATGCATCTGATCCACACATCATTGAACGGGCTGCACAGTGCACTCACCTATCGAAAAAGTGGTAGCCTACAGCTTCGGCCAGGGTCTGGCCGATCTTACTCTTCCCACTTCCTGTCATACCTGTATCCAGTCATTGAGCACCCAACTGAGCTCTTCTCCATGCAGGAAGAGAGCAAATAGTAGAAAGCAAGCAACCTTTTCTTCAGATGATTTCCAAGCACACATACCAACAAGATATATGCAAGTTCCCCTTAAATCTCTTGCAATTTCGCTACCTCTCTTCTGCAAAATATATGCATTTTACCATCAAAGAAAGTTGCACATGCCTGTACAAGAGTAAAGACACAGAAACGAAGCAAACCCACCACACTAAAGAAATAGAGTCTCACAAAATGTGTGGCTCAAAGCTTTGATGAGTACAAAGAAGCACCTTGAGCAAGACCTTGCCCTCATCATCTTGCTGTACTCCAAATGCTTTACACAATACACTTCCTGCAGTTGAAATACAAGAGTCAGAATTTATATGCTTCACCCCGAATTCTCAAGTAACCTTGTACAAATTCTACAAAAACATGAAATCTCCCTCCCTCCACACCCCCCCGCCCCCGAGAGAGAGAGAGAGAGAGAGAGAGAGAGAGAGAGAGAGAGAGAGAGGAGATGCTACTATCTCCGCTCTCTCTCTCTCTCTCTCTCTCTCTCTCTCTCTCTCTCTCTCTCTCTCTCTCTCTCTTTTCAAGTTCAATTTTGTTCGTGTGTTGCTATTGATTTCTCGCTTGGAGTATCCAAACCTGTAACAGTGGTATCATAGCTCAAACGATTCTTCTTCTACGGAGGATCCGATCCTTTCTGCAGCACCATAGTTACTCGGAACGGGAACAGGAAGGTCCGAAACAGAACGGGAATGGGGAGGAGGAGGGGGGCCAGGAACGGGAACGGGAACAGGGCCGGAACGGTCGATTAAAGTAAGGCTTGAATTACCTCCATTCGGCTTAGTCCCAAATCGACTCCTAAACAATCCCAAAATTGCCCCCAAACCTGCCCTCAAACTGCCCCAGATATGTCCCTCAAACAGCCCCAAATCTGCCATTCCGGTTACACCTTGTTCCGGAATGTGTTCCGTTCCCGACTCCGTTTCAGGAACGGGACTCGTCCGGAACGCCATTTCTGAACGTTTGGGCTACGTTACGCCCGTTTCCTTCTACATCGTGCAGCACACATGGGTTCTCACTGAAAATCTTGACAGACCGGAGTACAACCATCAACTGCAGGTTGACACATGCATGAAAAGATTGATCAAGTACTCCATAGTCCAAGGACCCGAAATATGTGAATCACTTGAAGAATTACCCGCTTGACAAGGTTCAGTGTAGATGGCGAGGGGCCGTTCAATTTCCTGTCAAGTCGGTCATAAAACATAAAGCAAAGCCGGGTGCAAAAAAGCAGAGACTGAACTCCAAGAAAGAGTTTGATGAAGCTCTTGAAAAGAAGACAAACCAATTGAAAAGCATGAAGCATGCTCGAAAGAAAAGAAAATCAACAGATTTCCCGGGTCATTTGGATCGGAAATCAACTTTCGAGGTGGCTAGAAGATCTAAGAAGCGTGTTCGTTTCACAAACGACCCAAATTTTCTTCGTCTTCAAATAGTTCCGACAGTTCGTCGTCTTCTAGTTCCAATGAGGATGAGCAAAAGCGTAAGAAGCTCAGGAAAAGCAATAAAGGGAGATCTAAGAAAAAGTCTAGAAAGCACAAAAAGCAATCTAGCAGTTTAGAGGAGGAGATCTCGTCCTCGAAAGAAGCAAGAGAATCAGCTGATAGTTCAACAAAAAATTCCGAAGATTTAGATTGATGTGCCCGTGGATAGGGGAGGCCAAGACAACAACCAAGAGGTCCTAGGGCACACGAAAAGAGAGCAGAAAGGTGAACTAATTTGGTCAAGGGCACTTTTTGGCTCTCGATGGGGGAAAGAGAACTCGCAGATTCATCATTACTTTCATAGAGTTCTCAAAAAGCCTTGCACATCCAAAAAGATTAATCATGAAAGCGTAGTGTTTTATCTTTGGTGCAATGCCATATTTTCTCCTTTATGTATCAAAATGCACATGCCCCTCGTCCACCAAACCCGAATGAGTGCATTCACTACATTAACAAAAGTGAATGCACTTGATTCAATTCAATAGTTCAACACTACCTCTCACTCTGCATTTGTTGAAATGCCCCTAGCTTCTCAGACCTGGCCTATTCCAGAGAGCCCAAGTCAAACAAGGAGCTCATCAAGAACGTCAACTACTATTAAAAGTACCCTATACATGTCAACCAGCAAGTATACTATTTCTATCTTCTATCTCATCCCAAGTCTGTTTGCCCATGTCATTTCCTTTCAAAAATGGTGCCTCCTTTTGTACTTTGGAGGCTTCAGAGAAGTTGCCCCAAGAGAAAGCGGTGTAAAACTGCTGTATGTAAGAAAGGGCTCGATGGGAATCCTAGTAGCCTAAAAAAGTGTCAAACCTTAGAGCTTGACCCCCATCCTTGAACTCTTTGGTCTTTTTTTTCTTCTATCATATTGAGTGGCTGTCAATAGGTGAGTTTGTTTCCTACCATAAATGGTACCAAAAGTGTGGGTATAACTGTCTAAACTGTTTGAAGAGAACAAGGTCTCCTCCTCTAAACTGCTAGATTGCTTTCCATGCTTTCTAGACTTCTTCTTCGATCTGCTTTTCTTGGTCTTTCTCCGCTTCTTCCACCTTTTCTTATTCTCACTGGAACTAGAGGAAGAGGAATTGTCCGAACTCTCTGAAAACGAAGAAGAGCTAGAACCATCCTCAAAACGAACACTTCTTGGATCTAGTGGCTGCCTCAAAAGTCGATTTTTGACCCAAGTAACCAAGAAGATCCTCTGACTTGATCTCTTTCCTAGAGTGCTTTTCGGATTTCATCATTTGACTGATCTTCTACGCAAGCTTTGTCAAACTCTTCTTGCGAGTACAATTTTTGCTTTTTTTGCACCCGACTTTTCTTGTGTCTTCATGGCCGACTTGATAGGTGAATGGATGGCCTTCTACCATTGAGAGTGAACCTCATCAAGCGGATCATTCTTTGGGTACTTCGTATTCAGGTCCTTGGTGTGTACTCTTCTCATAGGTATCAACCTGTAGTTGACTCTTGCACTCCTTTTTGTCGAGTTCCCCTATCGGAAACTTGCTGTTGTCTTCTCCCGAATCCTCGAAAAGAGGCTTGCTACCGTTAGGATCTCCGTCGGTTATTTCTATTTCTCCACTAGGGGTGGAGTGCTCTTCATTCTCCTATGTAGTCGGTGGGATGGTGTCACAAAACGATGACGTGGCAATGTACAGTCGAACAAACCCCAAAGAAGAAACTGACTTATGAGACCCCATCCAATGGGGCCCAGGGGACGCAAGAACCCTAAAAATAAAGTAAGGACCAAAAATTGTGTAAAGTGCTGGCGTGGCAGGGTTGTACGGACGTTTCTGCAATTTTCTTTGGTTGCTGACGTGGCATTGTACGGAATTCCACGATATGTGCTGGCAGATTTTGGGGCACCAGTTTTTGGACCAGACGCTTTTTAGACTGAAGAGTTTCATGTAATTGCTTTTGAGAAGACCCACAGCCTATAAACATGTAACCACGGCCTCTCTTCTCTCAGATTTGCCTGGCAGCACTGAGCAGAGAGACCCTTGGAATTTGGACCAAACGCTTTTTAGATTGCAGCTTTTGGAGCACGAGTTTTTGGACCAAACGCTTTTAGACTGAAGCGTTTCATGTAATTGCTTTTGAGAAGACCCAAAGCCTATAAATATGTAACCAGGGCCTCTCTTCTCTCAGATTTGCCAGGCAGCAATGAGCAGAGAGACCCTCGGAATTTGTACTTTGCTCAATTATTAATATAAAAATAATACCGACAGGGACGCCAGACTTTGGGGCCAATACCTCTAAGCACGAACCTATGTCGGGCCATGTTGTCTCTATTAAATTGTGATAAGATTCTGTTAAGTGGATTTCAAGTATTTTCTTGTGTGTCGTGCCAGATTCCCGACTTGGGGTGTCCAAGTTTGTTACAATGGTATAAGAGATCAGTCGATTTTCCTTCCAAGGAGAATCCGATCCCTTCTACCGCGACACACATGGATTCAGTTGTTTGACGAATGCCGCAAGGATTAGAACAACCCACTTGACAACTCAAGGTCGCGTGAGAACACGGAAGATTCAAATGGACGACGGCCACCTTCTGTTGATTCAGAAGGGGAATACGGGCCACCTCAGCCCACGGAATATGAACGAATGGAGATACAATGTCAACAGCAGGTTGATGCATGTGCCCGACAGATACTCCAGTATTCATAAGATCCTCAATACGTGAAATCTTTGACCAGGCACCCGATTGATGAGATGCATTCACGATGGCGTACGGCCATCAATTCACCTTTGAAGTCGGGCTTGAAGAAAGCACCCATTCCGTGTGTGTACACTGAAGATGAACTTGACGATGTAGTCGAAAGACGAGTCAATCGACTCCCGAAGACCAAGAAGCATTCAAAGAAACATAGTCGAGCAGCAAATCACCCTGGCTACTTGGGTCACAAGTCTACTTTTGCAAATGCACAAAAGACAAAGAAGCGTGTACGCTTTGAAGGTGTGTCCAATTCGTCCTCAACCTATTCTGATAGTTTCGACAGCTCTTTCTCCTCTGATTCCAATGATGAGGACAGAAAGGACAAGAAACAAAGAGAGACCCAAAGACAAAGAAAGAACAAGAAGAAGGCTAAGAAGAACAGATCTCACAAAGATCCCGGAAATATTCAAATCGCTCCAAGGAGGCTTCATCCTCTTCTGAGAGTTCGGACTCCAATGAACCAATGTTTTATGCTAAGAGGAAGGATTTTTACAGAGCCAACCAATATGACTTTTTCGAGGACAAGAGCAAGAAAACCAAAGATTTCAAGGAGGGTGGACAAGCACTAAAGTTTTATACTTTTCAAGCTTCCGAGATGCCCCCAAGGCCCTCACTTTTCTTGAAACCTTCAAAATAGCTTATTCAGGAAGGTGCTATTCAAAGCACTCCAAGGTCTGGAGGGCAGCATCCTATTTGAAAGGAAATGCACAAACTTGGTGGTCCACTCTTTTGTGTCAAAAGGAAGCACCGACAAAGTGGGCCACGGTATAGGCGGCTTTTCACTTCCTCTTGGCTCACTCAAGAGTACCAACGTGATGTGGTTATCGCTTGGAATCATCTTTGGATGACCAAGGAAGATACTTTGGATACTTATTGCCAGAGATTTTGGGATACCTTCCTACAGGCCTCTTCTTTTAAAAAGATCAGTTTTAAGGAACAGATCGAGCGATTTTGGGATACCTTCCTACAGGCCTCTTCTTTTAAAAAGATCAGTTTTAAGGAACAGATCGAGCGATTTTGTTGTGGTCTACCCAAACAGATACGAGATTACTGCTTATTGCAGAAGTCCGAGTCCATACAGCAATTGATGGGACATGCTAAGCAAGGGTTTGCTATGCATTCGGGTACTCTTACATATCCAACTGATCAACTTTTGACAACAAGGGATCGAACAAAATTCGATAATGGTAACAGAAGAAGAGGGAAGTTTCAGTAAAAGAAAGATACACGTCCCCGACTAACAGAGGAACAGCGATCCGAGTTCCTCAAAACAGGAAAGTACTTTGAATGTGGGGAACATAGACATGTGTCAACACGGTGCCCCAAAAAGCCACCCAGAGGACAATCAAAAGACAAGCCAGAGAGTTCTAGAGCAGTCGAAGAGCGCGAAAGAAAAGGAAAGACGAAAGCAAGACTTGTACCAGATTGCGTGGGACCGATCCTGATCAGATGGATGAAAGTTTTGAACTTTGTCGCGCACGGGGCAAAGTGCAAGACCAAGAATCCCTAATCTTCTTTGACGGAGGAGCCAAGGCCAACTTTATTTCACCCGAATTGGCGGCTCGACTTGGAATTACGCACAAGGAAATGGGGCCACAGGCGAAGGCTGTTCTACCGGCACTTGGACAAGATGTTGCCATTACACCTGTCATTGGCAAACTTCCTTTGCATTGTCGGGGATATCTAGGGCACGAGGACTTTTACATCATGCCTTTGGAAGGATGTGATGTCCTCCTAGGAATCCCTTGGTTCCACAAGAATAGCGTCGTGGTCGATTATAGGGCAAGGAAAGCTACTTTGAAGAATGAGAAGGGCCGAGAGATTGTACTTGATGTAAAGTTGAAGGGTGAGTCCGTCCCACTTGTATCCGCTTTGGCTCTTTCCAAATTAATGAAATCCAGTTTTTTTGTTTTACTTGATTTTCTTGAAAGAACTAAATGATGAACAAAAGGTCAAATATGTCTGATCTCGAAAAGGAACGACAAGAATTTCTACATGCGCAGGCACCGGATTGGAGGCCAGTCCATGCCCTCATTGTAATCTTCCATTGCCTATTTTGACATGCTAGTATGCCACATCATCAAATTTGTGACAGAGAACCTAAGTACAATAAGTTCAAGCGGAGAAAGGGCAAGAAGGAATTTAAGGATGGTGCCCAAAGTGTAACATTGTAAAGTTTGATACTTTTTCAAGACACAAGGATACCCATAAAGCCTAATCTTTTGTTCAATATTTGAACACCGCTTTCTCTAGGAGGCAATTTTGTTGAAGCCTCCAAGGTTCGAAATGTAGCATCCCATCTGAAAGGGAACGCACAGACATGCTGGTCTACGCTTTTACTGCATGAAAAGAGCCTAGAAATTGGGTTAAATTCAAAAAGTTGTTTCCATGTATTTGGTTAACTCCCCAGTTTGAAGCGCATGTTTTGACGCCTTGGAACCATCTACGGATGAAAGAGGAAGACACCCTTTCCACCTACAGTCAAAGCTATTGTGATTCCTACCAGTGGCTTCTTTTTGGAAAGTGTCCTTGAAGGAGCAGAAGGAACGATAAAGGTAATCCTAAGGAGCAGAACAAGTCACCTTTGAGTACCTTGCAAAAGCAACACAATCAGCAGAATTGTAAGAACAGTGGTAACTCTTCTTCTTCTCAATCTTCCACTACACCTAAAACTCAAAATTCTTCACCTAACAGTGATAATATAGGAAAGTCTAAAAGTCGGGCAATACCTACATTGAATTCTGATGAAAAATCTGCTAAAAGAATAGTTGGATGATGATTAAGTCCTGAAAGAAAGAACCACTTATACAAAAGGACTATGTTGGAAGTGTCATACTAAAGGTCACATGAAAAGAGATTATCCCCTAATAAAGAACCCACATCTTATGTCAGTGTCATGATGAGATAAATAGTGCGCCTCACGTTTCCAATGATCCTCATGAATCTCTCGTTAAGTGTTATGGTCATGTAAATGCTCAACACATTGTGATCTTGTTTGATTCTTGAAGTGTGCATGATGTGATTAGTGTGGACCACGATCCTGATGAGTGGCAGTGCCCTTCCTTGCAAGCTGATGGGCCCCTCTTTCACTATTTGAGGCTTATCTTGTGGACACGACACCCACCTCATCATCCACTTCAGTCAAGGGTATGGCAGCATCAACGCATTCACCCCGCTTTTTAGCGACAATCTTGATCATGCATGTGGACCCTCAAGATTAGTCACAGGATATGTTATTTCATGTGGATGATAGCGCATGCAGGATTGTCTGCTGGCACTTGGGTTACCATCACGTCTTTGTCAAAGATGTACTTTGCACCATGAGTCTTTGAGTATGCTCAACTAGTGTAGAGGGCAGTTTGTTGTTCGTTGATTAGAGTGGGCATGTATGAAAGGTTTGTCATGTTAAGGGTAGTCATATGGCTTTTGAAATTTCTGGGACCACACACTTGTTTCCGGGGCTTACCGATAGATCCAATCTTCAAGCTTACTTCAATGGGATATAGACCGCATAATCTACAAATGATTCGAGATGCAAGAAGCAATTGGATTGTTACCGGCAGGATCAGTTTTCACTATGATCTGCAATATCACTCTCTGGACCATGTGAAAGGCTCGTTGTGCTCACATTCTAGGCTCACAATCTTCTCCTACATCCACCACTTTGACAGCCGTTTGGACCAAATTACAACATACACTTCGCAGTCCATGGGATACTTTAGCAAGCTCCTTCAGGGCAACGGAGCAGCGTAGATGCTCCTTTCTTCACACATGGGTGAGTTCTTCAGTTCTCTTCAGTAGGGACCATGGTCGCATCACATGGCATTATGCACCTGGTTTATTTTGCATTCATCATACACGCCACCTTGATATCCACATAGCCCTCACATTGCTATCCCACTTTTGTCCTTCCTCTAGGAGATAGGCCTTTGAGCATCTCTAAAGGTCTCTTATGTACTCACTATACAGCCTCCTTTCGTGCCCAAAAAAAACATATGCAGGTGTGGGATACGAGAGGGTGATGGTCATCAATCACAAAAAACTGTTATGTATTATAATTTTGTATATATATGTCACCCGTGTGTATGTATGAGTTTGTTTCTATGTATGTATGCATGTGTATGTGCATATGTACGCATGTGTGTATGTACACATGTATATATGTAAATATCGATGTTTCATTCAGTCCCTCACTAGGGCTGAAACGTAATGTTTCGCAGTGATGCAGAGCGAACAAATTCAATCATAGCTAAACATTTGCCAGTCCATGGCCCCACAAGCAAGCCAACATGAACCATGGATGTCACGTGCACATCTAACCCTATGTGTATGTGGACAAGCTACTTCATGACAAGGATTCGGTTCAGTTCAGTTCAGTTAGCCTAGCATAGGAAGTGTTCTGGCACTTTTGTGAATCTGTTCGCAGACCGTGCATGTCCAGACACTTAGAGTAGATGCATATCCTCTGGTTGCACACAACATGATCATCAGATTACAGTCAAAACCCATCAGGAGCATTTTTACAGTGCATAGACCTATTTTCCTTATTTTGGCCATTTTTCACTTATTGAGAAAAAGTGACTTTTGTTGGGAAACTGGGTAGGGCAATTTTGAGAAGCATGTATATAAGAAACCTAGCGCTAGCATTCTCTGGCAGAAGAGGCAGCAAGGACCAGACATCCGACAGTGCACCTTCTCAACAAGACTCCCCGACAGTCAACCTAGCGTTTTCAGCCACAAGAACCGGCCAACGTTTTTCAAGTGCAGATCAACCCTAGCGTTTTGCCACTTGCAGATCAGCCTGGTCACAGCAAATACCCTAGCGTTTTTGCAGCAGATCACAGATCAGCCTAGCGTTAACAGAAACAGTAGAATCAGCCCTAGCGTTTTCGGATCAGCAGGACGACCTAGCGTTTTGCAAATTCTCCGCGACAAAACCAGCATAGGCATCAACGTTTTCAATTTTCAGTAGTTAGACCCCGCAGTAGAACCCCGGAACCTTGCAGATCTCACCTTCCCGCAGCAGATCCTCGCCGCGGTCAGATCAGAAAGAGTTTGCAGATTCAGCATGGAAAACGCAGATTTCAGCATTTGCGTTTTCAGCGCGTCGTCGTTGCATCATCGTCATCGCCGTCGTCACCGACATAGAATCAGAATTCAACAGATACAAGATTTGCAGATTTCAGCCCTTAGCGTTTTCAGATTTCAGCCCGTCTCGTTGTCGTCCTCATCGCCATCGACATCGTCAGCAAGTCCATTGCATTGTAGAGATTTGTGCAATCAATAGTCGACCGCTCTCGCCATAGAGAGTGGGGCCTTTGGAGGAGGGTTTGACAACATTCTGGTGTCGTATTCTTCTCTCTCTATCTCTCAGTCTCAGCACCTTCATTCATAGTGTTTACCACTTTGTTTGTGATCATTTGCACTCTCTCACTAAAGGAACGGAAGGCTCTCCCTTCCTAAGTAAAAGGAACCTTGAGCACAGTTCGGAGCACTCATCTTGAGCAAAGTTCAACATTCACTTCCGCTGCACCTTACATTGGTATCAAAGCTTTGGCATTGTTCTGTATCACTCAAGGAAAGAACAACTGAAATTTTTTTTGCTTGTTGCGGTCGCACGTAACCCAAGTCCACTTGGGCGTGTCGATTCCTAATCATGTTTTTGAAGAGTGACAGAAAAACCAAGAAAGAAGGGCTTGTCCAGCCTCCCCTTGTTTCTCTTTTCACTCATTGAGAGCGGATTGTGCACTTAGCGGCCGGCCAATCGACGTGAGGTGGGAAAAAGCAACCTTGGTGTGAGCGCAAGGCCACCCAAGGGGTGCGCCCGCGGAAAGAGGAGAGCTCGAGTACGAGAAGATCCTTCTCTAACACAGATTGCAAGCTAAAGAAGAACATCAAGAACCTCAAGACTCCAGAACCTCAAGAACCCAAGAATCCAAGACCCAGAAGAATTCAAGTTCCTCGTGAACTTAAGAACCCAAGACTTCAGTGTATGGTCATAACCCGAAGCGGAATGGATACTTCGCATGGAGGTGATGAGCATGGCAGTGGCGAAGAAGAATTTTCCCCACCAGGAGGTTTTTGTGACCCTCCCCCTTCTCCATCTACGCCAAGGATTGCACCAAATCCTATGGAGGCTTTGGTCAAGTCAATGATGGACATGATGTTACACCAAGAAGCGCAACGCGTTACCTTGGAGCGTGAGCGCCAAGAAAGACAGGAATCCATGGATCGGGAGCGCCAAGAAAGACAGGCATCCTTGGATCGCGAGCATGAACAAGCACGCTTGGCGGCCGAGGAACGAAAAGAAAGAAAAGCAGAAAGAAAGGTAGCTATTGAGCGTGAGTGTGAGCAAGCGCGCTTGGCGGCCGAAGAAAGAAAGGTAGCTATTGAGCATGAGCGTGAGCAAGCGCGCTTGGTGGCCGAAGCAAGAAAGGAGGCCGCCGAAGAGAGACGAGCGGCCTTGGAGTCAGAGCGTGAGGCGCAGAGAGACCAACGCATGCAAGAGTTGGTCCGACAGGTACTCACCTCGAAGTCCGAGCCGATCAAAGAAGTTGGTAGTTCATCAAGTAGCACAAGCAGAGATTCGGACTCCAACAACCCCGTCACAGAGAAGTTGACGTTCAATAAGTATGACGATAAGATGGATGCTAGTGTTATTCATTCTTGGTTGCATCAATTTAATACTTACTTTGCGACAACTAAGAAGACAGGAAATAGCAAGGTTTTGACGGCAGCTATGTACCTTGCCGGTGATGCCATTATTGGTACCACGCATGGCAAGAGGCACAGTTGACCGCGCACCTAGAGGAAGCCGAGGAAGGCACGCCCCTTTCTTTCAATTGGGCCGACTTCCAAGACAAGCTCAAGGCGCGGTTTATGCCACCACAGTACCTAGAGCGGTTGAAAGAGGATTGGCGCAACCTCAAGCAAAATGGTATGCCAGTCATGTCCTTTTCTAACCGTGTTTTGCAACTCGGCACCCAATTACGCAAATCGGATGATGAGCGAAAAGAGGCTTTCCTTTTTGGGTTGGACAAATATATCAAGTTTGATGTAGAAGTCTTCGACCCCGCGGATCTCAACAAGGCGGTAGCAATTGCTCTCTCCCAAGAGATGAAGCACAACAAGGGAAAGCCTAAGGAGAACAAGTCGTCTCAAAGTACTTCCCAGACTTCTCAGAACCCTCAAAATGGTAAGAACGGTAACTCTTCTAGCCAATCTTCCTCTAATTCTTCGGAAAAGAACTCTAACAATGAATCTAAGGGTAAAGCTAAAACACCTGCTAAACCTAAGCTCACCTCCGATGAAAAAGTCGCAAAAGGAATTATAGGAGGATACATAACGGCAGAAGAACAAGTCATTTATTCTAAGAAAGGTCGTTGTTATCATTGTCTCATCAAGGGTCACATAAAAAGCGCATGTCCTAAGCTTGAATCTAATGAATTTAAAGAACCCACAAAACCCACTTCCTCTGTCAATGTAATAAATGAAAACACAAGTGTGACCCAAGTTTCTCATGATCCTCCCATTGATAAGTCTCTCATTAAGTGTTATGGTCATGTGAAGGGTCAGTGTTTTGTCATATTGTTTGACCCAGGCAGTATGCATGATGTGATTAGTGACTCTCTTGTCGAAAGAGCCTGCTTGGAGGTTAGCAAGGCATCTCCTTTCGAGGTGTTCGGCTTCGCTCCCGGTATGGACTCTCTCATCACGCAAGAGTGCTTTGATGTTTTGTTCAGTGTTCAACAATTGTCCTTCCGCAGAAAATTTGTAGTCTCTCCTCTTTCAGGATGTGATATGCTTTTAGGCATTCAATGAGTTCGTGAGCATAACCCTCTCATTGATTGGGCAGCTAATACGTTCACTTTCAATGCTAAAAGTGACTCTCCCATTGTCATTCGTGGGGAGCAAGTTGTTCATTCTTCATTTCTCATTTCTAATGTGCAGGCGAAGATTGAAAAGAATCGGGAGAAGGAGACTCTCAATCTTTTCTTCTCCAAAGCACGACACACATGAATTGCATGATCAAGTTGTGATTATTCACGAGCATGATGAATTGCATGATAATGAAGTGATTATTCACGAGCATGATGATTTGCATGTCAAGATGTGATTGTTCACAAGGATGATGGTTTAGTTGATCCTTTTTCTAGTGAAGCTAACCTCATTGCAGATTCGATCAATCACGAAGAACCGATCTTGGCTCTCGAGTCGAGGTCCCAAGAACCCCCACAGGAAGTATTCTGTGTTCGTATGATTAGTCAGCACGCATTGTTCGAGTGTTTCATTCGTGATGCTTTCCTGTATTTTAGTCACCGTCCTTATGTGATCCCTTTTCATAGGCATGTCATATTGCACGATGAACACGATTCACTCATGAATGAGCACGGATATATACGGATTACTCATGAATCCAAAGAATTCACATTCCATGACTCTTCCTTGACATGACTCAGTATCCGAAAGAGCACAGAAGGATTGAACATCAAGCATCGGCATGCCCATTGTGATTTGCCACGGTTGATAGATTTATATTAGGAAGACAAGTTTCGATTCCATTGTTTGTGTGTGTTTGATGAACGGTTTGGCACTTCGCCTCTATGTTCATCTACATTGCATGCACAGTCTTTCAAGAAGACTAGAATTTTTCCAATCACTTTACATGGAATGGGTATGTTCATGTTTTTGTCTTGGAAGTGGTTTCATGAATTTTTGTTAACCCTCACGGCACACGGACACCCTATGATCTATAAACGTTGTATTATTTAGAGTCAGGTACCGGGCTTGTCGGACCAATAGGGAAAGGTAGAGTGATCGCCGATGAGAGGCGCACTCTAACTAGGACATTCAAGGGATTAGTTGGCTAAGCATGGGCGCCCAAGTGTGAATGGGGTGAGCTCCTATAAAAGCCAACTAAACCTAATTTTTACTCATTCTCTCATTTGTGCAATAGAAGAGTGCTCTTGCACCATCTCCATCTTCTTCTTCTTCACCTCCTTGTGTGTGTGTGTGTGTGTGAGAGAGAGAGAGAGAGGGAGTGTGTGTGTGCGATCGAACATTACGAAGGCACGACGGCGGCGAAGCGGTTGAGCGCGGCATGACTGCAGCTTCTTCTTCATCGCGGCGAGGAATCCACCACGAAGGCGAGCGTAGAGCGGTGAGTGACACACCCTTTGTTTTCTTGAGCTTGCTAGTTTAGGCTTGTTGTGTGCTTGGAGCCGTTTGTGGCTCGCACACGGTGTATTGGCAAGTCCCTTGCTTCGATAGTGCGGCAAGGAGCGCACATTTTTGGCGCCGCTGCCGGGGATATGCCCTACACTAAGCTCGGTTAGCACTTTACGCTTTCTTGTGGTGCAATTTCTATCATAGGAAAGGCAGGGAAGGAGTGTGTGGAGATATCTGTTTTTTGCGTTTTCTGTCAAGTTTCAATTTCTGCTATTGTCTGCGTTTTTTCAATTTCTGCAATTTCTGCATTTTCAAGTTCGGCGTTTTCAATTTCTGCGTGTTTTCAATCTTCTGCATTTCTTGCGTTTTTTCAATTTCTGCAATTTTCTGCATTTCTGCGTTTTTTCAATTTTCTGCATTTCTGCATTTTCAATTTCTGCGTTTTCAATTTCTGCAATTTTCTGCATTTCTGCCATTTTTCAATTTTCTGCATTTCTGCATTTTCAATTTCTGCGTTTTCAATTTCTGTATTTTCTGCTTTTTTTTAAAAATAATAATAATAATTTCTTTGAAAAAAAAATCATCCAAAAAAAAAAAAAAAAAAGGAAAGTAAAAACGCGATTGAGCGGGCGGCGAAATTTTTCGAAAATAAAAAACGTGACGTGACTCTTAAAATGGACGGGTTGGTTTGTATAAAAGATAGATCGGGATCAGGATCATTTCCCCAAGCCCAAGCCCAAGCCCAGGCCTCAGTCCTCAGTCTTATGATATATACTAGACTCACTCTTATATATATACCCTACTCCCTCAAGAGAGAATGAGAGCATGTGGGACAAGTCCTCCACTCTCCTCCTTTCTCTTCCCACTTGCACCCTTAGACTTTCTAGTTTTGGCCTAGTTCCCTACTGGAAATTGACAGTTTTAGGGATTCCGAGGGCATAGAGTGACCAAACGGAGGGCTGTAAAGCACGGCACGACCCTCTAACCGATACGCTCGTTTCGAGCTATCACACAGCCCATTCCACGACACGCTCTAAAATATCTAGCAAAAAAACAAACAAAAAACACGCTAAAAACTAGTCACAAGGCCTCCTAGAGCAGCTTTTTGACACCTTAGGGTATCAGAAGCACATGCACTTACGCTCTGGGCGGGTGCTAGAACACGAGCATATTGAGGGTGCCTCTGTTCATACGGACACCCATTACCCATCCACGATAAGCTCTAGACCCTCAGTGGGGACACAAGGTAGCACCACCCAAGACCCTAAAATAGCCGCTAGTGATTCCTCCTCCGACTCAGAAATCATGGAAGCATACCCTACCCAAAACACTGAGAGAGAAGGCCATGCACCTCCCGAAGCTCCACAGCCTAGTGCTAGTATGTTTAGCCGTTTCATGGAAACATTAGGTAGAGCTACTCGCTCGGAACCTCATGCAAATGAAGCACACGAAGGGGGTGGGGAAGTGGACTCTCTTTTCACATCGCACGTGGACCCCACACCCCCAAAGAGTGTCCATGTGGATATCCTACCAACTTCTTATCAAGAAGGCCCTGTTGAGCTGCCTCCTTCAGAAGCTCCCTCTAGAGTACCGTTGGTGACAAGTAAAACCACGGGGAGCAACATTGCTTCTACCTCACAAGAAACCGTTAACACGTCGACTCTAGAAGGATTGTTCATTAATGATCATTGGACATACGACCTCCACACTGAGGTGTTGACGGATCTACACTCTGGCCACGCCTACCATGTAGGATGGATAGAGATTGTACAATCCACCTCTAGTGCCACGAGCATCGAAGATCAACAGAAAATGATCTGTAATGTTATCCATGGCATTATTCAATCCGAAAGGCAAAACCGAGGGGTAAATATACTCTCAACTGGCCCCATGAGATTTCTGGATACGAGCAAGGCTCAACAGCCTACTCTATCACAAATGGAGACTCCTCTAATGAGCCCCATGGACCCATCTTACGTCATTTCACCTGGGGTCTCTATGCAATCTGAGCCTCCGAGCGAAAACTTTAGCTTCCCTAACTTGGCTCAACCCTCTATCAAGGAAAACACAGTGCTCACTCCCGGGATAAGCTTGACAGAGAATGTACCGATGACATCTACGGTTAGCGCAGTGCCACTACCTAGTGTCGTAGTACCTAATATGGGGCCTCGACCATATGTGCCTCTAGCCCCTTATGCACACATGGCCCCCACACCTCCAATTGTACCACTTGCTTATGCTCCTCGAGTGCCGCTCCCTAGCTCTTATCCGAGTGGACCTATGCCCGGTTATGTTCCATATCCTGCATCATCCACACATATGCCAAGACCGGCACCCGTCCCTCTCTCACATATGATTCCAAGAGTACCTCCACCGGCCCTGCCTCCTCACATAGGTAACTTGGCAGCGTTTGCTCAAACCATAGGTCGATCTATCGCGGAAAATATGTGTCACGCATCTGATAGAGAGCCTAGAAGTAAGGCAGTACAAATTGCCAAACTCACGCAAAAATTCAATGGGGACGAAGATGCTAGGAAACACATTGAAGTGTTTGAACAAGTATGTGATTCCTTAGGGGAACGCAACGAACTACATAAGTGCAATGCCTTAAGCTTGACATTAAGTGGGAAGGCTGGAGATTGGTATAGAACCCTAAGGGTGGACGAGAAAACAATCTACCCTACCCTTCGAAGGTTGTTTCTAAAGGAGTACATACGAGAAGGTGTGCTTTGGGGTGTAGCATCTCAGCTACAGAAGGCCGAACGTAAGGAAGGAGAGTCAGTAAGGGACTTCATTAGTCGTCTAAAGCACTTAAACTCTCGTTGCCCTGTAAATGAGCGCTTCAACAATTACCAACTGCTTGATCGATTCATTCGAGGGTTGAGGAATGAAGGAATCTATAATGGACTAGTGATTAGAGGTATCACAACCTGGGAAGATGTCACTGCCAATGCAATCCAATTAGAGGACAACTTGATGATAGCAGGCATGAGGGTGTCTACTGACACGAGATCCACTAGCTCACAAGCCATTGAGTATGAACCCATGACTGCAAAGCCCATTGCCAATGAGCCAAAGGTATTTGAGACATTCTTGACAGACCTCACCAAGGCAATTCAAGAGTCTCTTAAGGATAATCGACCCCCTCAAAATAGTCACATGTATCCAAGAAGGGAGCAACAATGGTGTTCCATTTGCTTAGGTCCACATAGCACTAGTGAGTGCCCTACGTTTAGAGTAAAATTTAATGGAACTTGCAACGCATGTGGTAGGTATGGTCACCAAGCTAAGGATTGTTTAATGATCAAACGTATGATGGCAAATAGACCACCTGTAGCCTGGACGGATGCACCGCGTGTCACCAGCGTGTGACTACTATCTATCTTTTTTGTTGATTTCTTTCTTATTATCTATTTACTTTCACTTTTTGGAAACACCCCTCGGGAAATCTAACTGCCCTGCATTGCATAGCTAGTGTGGAACTGTCCAGAGGGAGTCCAGGCCTGAGGGCAAGAGAGCACTAAGGTTGGACAAGGACTATGGTTAGCCAAGTGGGGTCATTGACTAGCCAAAGTGGAATCCTTTGCTACAGAGGCTACATTTCAGTTCTGGATGTGGCCGCAGTGTACAAAGAGGGTCGGATGACCTAGAAAGATACAATGGCAGCATCTCCTAAAATTTAGGGAACTGCTATTTTGGGACCTGAAAATGTCTTCGCGTCATTACGTGCAGTTTGACATGGGGATCATTTTGTTACTCTGTGGCCAAGTCAACAGAGGCTGCAGGTGAGATATTTTTAGACCCGAGGGTCTAAAGCGGGAAAATGCACAAATGAGTGACACTTGGCACTCTGAGGCCAGTTTACTACTTATAGAGAAGGCAAAAACGTGATTTATAGCTGGGAGGCTCATTTTGCAAGTCTCTGTCACAGGTTAAGAGCTATGGAGTGCTTGCTTTCCCTCTTATGCACAGTGCGGTGCCAGGAGTGATGCCCTGCACGCTACGCACTGCCCTCTCTCTCCCCTTTGGCAGTATGTTATGCCCCTCTAGTGGGCTCTTCATTTGACCAATGTACAGTTGTGTGGGTTCATGCGCGATTGCCGAGGCAAGAGCCTCTTGCACAGGTACTGGATTAGCTAGCGGCTAATCCCCCCGCAGGTACAGGTGAATTCGGAGAGGTTTCACGCCAGAAATCTCGTCCGATTCAAAGGGCAAGTAGCCCTACAGGTGCGGGAGCTCGAGGGCTTGCTACGGATGCGACCGGCACGCGAAACGGAGCCCGAAACAGTGAATAACAGCCTGCTGTGTATTTTTGCAGGTTTAGGGTTTTGGCCCTAAACGGACCCTAATACCCCCAGGAGGTTTGGGGACGCAAGGGGACCGCTGTACAGGCGATCTGGCGTATTTTCAGGGCTGAAAACAGAGAATTCAGCGTGCTGCAGATTCTCGCCAGGTTTTGCAAAGTGCCCGTATGCGTCGGGAAAGTCAGTCAATGCGTGGGAATACTGACCGTGAAGGGTTCTAGTACAGTTATGCTGCCGAAATCGGGCTGGAACAGTGGAAATTCAGCCGAGTTTGTGCGGGGCAGCTTGTAGGAACCACAGCGTTTATTCCCTCTTTTGAACAATAAAGAAATACCGAAAGGGGCGCCTAAGTTAGGGGCCAATCTGGTGTCTGTCTACTCATACAGGTGCAATCTAGCAGCCTGTATCCCTCTCCCCTTTGTTGTGTCTTGAAAATACAAGTAAAATAGACGACTAATAACGGGTGAAAGCTAAATCAAGGTTTAAAGTAAAGTCTACCGCCCTTTTTGGATTGAACAGGCCGGTTACATGGTTCCATCGACGGGATTAAATCACTTTTTCCCATAGAAGTGAGCCTTGGTCAGTTTTGGGCTTGAAGACACAGGGGATCATAGACCAGACACAGGGAATTGTAATTATGGCTGACAGACCAGATGATGTGACTGAAGAGGTTTCCTCTTCACAGGGTCAACAGACACATGAAGTGGGTGAGTCCTCAAGACCACCACAGACTGATGATGATATATTCAGGACCCAGTTGGCTACTACTGTGGCTATGTTCACACAAGTAATGCAGAATCCGAGGTTTTTAGCTTTTCTGCAACCTCCTGTTCCGTCTCAGCAAGTTGGGTCACTGGATCATATTCAAAAGCCTGTTAAGGCTCGAGCACAGGTGATTCATACCGCACAGTCAATGGAAACACCTGTACACTTGACGGAGAACATGCAGTCTCCACGACCTATGCCTAAGGTGCAAGAACAGGTGGCTGAGATGCCAGTTTTTCAAGCTGTACCAATTCAGCCCGCCACCTTTCAGCAGCCTATAGCTGGTTCTAATGGGCAAGGAAGCAACTTACAGGCTATGCAACAGGTCTTCCCACCACCTTCAGTACACCCTGGCTATTTTGGAGGTGGATCGGTATTTCAGAGCATGGCTGGTCATGCACCTGGAAATCAGTTTTATACGCCAGGAACAGTGTTTGCGGGTGCTCAAACGATGATGCCTAACCCCATGTACAGTGTCATGGGTATGCAACCAGGGTTTCAAAGCACTCAGGGACAATTTGGGATGCCACAAGCAAATTTTGGCATGGCTGGAATTACAAATCAGCAGCCAAATATGGCATTTCCAGGTCAAGTTAATAGCGGCCAAGGAACACAGATGAACCCTAATAGTGTTCCCATGTTTCAGTCACTTCCATATGACAATTTAACGCCGCTGGAGAGGCCAACTCCGTACAAAGAAGGTGGCAAAGGTGTGTCATTCACGACCTTTACAGGGTTTGATGACAGGAAGAAGGCTCTTTCATTCCTCCAGCAGTTTGATAAGGCCTATGCAGGGGGAAACTTTACAGAGGCTTCAAAGGTCCGCAAGGCAGCCACTTTCTTGACAGGGAATGCGGGACAATGGTGGACAACTTTATTGCTTCAAGGGCAAGCTCCGTCCACATGGATTTACTTCAAGCAGATTTTTGCAGCAGCATGGTTATCTGATGATTTCGAAGCAGATGTCATGACAGAATGGCACCAGCTTAATGCTGCCACTTGCAGAAATCTGGATGATTACAATCGGAAGTTTTGGAAAGCTCTACTTCCAGTAACTTCCTATAGGTTTGTGCCATTGACAGAACAGATTGAAAAATACTGTTGTGGCCTACCCAAAGGATTGAGAAAATACTGCACGAAGACAAAAGTCACTACTTTGACGCAGCTCATCGAGGTAGCAAACACTGGCAATGGTTTGCTCAAGGGAGAAGATTGTGAATTTAACACTGGCGTCAAGGCAGGATCAGGCAAGAAAAATTCAGCCAAGAAGCACGTTCCCAATGAGGCTCCTAAAGGGACTCAGGAGTCAGCCAACGCAGGGAAAGACAAAGCTACGGCTGAATCAGAAAAAGGACCAGCAAAGAAATGGAAAAGACGTTTTCCTCGCAAGTCAGAAGAGCAAAAGAAGGTCCTGAGGACAGAGAACAAATGCTTTATATGTGAGCAGCCTGGCCACATTGCTTACAACTGTCCTACAAAGAAAAGGCCACCTGATTCTGAAGACAAGGAAGACAAGAAAGGAAAGAAGCCCATGGCAGGTCTAGTGCCAGATATGGTGGGCGACAAGCCAAATTCACATGCAAGTGAGCTTTGCAGAGCATGGGGAAAGGTTAGGGATCAAACAGTGCTTATCTTCTTTGATCCAGGTGCCAAAGCCAACTTTATTTCCCCAGAATTGGCTTCAAAGTTGGGAATCAGACCTGAAGAGATGGGGTATACAGCAGAGGCAGGTTTGGCATGTCCTGGCCATACAGAGGCTGTGACACCCATCATTGGAAAGTTGCGTCTACATATCCAGTCCTATGTAGATGCTGAAGAATTTTACATCATGCCACTGGACGGATGTGATGTGTTGTTAGGTATTCCTTGGTTATTTCGTGTACAGGGAATCATGGATGCCTACAACAAAAAGATCACTGTACAGAGCAGGGGAAAGACTCACATTCTGGATGTAAAGCTTAAAGGGGAGTCTATTCCTACTGTATCAGCTTCTGCTATTACTTCTGTAATGAAAAAGCATCTTTCTGCGTACTTGGTTTTTGCACGTGAAGTGTCAGATTGTGATGAATCAAATTTATCTGTGCTAGATAAAGAAAGGTCAATGTTTTTACAACAGTATAGTGACTGTTTTTCCGATTCATTACCGTCTCAATTACCGCCAGAGAGACCCGAGGACCATGCGATAGATTTGGTGCCAGGCAGTAGCCCACCAAACAAGCCTCCGTACAGGGTTAGTGCGGCTCAGCAGAAAGAGATAATGGGCCAAGTACAGGAGCTGTTAGAAAAAGGGCTGATTCAGCCCAGTTCATCTCCATTCTGTTCTCCAGTATTGTTGGTGCAGAAAAAAGATGGCTCATGGCGTATGTGCATCGACTACCGTGCACTGAACAAGAATACCATCAAGAATAGGTTCCCTATACCTAGAATTGATGATATTATGGACAAATTAGAAGGAGCAGCTATGTTTAGCAGGATAGATCTAAAGAGTGGGTATCATCAGATCCGCATTAGATCAGAGGATGTGCACAAGACTGCTTTTAGAACAACGTTTGGCCTTTACGAATTTTTAGTGATGCCCTTTGGTCTCACAAATGCTCCGGCTACGTTCAATAGGATGATGGACAGAATTTTCCGTCCACACCAGCAGTTTGTTGGTACATTCTTTGATGACATGATAGTCTACTCAAAGAATGAAGAGGAGCATAGGCATCACTTGGCCATTGTGTTCAAAGAGCTACGCAGTCATAGGTTGCTCATCAATGCAAAGAAAAGTGAGTTTTTTCTGGAAGAGATTCACTTTCTGGGACACATTGTCTCAAAGGATGGTGTCAGAATGGATCCTGCAAAAGTTGAAGCGATCAAGTCATGGCCAAATTTGAAGACGGTGCATGATGTCCGAAGCTTTTTGGGACTATGCTCCTATTACAGAAGGTTTATCCGAAATTTCGCTGAGATTGCTTCACCTTTACATGCTCTTCAAAAGAAGGCAGTCACCTTTAGATGGACACAAAAAGAGATTTTAGCTTTTAATCTCTTAAAGGAAAAGATGACTTCGGATCCAGTCATTGTGTTGCCAGATCTTAGGAAGTCATTTGTGGTCCAGTGTGATGCCTGCGGTAGTAGCATTGGTGCTGTGCTAATGCAAGATGGCAGGGTAGTAGCCTATGAGAGCAGAATTTTGCAAGGGCCAGAGATGACCATGCAGGTCTATGAGAAAGAGTTACTGGCTGTGATTCATGCGCTCTTAAGTTGGAAACACTACCTGCTAGGTGCAGATTTCGTTGTCCAAACGGATCATCAGACCTTGCGATACTTCTTGACACAAACAAAGTTATCTGAGAAGCATATGCGATGGGCAAATATCTTGTCCATGTTCCATTTTCAGATTGTGCATGTGGAAGGCAAGAAGAACGTTGTGGCTGATGCCTTGTCAAGAAAGCCACAAATTTCAGCTGTGTCGATTCCTTATCATCATGAACTTGATGATATGAGAGAACAGTATGCAAATGATGAAGATTTTGCAAGGGTCTTCGAGCAACTAATGGATGGACAACATCATGAACACTATCTTCTTAAAGATGGGTTCATGATGATGCATGGCAGATTGTGTGTCACAAAGCCATTGCGACGCAAAGTTATGGAAGAGAGTCATGTCCCACCGTATGCAGGGCATCGTGGTATCGATGCTACAGTTAAAGCGGTTGAGACATTCTTCTATTGGCCTACATTGAGAAGGGATGTGGATGCCTTTGTGCGAGAATGCCTAGTATGCCAAAAGGTCAAGTTTGACAGGCAAAAGGCACCAGGGTTATTGCAACCACTACCTATTCCAGATAAACCATGGGAAAGTATTGCTATGGATTTTATCTTTGATCTTCCGAGAACGCAGACAGGAAATGATGGTATTTGGACCATTATTTGCAGATTCAGCAAACAGGCTCATTTTATTCCTGTCAGGAAGAAGATAAAGCCAGATCAGATGGCACGCTTGTTTATGAGCAATATTTTCAAGTATCATGGCATGCCACAGTCGATTATTAGCGACCGTGATCCACGCATGACTAGTTTGTTCTGGAAAGGTTTGTTTGAGAATATGGGCACCACGCTCAAATTCTCTTCGTCATTTCATCCTCAAACAGATGGGCAGTCGGAAGAGGCAAATTCTACTGTCCTAGATCTGCTCAAGTGCTATGTGTCAGAGCATAAAGGAAAGTGGGAGCAGTATTTGCCATTGGTGGAGTATGCATACAATAATACAGTGCATTCATCAACTGGCAAGGCACCTTTTGAGATAGTTGAAGGTGGCAAGAAAGTTCCTCCCATACTGCATACAAAGGACAAGATATTTGAAGCAGATAAGTATGTTCAAGACATGGATGAAATGTACAAGAAGGTCAAAGTGGCCTTAGAAAGGACTCAGGCAAAGCAAAAGAAAGCAGCTGATCGTCACCGTCGTGAAGTGGTATATTCACTTGGTGATTGGGTGCTTCTACGGTTTGAAAAGGCAAGGTTAAAGAAGATGAAGGGCAAGGAAAGACTGTTTCCAAAGCTCAGCATGCGTTACTATGGGCCTTTTCAAGTGTGCGACATAATCAGTGATGTTGCATATAGGCTGAAATTGCCTGACAGTTGGAAGATTCACAATGCGTTTCATGTGAGTCTTCTCAGACCCTATGTGGGTGATGTGCCAGAAGCTATTCCAGCTGAAGATCAGCCGGAAGTCGAGGAACTTGACGAGATCTTGGTCCCTGAACAGATTTTGGCACACAAAGAAAGGAAAGTGAAAGGCAAGGTTGCTAGGCGTTACTTGGTAAAGTTCAGAAACTATCCACCAATGGATGCTAAGTGGATGGAAGAAGGTGAACTTGCAGAGTCACCAACTGTGTTATCACTTTACCTGGAAGCCTTCGATTTGCAACCTACCTTGACCCCTTGAGTTTCAAAGCTAAATGGATTGTCAGTGTGACAATGGCTTCTGAAACAAATGATGTACATGGTATTTAAAGTGAGCTCAAATGAAATACCTGTTACATGAATGTTAGAGCTGTACAGATTGTCAGTTTGGCAATTGCTCTTATGGAATGTCCAAAAGTTTGGTTAGTGCTATAGAAGTGAGTATTTCTTGTCAGTTTGTCAAGGATACAATGATTGCTTCTATTCAGGAGTACATGTGTAACTGCATTCTTAAACTGTCGGTTTGGGTATGCTCGAAAGTGTTACGGGATCCAACGTGTACTATAAGACAGTGGCAAAATGTGCAGCTACCATTTTGTCATTGGAAAGTTAGTGACTCAAAGCAATGGCAGAGTGTGCAGCTACCACTATGTCATTGGGACAGGGTTCACACGCAGGCAATACATGAGTCGACGAGGTGTTGAATACACCAGGGTTGACAATGAGCATGTATGTGTCGTATATGTGTCGACAGGTGTTGAATACATCAGTGTTGACAGTAAGCATGTACGACATAGATGCAAACGAGGACGTTTGAGATTTCAAGAGGGGGGTATGTCACCAGCGTGTGACTACTATCTATCTTTTTTGTTGATTTCTTTCTTATTATCTATTTACTTTCACTTTTGGAAACACCCCTCGGGAAATCTAACTGCCCTGCATTGCATAGCTAGTGTGGAACTGTCCAGAGGGAGTCCAGGCCTGAGGGCAAGAGAGCACTAAGGTTGGACAAGGACTATGGTTAGCCAAGTGGGGTCATTGACTAGCCAAAGTGGAATCCTTTGCTACAGAGGCTACATTTCAGTTCTGGATGTGGCCGCAGTGTACAAAGAGGGTCGGATGACCTAGAAAGATACAATGGCAGCATCTCCTAAAATTTAGGGAACTGCTATTTTGGGACCTGAAAATGTCTTCGCGTCATTACGTGCAGTTTGACATGGGGATCATTTTGTTACTCTGTGGCCAAGTCAACAGAGGCTGCAGGTGAGATATTTTTAGACCCGAGGGTCTAAAGCGGGAAAATGCACAAATGAGTGACACTTGGCACTCTGAGGCCAGTTTACTACTTATAGAGAAGGCAAAAACGTGATTTATAGCTGGGAGGCTCATTTTGCAAGTCTCTGTCACAGGTTAAGAGCTATGGAGTGCTTGCTTTCCCTCTTATGCACAGTGCGGTGCCAGGAGTGATGCCCTGCACGCTACGCACTGCCCTCTCTCTCCCCTTTGGCAGTATGTTATGCCCCTCTAGTGGGCTCTTCATTTGACCAATGTACAGTTGTGTGGGTTCATGCGCGATTGCCGAGGCAAGAGCCTCTTGCACAGGTACTGGATTAGCTAGCGGCTAATCCCCCCGCAGGTACAGGTGAATTCGGAGAGGTTTCACGCCAGAAATCTCGTCCGATTCAAAGGGCAAGTAGCCCTACAGGTGCGGGAGCTCGAGGGCTTGCTACGGATGCGACCGGCACGCGAAACGGAGCCCGAAACAGTGAATAACAGCCTGCTGTGTATTTTTGCAGGTTTAGGGTTTTGGCCCTAAACGGACCCTAATACCCCCAGGAGGTTTGGGGACGCAAGGGGACCGCTGTACAGGCGATCTGGCGTATTTTCAGGGCTGAAAACAGAGAATTCAGCGTGCTGCAGATTCTCGCCAGGTTTTGCAAAGTGCCCGTATGCGTCGGGAAAGTCAGTCAATGCGTGGGAATACTGACCGTGAAGGGTTCTAGTACAGTTATGCTGCCGAAATCGGGCTGGAACAGTGGAAATTCAGCCGAGTTTGTGCGGGGCAGCTTGTAGGAACCACAGCGTTTATTCCCTCTTTTGAACAATAAAGAAATACCGAAAGGGGCGCCTAAGTTAGGGGCCAATCTGGTGTCTGTCTACTCATACAGGTGCAATCTAGCAGCCTGTATCCCTCTCCCCTTTGTTGTGTCTTGAAAATACAAGTAAAATAGACGACTAATAACGGGTGAAAGCTAAATCAAGGTTTAAAGTAAAGTCTACCGCCCTTTTTGGATTGAACAGGCCGGTTACACCGCGAGCTCCTGTATTGATGCCTACTCCACCTGTTGAGCAACTACCACAACACATGGTCCCTAGACCTCAAAATGTTGTACAAGCTACACCGCTACCACCTCCTGTGCTAGGACCGCAGCCCCCGCATCCAAGAGTCGCCCCTATGAACCAAGTGGGTTGCGAGCCATCTAATGCTTATGCAGATGGCTGTGAGGAGGAAATAGACACTAGTATTGCCTACGGACTTGATACATTGGAAGAGTGTCCTATATACTACATGGAAGATTGTTGGGGACAAGTCAAGCCGGTTTATCAAGCTGCTGCTCTCGCATCCAGAGGTCAAAATATCAACACCCAGGCTAGGAGGCCACCTCTTCAATGCTACGAGTGTGGTGGACCACATCGAGTAGCGGAGTGCCCTATTAGGCTGCAAAAGAATGCTGCACAGATGCAAATGAATCAAGGGAGCACGTCTGCAATGCCAATACTCACATGTAATCGTTGTGGCATAGATCACTTGATTGCCCAATGCCCCTATAACCCAAATGCGCCTAAAATCACACCCCTAAATTTGGTCGAAATTGCTAGTGTGACATCGCCAATACCACCCGTCGCACCCGCTTATGCGATTACACGGTCTATGCTTCAAGGGCCAGGACATATCCTTGAAGAGAGAGATACCGCGTCAGTTATCCAAGCAAAGAAAAAGAAGACACGAAGGAAGAAGTCGCAGAATACGGAAAATTCAAAGCCAAGTTCCAAAACAAACATAGGAACAGGAGATGACCCCGTGTATATGAATGACCTCGAGGATGATTCAGATTCAATCGAGACAATGGAGACTAGAACCAATACCACAAAGGGAAAGACCGACAAAGAAAACCGTAACATGGAACCAAATGAAAACCGAATAAGAGAAAATCATAAAGAGCCTCTGAAAACACAAGTGTTTCCAAATCCAATCCAAGACCCTCAAGATAAACCGCAGGGGCAAAAAGGGAAGAATCGTAAAAAGAAGAGTGGGACGTACCCAAACCCAGTAGACGAGATTGAGCAGGTGAAACATCTAAGAGGTTTAGTGGAGGAGACTCAAAGGAAACTAGAACCAGAACCCATGCAGGTCAAAATTCATGACACAGTGTTTCCCACGCAAGTTCATCCACCCCACATGAACCATAGACCGTTAGCCATATCTAGTATCATCCAAGAAGGGAGTGAGGACGGGACATCAGAAAGTGAGCATACACCCTTCTTGTTGGAAAGGATGTTTAACGAAAGAATACCTGATCCCATTGAGGAATATGAGATTCCATCCTCACCAGTTCCTAGTCAAGGACCTACACCCTGCAAAACGCCAATGAATGTTGCCAAACTAGTGGACTTCATGTCTTCTGAGGTCCGAACCACGATCATAGCAAAGCTGTATGGAGATCCTGAGTTATTCCTTGCACTTCGAGCATTCCTTAACGGAGAGCTACGAACGGGATTATCGCAGTTTGCGCAACCAAATAGGCCTGACTCGATTATGATTGATGAGAAAAATCATGTGCAATCACTTGACTTAGATGGACACGAGTCTGTGATCGAGGTACCCATTAACGAATTAAGGCAGTATTTTGAAGGCGACGAGTCTAATGCGACCCTACCCATCACTACCAAGGGATTAACTATAAAGGGAATTCTTGATGGTGGTGCGGGAGTTAGCATCGTTACAAAAGATTGTTGGGAATCCATGGGAAAACCCCGCCTCAGTGTTACTAACATTGTGGTAAAGATGGCAAATGGTACCATAGCCAAACCTATGGGGCTGCTCAAGGATCTTAAGATCAAAGTTCTAGGACACAAGGTACGACATAAGTTCATTGTAATGGATTTCTCTAAACACCTTATGTCATATGAAATGATTTTAGGACGACCATTCATGAGGGAAGCACAAATGGTTCATGATTGGTCTAAAAATCATGTCTATTTGCAATTCCAAGACTCTGTCCTTAGAGTGGATTTGGTGACTGGTAAGGTACACCCCTTAGGGAGTAAAACCATTATTGATCATCGCTCTGACACCACAGTTCACTCAGCCCCACTACAATATTGTTACACTTGTAAGAAGGATACAGACATTGGCCAAGATTCTCCTTATATGGATATCCTACCTGGGATGACTGAGTCGGACAATGTGGATTGGGTCCACCTAGCATCAACCATAGACACTTGGGGAAATAGGGGGACGACCTGGGTAACACCTGAGGGGGATGAAATACCTATACCCTTAAATATGCTACAAGCAATGCATATCGCTTCCGACAAAACTCATCCTAATGTAACGAAGAAAACATACAAGTGGGTCCCTAAAGCTTCTTTAGTGACCATAGCTAGTGCTAAAAAACAGAAGCCTTGTAAGAAACGTATCACTCGCTCCAAGAAAAGTAAGAAAATGTTGCGATGGATCCCTAAACGACTATTGGAAGCCCAAGGCTACTATCAAGGAAATGATCAAATCTGGGTGCCAAAACGTAGATTGTGCTCTTACCTATCACCTGACCCAAGTGAGCCCAATCCCGTATCTCCAAAACGAATCAATGATCGTGGAAAGAAAAAAATCACAGAATGCTACACACCCGCTCCCGAGCTAGTTTGGGTACCAAAGAAAGAACGATTTGTTCCACCTAGCTCAGGAAGGGGGGAGTCCCATGAAGATTCTAGCTCCTCATGTAATACATCCATAGAGGTAAAAGCTTCTACACAGCCTCCATCTATAGTAGTGGACCTCCATAAAGCTACAAAAGAATCCACACCTCCCAGTGTTCAAGAATCACCTGATGAACCACTTCAAGTTCGATCCTGGGAGAGTACCTTACCACCCTTGCAACTTGACGAGGCACCTAGGGTAATAGAAAACTACTGGCAAAAATCCTCACCTATTACCAACTGGAACAATTGGTTTCAAAGGGTGACAAGCTCATTTCAAATGGTATGATCTACCCAAGGAAGGGGGGAGTGTTTGCTGACAGTCATCATTCACTTGCTTCCCTCTCAACCTTTCTCCCTGACCTCTTAATCTCCGATCTTAGGGAATGTACATATAAAGCTTTATACTCACAAAAAAATAAAAATAAAGAGCAAGAGCAATTAGCAAATGAGTATGCACATTAAAAGTCAAAACATTGACTCAGACCTACACATGTCACATCTGGTACAGTGAAACAGAAACCTATGCCATAAAACATTTTTGATCCTCATCACTTGAGTGATGGAGGGTAGGTAAGATTAGTACGATAGGAGTGTTTCTGTTTTAGAGTTGAGAGATTAGCGAAGTTCTCTTTTCCCACTAATGTGCCTCCTGGAGATATTCCTTTTGTTTCATAGTGTGTACAGGAACGTGTTGCTGTGGTTAGGATTTGGACCTTCATGGAACCTTCAAATCAAGCACGACCATCAACACAAACAGGTTTTTCTTGTCCATTAGCATTGCCGTTATCTTTTTGCATCTATGATTGTCTGCTTTGATTGTGATTGGTAGCATAATATTCAGTGCATTTGCTTAGTATCAAACATTTAATTCAATGTAATGTTTTGTCATAATCACTTGTCTAGGTGTAAAAATCAAGCAGTCCGACTAAGCTAGTTTGACCAAGCTAGGTATTAGAAATCTTCTCTTAATACCATGGGGAATGCCTTCCTAATAAGCAATGGTTACTTAGGTTCTTAATCCGATTTAGGCAGCATTGTGTGAAATGTACTAGGGCTTTCTAGTGGGCTTAACCCTATTGACCTTTAGCTTAAGTATTATAAAGGGAGTTTACTAATGTGATGAGCCTGGGGAGGGTAACAGTGTTATATGACCCCCCAAAGTTACAAAATTAAAATGCTGAAAATGAACAAACAAAAAATCAAAGTGCCACAATGTAAAATTTTAAGCTGGAAGAGAACTCTCAGCTTGATTTGGTACTTCACTCACATGTATCGCCTATGGTACTAGAGCCCTAGAGGTTCCCAATGTGGGCGCTTTTCCTTGAAAAGCAAAAAACCCAAGGCATACAAAATAAGCATACACATCAAATTGAATCAATGTGAAAAGACTTTGGGGGGTCAAAGAAAAAGTAATCAGTCAAGCGATGATTTCATGAGAAATTCCTTTTATGGTAGCTTAACTACAAGGTTTTCTAGATATAGCCTCTAGTCAGCCCTCGAACATGAATACTTGGCTCTCGCGATTAAACAACTTAATTGACCACAGAAAATTAAGAAGCTTACCCATGGTATTAATATTCGATCTCTAGTGCCTTTCGACCGTCAAATTAGCGACCCCAGACTTGTTTAATTTTCTACATGTACATCTGTTTTTGCATTTGATTACATTGCAATTTAATGTTCATTGTTGACAAATTGTTTGAAATTCTTTTACCAATCAATTTGTCTACCTAAAATTGCATATGATTTTTAATTGTATATGAGATTGCAATTACTGTGGCAATGTTGTTTGATTTTGCAGTGACTGAAGAAGGCTAAGGACATTCATCTCAAATGCTTTTCCACCTCGACGAACCAGCTTCAACTCAATAGCTTCCGAGGACGGAATCTACATCAGGAAGGGGGGCATGTTAACCCTCACGGCACACGGACACCATATGATCTATTAACGTTGTATTATTTAGAGTCAGGTACCGGGCTTGTCGGACCAATAGGGAAAGGTAGAGTGATCGCCGATGAGAGGCGCACTCTAACTAAGACATTCAAGGGATTAGTTGGCTAAGCATGGGCGCCCAAGTGTGAATGGGGTGAGCTCCTATAAAAGCCAACTAAACCTAATTTTTACTCGTTCTCTCATTTGTGCAATAGAAGAGTGCTCTTG
Organism: Adiantum capillus-veneris; assembly: GCF_014529385.1. Taxonomy (NCBI): domain Eukaryota; kingdom Viridiplantae; phylum Streptophyta; class Polypodiopsida; order Polypodiales; family Pteridaceae; genus Adiantum; species Adiantum capillus-veneris. Next base: position 69,586,476 of record NC_140946.1, on the reverse strand, counting down.
CTCCATCTCCATCTTCTTCTTCTTCACCTCCTTGTGTGTGTGTGTGTGTGAGAGAGAGAGAGAGGGAGTGTGTGTGTGCGATCGAGCATTACGAAGGCACGACGGCGGCGAAGCGGTTGAGCGCGGCACGACTGCAGCTTCTTCTTCATCGCGGCGAGGAATCCACCACGAAGGCGAGCGTAGAGCGGTGAGTGACACACCCTTTGTTTTCTTGAGCTTGCTAGTTTAGGCTTGTTGTGTGCTTGGAGCCGTTTGTGGCTCGCACACGGTGTATTGGCAAGTCCCTTGCTTCGATAGTGCGGCAAGGAGCGCACAATTTTCATCCTCGGAGATTCTTGAAGAAGGTAGACGCATGACCATCGACGAAGTTGAAGCATTGAAGGAGCCACAGATGACTTTGTATCGCTTTCGGCGCGGCCCAAAGAAGCAAGCGTTGCAGACCTTTATGAAGTTCAAGTATTGCATGACCCACGCATCAGAGTGAGCCGGCGAAGAGTCCTTTCCAGAATTCCAGACGCTGTTGGCGATCTCCCTCGACGCCATACAGTTCGGTACCAGTACCACACTTTGAAAAGGAGGGAATGTCACGTGCACATCGAACCATATGTGTACATGGACAAGCTACTTCATGACAAGGGTTCGGTTCAGTTCAATTAGCCTAGCATAGGAAGTGTTCTCACACTTTTGTGAGTCTATTCGCAGACCGTGCATGTCCAGACACTTAGAGTAGATGCATATCCTCTAGTTGTACACAGCATGATCATCAGATTACAGTCAGAACCCATCAGGAGCATTTTTACACTGCATAGACCTATTTTCCCTATTTTAGCCATTTTTCACTTATTATCAATAAGTGACTTTTGTTGGGAAATTGGGTAGGGCAATTTTGACAAGCATGTATATAAGAAACCTACCGCTAGCATTCTCTCGCAGAAGAGGCAGTAGGGACCAGACATCCGACAGTGCACCTTTTCAGCAAGACTCCCCGGCAGTCAACCTAGCGTTTTCAGCCACAAAAACCAGCCAGCGTTTTTCAACTGCAGATCAGCCCCAACGTTTTGCCACTTGCAGATCAGCCTGGCGCCAGCAGATATCCTAGCAATTTTGCAACAGATCACATATCAGCCCTAGCGTTTTTGGATCAGCAGGACGACCTAGCATTTTGCAAATTCTCCGCGATAGAACCAACATAGGCATCAACGTTTTCAGTTTTCAGCAGTCAGACTCCATAGTAGAACTCCCGAACCTTGTAGATCTCACCTTCCCGCAGCAGATCTCGCCGCACGGTCAGATCAAAAAGAGTTTGTAGATTCAGCCCGGAAAACGCAGATTTCAGCATCTACGTTTTCAGTGCGTCGTCGTTGCATCGTCGTCATCGCCATCATCACCAACATAGAGTCAGAATTCAGCACATACAAGATTTGCAGATTTCAGCCCTTAACGTTTTCAAATTTCAGCCCGTCTCGTCGTCGTCCTCATCGTTGTCAACATCGTCGGCAGATTTGTGCAATCAATAGTAGACCGCTCTCGCCACAGAGAGTGGAGCCTTCGGAGGAGGGTTTGACAACATTCTGGTGTTGTCACAAGACAGGCACATGCAAATAGAAAAGAACAGACTGAACAGACTTTTAGCATTTCAATAACAACTGAACTGGAAGAGAGAGACGACACGCGACACGGAGTGGCAGAATTCCACCCCAGAGGGTATTGGCCCCAAACCTTGGCGCCCCTTTCTGTATTTCTTTATATTGCATCAAGACAATACAAGCCGATACTCCAGACTCTGCACCTTCTCCAAGAAGCATGCCAGAGAATGAGCCCTAACCTCATATTTAAAGGCCCTAGGCCCCAAAAGCAGTTATACATGAAAAGCCTTCAAACTCAAAAGCTTCGGTCCAAAAGCAATGCCAAAAAGCTGCCAGCAAAAATCACGGAAATCCGTACAACCTGCCACGTCATCAGCTAGCCCAAAACGCAAAAATCCGTACAGCATGCCACGTCATCATGCCAACGTAATTTTCCGAAATCTACCACGTCATCGGTTTTTGTGTGTGTGCGTGTCCTGCTTTATTTTAATCCTTTGTCACTTGGGGCCCCATCAGACGGGGTCCCCATAAGTTGGTAGGACTTCTTCTGTTACTTGCTCTTCTTAGGGTTTAGGCCCCTCGGCCAGCATCTGCAAGTTGGCTCCATTCTTTAAACTTTGACACGTCAGCAGTTTGTTACAGGTGTCGTATTCTTCTCTCTCTATCTCTCAGTCTCAACACCTTCATTCACAGTGTTTACCACTTTGTTTGTGATCATTTGCACTATCTCACTAAAGGAACGGAAGGCTCTCCCTTCCGTAAGTAAAAGGAACCTTGAGCACAGTTTGGAGCACTCATCTTGAGCAAAGTTCAACATTCACTTCTGCTGCACCTTACAATGGACCACATGAAGTAAAGTATATGGCAGCTGATTTGCAAATCCTAGAGGAAGGACCAAAAGTTGTACATAAAGGCATGAGATCGGGCAACATCCAGCCAAGACTTTATCGTGTAGGCCCACACTCCAAATTCTGTTGCCGCAATAGAATATGCCGACCAATGCTAGCAGATCCCGAACCGAGAGGTTTCGTATCAGTGGTTGAGGATCAAACTCCTCTAAGGTCCAAGGTAACTACTGAACTAGGCCTTTCCTCAGCTTCATTCAAATCCCCCATAAACAACAAATGAAGTGAGAAAAGGACAATGGGACTTCTGTAAATATATATATGACTAAGCAACGCCTGCAACTTGCATCCAACACACCATATTTGGGAACCATGCGTGCCACTGCATCATCCGCATACTCCTAAGCAAGCAAACAAGCACCTACACCCTTTGGAAGGCAAACTGAATCCTCTAATTTGTAGAATCCTGCAATGCAAATGAAAGGACATTGTCTCGGTAGAGGACAACCCTATCGTACACATCATGACAATGGGAAAGACTCTCCAAGCCCCAATCGTAACCGCACTACTATCAAATCTGTACAATACTGACACACCACGAATCCATCGCGCCAAAAAGCCAATCCTATGTAAAGTGCCCTCCAAAAAATCCTAGTCCACTCTGTCATAAGCCTTCTCAAAGTTGAGGAGGAAGATTTCCAAGGACTGTCCGAAATATTTATGATCCACTACCTCATGAAATGTGAAAAATGTTGTCCAGAATGCATCGATCTTGCACAAAACCCATCTCAGGCCACAATCTAGCACTGCTCATCCGAGTGAGAATCTTAGAAGACAGGAGAGTAGTGGAATGCCACTGATGAAGCAATGTGTGATCTCCTCCCTTTGGTATAAGCGTAATGGGTCCTGAGGTAAGCCAGGAAGGCATCTGACCAGTGTAAAAATTTGCTCGAATCCTTGGAGAAGAGGCAAGTGCAAGACATCCCTCCAGGCAATGAGAAGGAAAAACTGCCCAGTGAGGCCATCATCCTCCGGACAAAGAAGCAGCATAACATCTACAAGACCATCATGCATCTCTCTAACTGTAAAAGGGGCCAAGAATGAGCTGCTCATGAGCGGAGTGACTCTAGGCTCAGCGAATGACCTCATGGCCGCTGGCAGCCTGTTCAGCGCCGTCATCAGCAGTCTGTTTTCCAGCCGAGTCCTACCCCCCTCTAGTTCCTCCACAGGAAGCTTCACCAGTTCCTTCACAGGTGTGAGCTACTTCACCCAGTCCCTCTCCTCAACACTCCCCTGTTACCACTCGTGAGCCTGGTCCCTTCAATAGTGACCCTTCCCTCCCTCTCATCCACCGACCCACTCCCCCCGCCCCCCCCCTTCTCTCTCTCTCTCTCTCTCTCTCTCTCTCTCTCTCTCGACGCCAATATCACCTTACCTGGTCGTCTGCCCGCAACCAAGGTCGCATGTTCAGCAGCTCTTGGAAGCTGGCCCTCCCTGAAGGCTACAGCGCAGGGAGCATGGCTTAGTTGGTGCATTGCTCGCAGGTGCTGTTGGTGCTAGACAAACATCACTTAAGAGAGCGTAATAAAAAAAGTTGATAAGGCTTGGTGGTTCTTAACATCTCAATATCTCCATAATTTAAAAAGTAAAAGCAATACTTATAGGCAAGTTGATCAAGTTTCTCTTGTTTTGACTGATGCTATTGATCATCAACCAAAGTCCTACTCGTAACTCCTCACTATTGGCTTATTGTTGTCGACGATTCAAATGTTTATACTCGAGTAACTTATTGCACCTATGCTACCTCGGCATTCCATTTGAATGATGTCGTTATTTCTACATAGCCATTTTATGGAAATCCTTGAGCAGGTGAATATCTTGAGAAATTGAAATATTAAGTATCAATGTATTGGTTAGCATCCACTATCGCCTACTCACCTTTAGAAAAGGACTAGTGGCATACTCATGAGTAAAGCTCAAAATGTTAGTAGCATGCTAGGTGAAACCATTAATTACAATTCACAAGTAAAATGTCGCACTCTTTTCATTTATCTGGAATGATCATGAGTTACAAAAGGGTCTTATATCAATATGTGTGCCATATATTTGCATTACTTATTACCAATTGCCTGCCTTCAAGACTAGAAATGTTTATGGCAATGAGTGACGGGCACATACCTCTATGGTTATTCTTTGGGGAGGACTACCCAAACTTTCCTCCATATATACGTAAGGCTCAAAATAAACATTGATACACATGTGCACAAAGTGAAAGTGCAAATATATGTCAAATGCATAGACATATGGAGAAAAAACATGCAAATCAAGCTCAACACTACAAATTGATTGTGATTCACACTAAAACTATACAATCAGATAACAATTGTAAACTTTGGCATGCGTTGCTAGGTGTTTGCAAAAAATGGCTTTTAATGGCATGTAGATGATTAAGAAGCTAAGAAAATGGTATTATCTTCTCCAGCAACTCTATTTGAGAAAAAAATGAGATAGTTTGGTACCACTAGGTATGAATAAATTCCACTTTAAAACAAGATACACCACTTGCTACTTGAGGTTGCTTGCCAAGAGGATCCCAATTACATTATACAAAGAAGGGTTGCAATTCGGTAGGTCACATGAAGCAAGTTGGATTCTCGTATCAAATCAATGTTTTTTTAATGTGTACCTTTTATGCATTGTAATAGCCAAAGTTAGTGTCTATGCCCTCATCTCTGTAGCACAACAAAGTGAAGTAAGTGTTTTTACTAGTGACTATGGTAAACTACAATAGTGACCACAATAATCGCATGCATCAAGGAAGTCAAAAATGTATAGAAATTTCTCTTCCTTCAAATTAAAAGAATTTCTACATGATAGGCATCATTATTGTCTGTGATTGAAATATTTTATCCTAGTGTATTGACAAACTCATTATATTGTATGCTTGTGTGGATTCAAGAAATACAACCAATTGCATAACGAAATCAAGCATGTCTGAGTTTCTTTCCATTATTGTACACATATGTGCAAAAGTTAAGTATATAAATGTGTTCCTCTTCACAATCACATTGATTAATTTTAGATTCTTCTCCAAGATTATCATTTTGGCTATTTTTTGTTACCAGTAGTTGGTTCGAGATAATTAAAGCCTACTTGTCAAATTTTGGAAGAATTGGATCACAAAATCCTATGTGAACATCAGAACTAGGGTTTCAAAGCCTAAATCCGTTTTGAGTGTCATTTCAAGTGCAGTTCACCAAAATTGCTTTGATTTTTGATACACAGGTCCAAATTTAGTGACGTATAGCTAGAAAAAAAGCTTGTGAGCAATAGGACACACCGCAATGGGTTTTGATTTTAAAGTCGTTTTTAACCAAGATACCTTTTAAGGTGTCCAAAATAAGTGTTTTAAGACCTAAGGGCCACCAATACCTAACTTTCTAAAGACTTTACTAGGCGCAAAAAAGGGGATGTTTGCACTTGGCTAGGGTGACCTAATCATGGGCTATCTTGAGAAGATTTGAGTGGGTTTTAACCATGCCAAATCACCCACCATGCGGGTTTCCAACCTAGCTCAGAGATATGATACACATGCAAAAACCAAAAAATCTTGTAGCAGTTATGACAGTGGTGTTGAGAGCAATCCAAGAGATGCATCCTGCACATCAAGCCATATCTCAAAATTTGGCTTTTGGATCTTGAATGATTGGTGATTCAGCTCATGTGGAGTCATCGACCCAATCTGTACATATATATACTCCAATTCTTGATAGTGGGTATTTAGCCCACAAGAATATTGGATCAACAGAGGAAACAAAGTGTCATAAAAACTAATATCTAATTCTCCCAAATGATTTTCTCATGTTAAACTAATCATTTAATAGGGGGAGGTACGAGGGGAGTAAAAGTTAGAATATTGGTAAGATTGCCAGATCGGTCTCAGCAGGGATCCAAAGGGGGACAGTCTGCAAAAGAGCAATGTGCATCAATGGAGCTTAAAAGACCTAAGGTTCATCTCCATTAAGACTTTCATAGGCTAAGGTACCATAATTTAATTAAAAAAGTCCAATGGCCAAAAGTGGGAAAATTGGATGGTTATGGGAAGACTAAAAAGTCTTCCCACATCCCTAGGAAGGAGGGGGCGTCTCTCAAGGTAGGGGAAGAGAGAGAAACACACACACACACACACACACACACACACACACACACACCCAAGCTCTCCCTTTACACAAAGGGAATAATGGACACATGGTAGGCTCCTAGCACATATGCCCCCAATCTCCCCTCAAATCCTATTGGGATGGCCATAGAGGTGGACCAATGAGAATTAGGCTAGAGTAAAATTAGTCTAATCAATTAAAAAATGCTTGATAAAAGAACCAATAGGAATTAAGCTCCCTAGAAGACTATTGAACAGTCTACCAAGGGGTCCAGTGAGCATCCAGCAACCCAATGGCTTGCTTGATTTCTATTGGCCAAAAGACTAAAAGGTCCAATGAGAGTTTAAATAAATTATTTTAATTACCTAAGCTCTCACAAAAGGGAAAAGGGGGACACTTGTCACAAGACTATCAACTATGCTTCTTAATTGCTATTGGCTAAGCTCTGCAGGAGCCAATGGGAAGCCAGCAAGAGCAAATGGGAAGAGGGGTCGACCAAGAAGAGAGATCAGAGTTGGCATTTTTAGGCTAACTAATTTTGCTACACACACACAACTCATGTGTTGAGCAATAACTCCATCTCCTTCTCCAAGCATCGAGAAGTAGAGGCCTACACCAACAACTCTTGGCTGTGGAATGCAAATCCAACCAAGAGCCAAGCTTCAATGGCATGCTCATCTCCTCTACCATGCTAATTACTAAGCTAAGCTATGCTATAAGAGTGATTATGTGAGGAGAATACTTCTTTCTCGTAAGATACATCTTCTTCCTCTTCATCTTTCCTCATTCCTTGCTAGCTCTCACCATCTTTGAAGGTGTGTGAGGTCTTGGGATTGAGGCTAGGCCCACTAGGTATGTTTTTCAAGCATAATTTGGTGCATGAAGCTTCCATCTTCGTTGCACCAACGAGTTTTGTCAAGGAACACAACGATTGTATTGTATACCCTTGATAGGAGAAGCTATAATACAAATCCTTTTTGGAGGGGGGACCAGCTCCATGTAAATCCGGTTCTCAACTGTTGTCAATTGTTCTATTTCTCTCTCTTTTCAAGTATTGTCTATGCCAAACTAGCTAGATGTAATTTCTATGTTGCTTTCTCCAACTAGTACTCTCTCTATGCTCATTAGGAACTTGTTCTTAATGAAATGCTCACTATGTTATCATTTTCCGCTACACACAAGTTACTAGTGCATTAAATGTTACATTGGTATCAAAGCTATTGGTTTCTCTTTTCTTGCTCAAGAAGAGAGGTCCTCAATCTTGCTACAAATGGTTGGTGTTATCAATTGCAAAAGAGTAAGTAGAATAGGGATTTTTCATCCTTGAAGTACGTCTGCTTTATGCAGTTAACGGGGATATTGTCGAGAGCTATGGTCTTAATAATGGAGTCCTACGGGGCTTGCCTACGGCTTAACCATTATTGAGAGCTATTAGAAGCTTGATAGGAACCGATGTTGTCTCGGCTCTGTGAAACCCTCTCTTCTATTCCTTGCAATTAATAATATTCGAGCCACGGGTATAGATGCTTGAGTGCTTCCTTTGAAGGTAAAGAGGAGTAGCAACTAGGGCTTGAAGTGCCAAAGTACAAGTAAAAATTTACATCTAAAATTTGCTAGTATGGATGACAAGGGTAAAGAGATTGAAATGAATGTTGTAGCTTTGATTTTGATAATGATAGAGCAACTAATGATGCCCCTATGCTTGTAAACTATCTTGTTTCTAGGCTCCAACAAGCCCTGGGCAATCCATCCCTCCAAGGTGAAGTGCTACAGCAATTGCACACCCATGGTATTCTCCAAACTCCCCACCAAGAAGAGAGAGTACCTAAGAAAGCTTCTAGTGAGACTTCCAAAAGAGGACTCTCTCCGATAAGGGAAGAAGAGGAGGATCCGTACAAAGGGCTCAAAAACTTACTACTCGATGGGGCATCTCCCTCTCAAAGGAGAGCCCAAGTTTCAACGGTAGACCCCCCACCGAAAGAACGAGAAAGAACAAATCTCATGCCACCTCGTCGGAGATGGCTCCATGAAGACGACGAGCAAAACGCTCACCAACACCCCCTAAACGGAGACGACCATTGCATACTCCTCTCACCATAATTCAAAGAGGGAAGAGAGGAAACAAGAGAAGAAAAAGACGAGAAAGAGGTCACCCTCTTCTCCATTTTCCTCATCCTCTTCCTCTTTTGAAGAAAGTAATGGTGTAGAATAGGAGGAACAAGGGAAGAAAAAGGCGAGAAGGAGGTCACCCTCTTCTCCATCCTCCTCATCCTCTTTCCCTTCTGAAGAAAGTGATGGTGCAGCTCTCAAACCGCCCAAGAGAAGAGGCCATCGGAAATCCTATGCCACCTGGTAAAGGTCGTCCAAGCTCAAAAATTTCAAAGAGGGAGGAAAGATCATCTCTTTCCTTACCTACAATGGCACCTTTGGTGCTACGGACAAAGTCTTGGCCTTTATCCAACAATTCAATGCGGTGTTTGGAGATGAGGTATTCACGGGGTCCTCTAAGCTACACCATGTAGCTACGCACTTTCAAAAGTCCGCCAGGCAATGGTGGTCTAGCCTACTAGCAAACGGCCAAGCTCCACAAACATGGAAAGACTTAAGAGCTTCCATCATGAAGCAGTTTTTGGCTAGCAATGCCAAAGACAAAGTACTCACCGAATGGTGAAGCTTGAAGCTCTCTCCCTATGAATCTATTCACAAATATGTAGAAAAGTTTTGGGATTTACATCTCAAATCCGTGTCTATAAAAAGATGGACTTTGGAGAGAAAAAACAACAATTTTGTGTGGGTTTATCTGAGGATATGGCGGCGTATGTTAACTCCCAAAGGCCTTGTACCATACCTGCGGTCATACACCATACCACGGTGGCTTCAAGAATCAATTTCCAACAAGGGGCTAAGAGAAATCTTAAGCCCATGGAAAGCAAGGACCGTAGTGAGCCTAAGGGGAAGGACAACGTCCAAAAGTCTCCCAAAGACAACTCCAATAACAACAAAGCCAAGGAGAAGGAAGTTTATAAAGGCAAAAATAAACTCTCTCCTAAAGAGCTAGAGTGTTATCGAAAAGATTACCATTGTTACAAGTGCGGAGAGCAAGGGCATCCCTATCGTGCTTGCCCCCATAAGAATACACGTAATGAGCCTCCTAGAGCTTCCATAGTCGAAGTTCAAGAAGAGGATGCTCATCACAAAGGATCTCCTCTATGTCATGGTTGGGGAAAGGTAAAAGAACATTATGCTTTCATTCTCGTTGACCCTAGTTCTGCTCACAACTTCATATCCACGGAGTTAGCCACCAAGCTAGGCATCCAAGCCTATGAGATGGGAGATGTCCTACCTACCGATGGTGCTTTCAAGAGACAAGAAGTCTCAGTCACTCCCTTAATTGGGAAATCGAGGCTCCATGTCCAAAGCTATGTGGACAAGGAAGATTTCTTCATCTCTCCTCTCAAGCATGTGAATGTAATCCTAGGAGTACCATGGTTTGATCGCATGGATGCCAATGTTAAATTTCAAATCTACTTTAGGTACAGGGAAAAAGATATGTACATAGATGCTAAGGAGTCGGGTAGCACCATACCCATTGTACATAAGTAAGGTTTTAATAAATCAATAAAGAGCTTTATTTTCATGTACATGATTTTGTTAAAGACTCTCAAAATGAACCTAATGTTTTAGAAAAAGAAGATATAGGGAATCAAAAGGAATTAGAGTTATCTAATTTCCTAAATGGATTCCAAGATGTTTTTATTGAGAACATCCCTTGTGAACCACCTCCCAAACGAGGGGATGACGACCATGCAATTGAGCTTCTTCTAGGAATCTCACCGCCTAATAAACCTCCTTATAGAGTTTCTCAAGCTCAACAAGAGGAGATTATGCGGCAAGTGCATGAGTTGGTTGAGAAAGGCATGCTTAGGCCTAGCTCATCTCCATTTTGTTTGCCAGTTTTATTAGTGCAAAAGAAAGATGACACATATCGTATGTGTGTCGACTATAGAGCACTAAACAGGATCACTATCAAGAATAGATTTCTCGTTCCACGGGTAGAAGACCTATTTGATAAGCTACAGGGGTCGACCTACTTCAGTAGGATTGGCCTAAAAAGTGGCTATCATCAAATAAGGATAGTTGATGAAGACATTGTAAAGACTGCATTTCGCATTACGTTTGGTCTTTATGAGTACATTGTCATGCCTTTTGGCTTGAAAATGCACTAGCCACATTGAACGGCCTGATGGAGAATCTATTCAAGCCTCACTGAAGCTTAACTGGAGTGTTCTTTGATTATATAATCATCTACTCTAATTCATTAGACGAACACAAGCAACACCTCCAGGTAGTTTTACGAGAGAATAAGCTTTTTATAAATTGAAAGAAAAGTGAATTTTTCTTACAAAAGATTCAGTATTTAGGTCACATTATCTCTCAAGATGCATCCAAATGGATCCATCAAAGTTAGAGGTAATAAAGTATGGCCTAATCCAAGCATTATGAGAAACTTGGACTCAATTTTGGGCCCTGTAAGAAACACCAACTCAGTGTAGAGAGAGGTAATTATGAAAAATGCAAAAGTTTTTTTTTTGGAATTCTATTTCTCATAGTACATTTGTAAAAGTTTGCTCAATCACTTAAATGCATGCTCGTACAAAATGCTTTTCGAGAGCCCAACTTAAGTGTACACAAAAATCCATGTCTGTGGATCTTAATGAGTGATGTGATGTGAGATGAGATAAAACACATAAGAGTTGTTTTCAAAATACAAAAATAAACCATAGATGCATCTGGAACGTCCAAAAACCTTAGGATAGCTCTTTAAAAAACTGAAATCTGACATCTCTAGCTCAATATATAGCATTTTTAAGCGTAGGGTCTCATGAGGTCAGTACCAAGCGAATAGAGGCCCTTGGGATGTCAGATTTCAGCTTTTTAAAGAGCTATCCTAAGGTTTTTGGATGTTCCGGATGCATCCGTGGGTTTTAAAAATGCTATTTCTTAATCCTAGAGCCTCATGAGGTCAGAACCAAGAGACCCCTCAAGGGCCTCTATTCGCTTGGTTCTGACTCCTTCATAGTCTTAAATAGTACTTATCAATCACTATCAAGTACGATCTGTTCGAATTTAAATTGCGAGTACTTCATAAAAAGGTGATTGATACTTGTGTGAGATGCACAAGTACAAGTACTTCACTTTATAGAATAGCAACAGCGGGTCATAAAAAGGCATTCGGCTCTTGTGCAAGATGTCATTATCAAACGTCTTACTTTTCTGATGATAGTGACAATTTCACCAAAATGGTTTTCATGGACATTTTCAAAATGAGAAAAAAGGTTTTTTCAACGTAACGTTAGCCTTCTTCCTATTGGCTAAGGAGCATTCTCTCATTAGAGCTAAAAGGCCCGAAAATGAGTCCATTTCTTTCCTAATGGAATCGGCATGAACTAGGAAGCTTTATAAGCATGTGTGCATACTATAGACGCTTCATAGAAAAATTCTCACAAATCATGGGACCATTACATGACCTAACAAAGAAAAACGCTAGGTATACATGGTCCACCAAGAAGAATAATGTTTTTGAAAAGCTTAAAGAGAAGCTTATCTCTCAACCTGTGCTTACACTGTCGGATCTCTCAAAGCCATTTGAGGTCCAATGCGACACCTGTGGTGATTGCCTTGGAGCTATTTTACTCCAAGAAGGGCACGCCATTGCCTATGAAAGTCGAAGGCTCGACCGTGTTGAGAAAGCTCTAGGTATATATGAGAAGGAACTCTTAGCAGTTCTACATGCTCTAGACTCGTGGAAGCACTATTTATTGGGGACTCCTTTTATTCTGCAAAGCCTTAAGTACTTCATGATGCAGACCAAGCTCTCCGACAGTAAAATGAGGTGGCAAATTCCCTTTCGCAATTCCATTTCATATTGCACACATTGTTTGGCAAGCATAATCAAGTAGCCGATGCACTCTCAAGACGACCGGGAGTGAATGCGGTATCCATAGCAACTCACAATCATCTATCTTGTATGATAGATGAGTATGCTATCAATTTCGATTTTAAAGATGTGATTTCAGCCCTTGCACTAGGGAAGAAGGAAGAACCATTTACCTTACAAGATGGTTATCTTCTCTATGACAACAGGCTATGCGTTACTAACTCGCTATGTGAGAAAGTAATGTATGAATCTCATGGGGCATAGAGGGATTCAATCTACCCTAAAAGGGATAGAAACATAACCTGCCATGAAAGCAAGCATACAAGAGTATGTTTCAAAATGTGTGGTATGCCAAAAGACAAAGTTTGATAGAGGGAAGCAACCTGGATTGCTTCAACCTTTGCCAATCCCTAATTCACCATGGGAGAGCATATCCATGGATTTTATCTTTGGATTGCCCAAGTCTATCCATGGGAATACAGGAATATGGACGATAGTGGATAGGTTTAGCAAACAAGCACATTTCATACCTGTCAAAAAGACTATTAAGGCCCATCAAAATGGCAACCCTCTTTATATCACAAATCTTTAAGTACCGCAGCTTGCCAATGTCCATAGTGTCGGATAGAGACCCTAGAATGACCTATAATTTTTGAAAGGGTTTCTTTGAGAATTTACAACCACTTAGCAAATCTACACCACAAACTTAGACAAAAGTTGAAAATAGATGGAAGAAAGGCTTCCAGAGGTAGCATTGAGTGCTCCTCAAGCTTAGTGCAAGGCAGTCCCTAGAAACGACGTCAAAAATGTGCGCTTTGATGCAGGTGTCGGAGGCTGGGAACTTGCATGTGCATTGTGTGTGAGCCTCGAAAGGCTGCAAGCACACAACTAGACAGTCCTAGCAAGCTCAAAGAAACAATGGTATGTCACTCACCGCTCAATGCATTCATCTCGTGAAGGATCCTGTGTTGCGCAGAAGAAGGAGCCGCTGCCGCTGCCACGCTCAACCGGCTCGCCGCGGGGCCGATGCCGCTGCATTGCTCTCTCTCTCTCTCTCTCTCTCTCTCTCTCTCTCTCTCTCTCTCTCTCTCTCTCTCTCTCTCTCTCTCTCTCAAGCATACACACACACACACACACACCCGTGAGCACACAAAGGAGAAGGACTTAGAGATGGAGCAAGAGCACTTCTTAGCTTGCACCTCAAAGAATGAGGATATTTAAGTCAAATGGACCTTTTATAAGAGTTTGACCCATTCACATATGGGCGCCCACAATGGCCAGTCACTGCAAAACTACTGTAAAAATAAGATAAGTGGTGCGCCTCTCATTGGTGATCACTCACACACCTATTGGACCGACAAGCCCGGTCCATGACTCAATCAAATAAATAATAAGGCATCTGTCGAAGGTGATAGGGTGTCCATGAGGGTTAAAAGATTGATATGGGTAGAGGTCTTGTTCTTACGAGAGAGAGAGAGAGAGAGAGAGAGAGAGAGAGAGAGAGAGAGAGAGAGCATTGCATGATGCGTAGTTTAGGGGAGCGTTGCTCATAGACATCCCTTCATCCTTTCCCATAGGTGTTGTCAATCCACCCTCTCACCCTCTTCCATCTAACAGACCTGCATAGGCCTATAAATTTTGTTCACCCTTAAGAGGACAAGTAGTTGATCACTTATTACAATTTTATCATGCTTATTATGTCTATTTTCCCACTTTTGAAAATTTCTCTATCTCACAAATAATTTTATTGAGGGATTGGCTCGTTTTTTTGTCGCTTGAAAAAATTCGCTTGCCATGTTGTAAGACCTCTCTCTCTCTCTCTCTCTCTCTCTCTCTCAATGTATGTGTGTGTGTAAATCATCTCTCTCTCTCTCTCTCTCTCTCTCTCTCTCTATTTCAATGTGTGTGTGTGTGTGAGAGAGAGAGAGAGGGAAGGAGAAAGAAAAGAAGGGAAGGGAGCATGAGAGAGAGGAGAGGGAGGGAGCATAGCTAGCTCTCCCTTCTCTCCTCTCTCTCTCTCTCTCTCTCTCTCTCTGTGGTGAGGGCATTATCTGCGTTCTCTTGCTTGAGAGCACCAAACCAGATCTAAATCTGAGTTTAGCGTTTCTATATAGCGACACATATAGAGATGTTCATAACGACTCATATAGCTACGATGCTAATTTTGAACGTCGCACAACGAGCTAACACCTCTTGTAGTGAAACTAGGCACTTTGATGATCTTCTCATGCACTCAATAGGTGAGAATGTCTGCCAGCTGAGCTCTCACATTGTCTTCTACCTTGAATTTGTACTCATATCCCTACAGTCCCATCAACCACTTTGTAATCCTTGGACTTAGTATCATTTGTAATGACACCCAAGGAAACAAGTTTTCTGTAGTAAGGATGACAAATGTTTTAGGCAAAAGATAAGATCTGAATTTTCTCAGGGAAAAAATGAGTGCAAGCATCGTAACTTCTCTCTCATTGACATCTATTACCCTACTAACAAAGTACACTGGCCTCATTCTAATACTATGTGGATCCTGTTGTAGGAGAATGGCTCCTATTGTTTCCATACCCACACTTGGATTTACAAAGAAAGAAAAATCCCAACACATTGGAAGCTCAGACAACACCATCTTTATGTCCTTAAAATACTCCTCTAAATCATTAGACCATGAAAACTCTACTTGTTGTGTTAGCTTTTGGAGTGGTTGCAACAACTCATAAGCTAAATGAATGAACCTTGCCATGTACTTCACCTTGTGGATAAATGATGTAACCTCCTTGATGCTTCTAGGCGATGGTATTTCCATGAGAGCTTTAGTCTTGGATGGATCCACTTCAATTCCTCTTTGTGATACCCTGTGGCCAAGCAAAATGACATCGTCTTCCCCAATGTGGCACTTTTGAGCTTCCCTCCAACCTTATCCAGGCACTGCAATCCTTCTTCTACCTTTAGCACATGTAAATACTTTGAGCTATAGATACAAAAGTCATCAATAGACTTCCCCAAAAAAAGCTTGGAACACAAAATTCATGAACCGTAGGAAGGTGGCTGGTGCATTAGTTAGGCCAAAAGGCATGATTCGAAATGCAAAACATCTCTATGGTGTAATGAATGTTGTTTTCCTTTGATCTTCCTCTGCAATGCGTATCTGGAAGTAGCCTGAATAGTCATCACAAACAATGTACTTTTCATGTCCTACTACTTCATATAGCTTCTCATCTTGGAAAGGAAGAGGAAAGTTGTCCCTCTTAGTCGCTTCATTGGTCGATAGTCCGCACACACCCTCCATTTTCCATTCTTCTTTTGAGTCACCACTACTGGGGACACTCACTCTGAATTCTCCACTGGGTAGATAAAACCTCCAGATAGTAGCTTTCTAGCCTCCTTCAAAAGTGCTGCCTCGTTTACAACACCCAACCTTCATAGCTTCTACGTTTGAGGATGACTTTCCAGCCTTATCTCAATTTGATGTTGGATGATATCAACTCCTCTAATGCCAATGTAATCTTTGACAAACAAGTGAGGAAATTTTTGTAACATTTCTTTATACTCTCCCCTTTCCTCTTGTGTGAAGGTTTTGGAATGCGTACCCTCTATCATCTCTTCATTATGTCCTTGTGTTTGCTCTTTTTGTTTCACTTCTTCTATCATCTGAATGAGAGGTTTAAGTCTGCTACCCATCACTTCTATAGAGGAATCTTCTTTATGGTGGTGGTGAGGTCAATGTCTTCTTCTTCCAAGGTTGTAGTTGTGAGATCTTCTTCTGTATCAATTAGTGTTGACTCCCCTTGTAGGTCTTCTTGACATTGCTCCTTCATGTTGTCGACAATTTTCCTATGGTTTTCATTCTTGCATATAAGCTTCCTTGTCTTCCAATGTTGCAAAGATTGCATTTTTATTAGCCATGGCCAACCAAGGATAATGGGATATCCATTCCCCTTGGTGGTCATCACAAAGAAATCAACATGCTTTTTAATCCCAAGGACCTCCACTCCGACATATCTGATAAGCCCCAAGCAACATGCCTTGCAATTGTTTGCCATTTTTACCTTAATGTTTGTTGGTTCTTAGATCCTCAACCCTAATTTTTTCATGAGATTCTCTGTCATGATATTGATTTGAGCACCTTTATCTACAAGCCCTCTTTTGAAAAGTCTACCCTTGATATAGCAATCAAGTGTCGGAGTGATGTTCTCTTCAGCTTCTACTTGTGCAATCTTTAGAACAGGTACCCCTCCCTTGACTTTCACCCTCGTGCTTACCACTCATGCAAGCTCTTTCCTCACTTGTGGACATAGGGCTAAAAATTGAGGCCAAGAAATTTTAGGACCCTTACCTTGCATATCCTCAATCAAATTGTATGGATCCGTCCCATGACCAAGTGGAAAGTCTTGGAGATTGATGTGCCTTCTTCTCCTCACTTTGGCTTTCTCTTCCTTACCCCTCTTCTTACTATTCTTTGGTTGATCCTCTTGCACCTTCTCTTTACCACGATCTTGTTTTACTCCATTTGCTTCTATGACCCCATCACTCCTTTGAGATGGATGAAATACCTCTATTACACGCACAAAGGTGGGATAGTCTCTTCTCCATTGTTGGTAGGGGTGGTGGCCTCACATCAACCACCCCACTGGTCACGTGTTCCTTCTTTGCAGCAAGAGTGGTTGTTGTGGCGGGTCGTTCACATTCATCACCAGATAGTTTAGGTTTGGCCTCCCTGGCTCTCTTGTTGAATAAGGGCAATTTTACATGCCACGTCCTCTTTCTCCACAATTCTAGCACTCTAGCATCGGCTTAGGTCTAGGGTCTTGCTCCATTGGGTGTTGAGGTGGACCTCTTGGTCCTACACCTTGTGCAAAATGAATGGAAAAATTGTTCATTGACTTGTTGAGCCTCTCGATTACCTCTGATGTGACTTCTAGGACTTCACAATGGCTGGACCCTTTGTTCGATCTCCCTTCTTAGGTTGTCTTCATTACTACCACAATCCTACACACGCTTCATTCTACAAAACTTTTGAGTAGCTCTTTGCTCAGCTTCAGCAAAGTTTGTTGGTTCACCTACCATCACCTTAGTTTTTAAAGTTGAAAATAGTCCAACAATAAACCTCTCTTTTTCAAAAACTCAGCCCCATCCCCTGGGTTAGGAAGGCTTCTTAACCAAAGACTCCATACGGGCAAAAATTCCTTTTATATGCATGATAATCATCAAACGAATTTTCTTTCAAAACAAAAAATTATTGCCACCCTCAGACAGGGATTGAAACAAAGTGCATGCATCGTTTCTAAGGACTACTTCAAACATAACCAATCTCTCTTGATCTGTCACTTGATGATCAATATGAAACGCCAAGCAAAAGTTTGAAAGAAATACATCCTCACCGGGCTCTCCAAAGAAAAGAGGGTATCTTGACATATGTCATTGATCCTCCATTTGCAAACAAATTGATTACAACCAGGATAAAAAACAAGAGATTCACAACCAATCGCTAGAAAATGGTGAAGTAAAAAAGAACCACGCTAGATCCTCGTCCTCGGCTAACCAAGATTCAATGAGTTCACAAGATGTTTGGTCAAAATAGGAGGGAACTCTATTGATTACCTCTAGAAAGGGTTGGAATTCCTCAAAGCCTAAGCGATTAATGAAAATCTCTAGGACTTTATTTTCTTGGTTCCAACTTGTGACAACATCCCAAGTGATAAATTGCACTCTTTGAACAATCCCCAAAGTACAAACAAGTTGTATGCAAGAGAAATATTTGTGCTCGTTGAAGGTAGTAAGGTAGTAGCAATTGATATGCAGCTCGTTGTCTTCAATCTCCACCCAGGTTGAGTGAGGAAGCCTTTTCACAATTTCAAACAAGATATCTTCTTCAAGCCCAATCAAGGTTGGAAGAGCAAATGGTTCAATTGAAGCTGCGGGAATCCTGGATACACACCATTTTTTGTTTTGTGAGAGAAAAAACACACAAAATGTTTTGCAAGGATGAAATTTCTTTTACGATAGAATGAAAACATGAACATCAAACAAAGTGTGATAGTCAATAAGAGGCAAAATAACAGGTTCTAGAGATGCAAGAATTTCTATGATCTTTTGTGCATCAAAGAAGAACACCATGCGCTGTTCAAAATGGATCTTTCTACTAATTGTGATGTTGATCCTAATATGAGATGCAAAATGAAATGGGTAGAAATATATTATCAACCTACCGTCCAAGTACACACATACACGACATAACATAATGCCTAAAGTAAAATAAAGATATACACATCCAAGTTAAGGTCGTACCTAATGAGAGCTAGAATGAAAGGATTTACCGATGTGTTTATTTCCACTAAGCTTGAGGACCAAAAACTCCACGAATGACATGTTTGACTTGCAACTTTGTGCTCACAATGACATGGATGGTTTGTCTTGCAAGTGGAATGGCATGGTCATACAAAAGTTCGTGATTCATGCAACCAACTCAATCATGCTAGAAATTAAGAATGCAAACCACATGAACCTTTACCATTCACACAACACAATCTTGAATTTTAAAACAAGCAACACACTCACATGAAATCCCTCCTCCGTGGAAGCACCAAAAAATGAGGCGGTCCAAGACAAACGACAAGAGAAACGGCCTCTAGACACCTGTCAAAGCTCCCGTGCTGCTCATAGGGTTTGAAGGTATAACACAAACACAACACATAGACCCCAAACACAAGAACACACCCAAATATCACACAAAAAATCTGGGGGAAAAAATGTAGGGGCACCACCTAGTTTTTTTGTATCACGAACGAGAGAGAGAGAGAGAGAGAGAGAGAGAGAGAGAGATTCTTAGCCAATGCCATGAGAACCTTCAAGCATGCATAGTCAAGGCTTCAAGAAAATGGATGAGTGATATGAGCACCTCAACTAAAACAAAACCACAACACACAGAGGCTAAACGAAATTGAACACACACTCAAACCTAGCCACCTAAGATCAAGAGAGCCTCTCCGCCTTAAAACCCTCTTACAATGGCTTACTTGAGACAAGGGATACACACACAAAAAATCAATCAAACAACCAACAAAAAAACAGGACACTTGAAACACTTGTGCAGATTCCATGATGTTTAGCAAACATAAGACGAAGGAAAACCATCAAGATGTAGAGCCCAAAACCACTTCTTCTTTGACAAGACCACTAATGTGAGCATACAATTTGTAGAAGCAACTTCCAATTCCTCTCCTCTCTTCTCTTTGGCATACACTATGTAAAACACTTTGTAGTTGTAGATTTAGCAAGCATTGGGAAAGGTTATGGCTATTTGCACTCACAAAGCTAACATAGCATAATACAAGGCTTCTTGCACAAAGCTTGTAGCCTCTCTCACACTTCACTACAAGAGGTACCTCACATTAGCGACGCTCAGAGTGCGACGCTCAAAAGTGAAAATCCACGGTGTCGCTATGAGCGTCGCTATTTTATTTGTTACATAGCGACGTTGATAGCGACGCCGACAGGGGTAAAAAATAAATTGAGAGCACCCAAAAACTCCGATCTCATATCTCAGTTTTCGATGCTCAAGCAAAGAGGTAACCTGCGCTCTCCCTCTCTCTCTCTTTCTCCCCCCCCCCCCCCCCCCCCCCAACACACACATACACGAGGAGAGGAAGGAGAGCCAGGTATGCTCCTTTCCTCTCCTCTCTCTCATGTTCCCTTCCCCTCTTTCTCTCTCTCTCCCTCTCTCACACGCACACACGCACACACACATTGTGTCTTTAAAAGAGAGAGAGAGAGAGAGAGAGAGAGAGAGAGAGAGAGAGAGAGAGAGAGAGGAGAAAACAAAGAGAAAGAGAGAGAGAGGGAGAGAAGACGAAAGAGAGGTATAAGGGGAGAAAACAAAGAGAGAGAGAGAGAGAGAGAGAGAGAGAGAGAGAGAGAGAGAGAGAGAGAGAAGGAGATTAGGTTAAGATTTAAATTAGATTAGGTTAAAATTTAAATTAGATTATGTTAGATTACAATTAGATTTATGTTTATGTTGAGTTTAAGATTAGGTTAGATTTAGATTTACGTTAGATTAAAATTAGGTTAGATTAGGACACTATTAAAGGTTAACTAGCTATGTTAAATTTAAGTTAGATTACATTTAGGTTTAGGATTTAAGATTGGATTAAATTTAGGTTTATGTTGAGTTTAATATTAAATTAGATTTAGATTTAAGATTAAGACAAGATTTAAGATTAACTAGATTAAATTTAGATTACATTTAGGTTTAGACTAGATTTAAGATTAGATTATATTAGGTTTATTTTGAGTTTAAGATTAGATTAGATCTAGATTTATGTTTGATTTAAGATTAGATTAGATTTAGGTTAGATTTTAGTGCACTTCAATGAAGGCGCGCTTAGCCCAAAGAGCAAACACTAGTTACACAACAATATGTATATTCCCATCAGAATCTGACACCTATTAACTCACACACTAACCATATTCAATTAGCCACGAATCACCACATGTTCAATTATGTTAGATTTTGGATTGAGTTTTTATATTAGAGTCTACCTTCAGGATTACTGTAAAAAAATTAGAGTTACACGAACGGTGATCCCTCTCTTCCTCTCTATGGATGCGACCTTAAGTTGGAAAGCTTTCAACGGCATGATACTCAGATTGGAGGCCAACATGTAATGTGCTAAGTAATCCCTCGAAGAAAGATCTATTGTGAAGAGATAATAAGATGTTGTGAAATGCTACAGCTAGAGAAGAGGTAAAGGGGTTTTGTCCACTATATGCACTATCATGTAGATGTGGGTGTGTAGATTTCTCGACCCACAAATATAGGCATTGACCAATAAAGACGAGATTATAACCCGGTGGTTCTGATCTTCGTGCACCTCTAGACCAAGGTGTGCAGGGATTGGACATTACTAGAGAATGTGAGGTAGTTTACAGTGTGAACAAAGAGAGAGAGAGAGAGAGAGAGAGAGAGAGAGCGAGAAAAGACGGAGGATGCTAATAGAAGATTAAATTTATTTCCAGGTTATAAGTTTTTTACTCTCATTATGAGTAGTGACGAGGATGTGGGGCTATCCAACCGAAACACCTATCTCTCAACAAGGATCTTATGTCCTTGTAATCAATGTAAGCATGATGTGCAACGGACAAGACGCATTTCTTTACAGCACGTTCGTAAATTTGGCGATTTTGATCCATGAATTATGGATCGAGTTGTTGCCAATTATAACTCGTCGGACTCTGTCGCAGCTAGCCAACAGGCAACAATCTTGCAACCCAATAGACGTGTTTGCATGCGCTTTAGTCAAGCAGCATATGTGAGGCCACAAGATGTAGCCTCTAACAGCTCGGAGGATGATCATACAGACCACATTCCCAATGAGGCAATGTTTGAGCCCAAGATCAATGAAATGATTTAGACGATCATGGATTCAAAAAGGCTTATCTATGATGATATGAAGTGAAGCCGATAAACCATTGTATGATGGAGCACGTGTGTGTAGATTGAAGGAGCTCCTGGTTCTTCTCAACATGCAGGCAAAGTTTGGATGGAGTGACACTAGCGTCACAATGCTTTTCAGGTGATCTATTACAATGTGTTTACTTTAATAAAAAACTCTAGATGTATAATGATCTGATAGATTGCTTACACAAGTGTACCGTATTTTTTCGATGTGTAGAGTGCTCAAAGAGCACATACTGCCAGCTGATAATGTGATGCCAAAATCCAAAGAGGAAGAAAGAAAGATCTTGCAAAACTTGGGAATGGATTACAATTCATTTGACGCTTGTCCTAACGACTGCATTCTTTTCAGAGGGGAATACATAGACATGGAGAAGTGTCCCAAAAGTGATTCCGAGAGATATTGAGTAAATCTCCACGGAACAAAAATTCCACAAAAGGTTTTGTGACATTTTCCTCTGCTTCCTCGCATCAAGCATTTCTTCGAATGTAAGTCCATGGCCGCCCTAGCATCATGGCATGAGGAGAATAAATCTTCGAATGGTGTGCTACGGATTCCTGCAGATTGCGTAGCCTGGAAACATATAGACAAAACATGGTCCGATTTTGCCAGGGAAGCTCAAAATTTGCGCCTAGGCCTGGCTATGGATGGCGTAAATCCATTTGGTCAAAGATCAACATCTTACAGTGTATGGCCCGTTGTCATCATCAACTACAACATTCCCCCATGGTTGACTACCAAGAAGGGCCACCTGTGGCTAAGCTTGATTGTTCCGGGGTGGTATAAAGTGAAGAATATAGATGTGTATCTTTGTCACTATTGGAAGAGCTACAACAATTGTGGATTGGCATAGAAGTGGTGGATATGACCCAACACACAGGTCGACGGAATGCTTTGATCAGAGGCATTCTAATGTGGACCATGCATGACTATCCCTGACTAACAGAATGCTCAGGTGATTTACACTCAAAACTCAAACACTCTAAATCTTGGTTTTTCTAAAGCTTATCTATTGTCATGTGTATACATGCAGGGCTTCAAACAAGCGGATACAGAGCATATGTCACATGTGGACCTAGACTGAATGCACGTCGGGCGCCCTCATTGAAGAAGCAAATCTACAAAGGTCATCAAGCGTATCTTCCAGAGAATCATATGTTACACGACGACTTTTTGGGAAGAGAGCCACCGGGGATGTCTGCACAAGCATGGTTAGAGCAGAAGGAGATGTGTGATGACGGTTTGTCCCCAGGGATGAAGAGACTCTCTCTATGGTACGAGTTACCATATTGGCCCCGACTCATGATCAATCACTTGCTCGATCCAATGCACATATTCAAGAATGTGAGTAATCTGTTATGGGACCATCTGACCGGTTAGAAAGATACTTTGGGAGCCAGGGTTGCCCTTAGGAATGTGGATCTTATGGAGCAATATTGGCCGCAGACAACATCCGATGGATCGATAAAACTCCCGAAAGCGCCATGGATTTTCACAGGAGCCCAAGAACGCAAAGTCAAAGAGACCATTCGATCTGTGCGGGCCCCCACTGGCGTAATGCACTCGCTCCGAACGTGTTTTACTAAAGAAGGAAAGCTTACCAATTTGAAGTCACACGACTGGCATAAAATGTGTTAGGTATGTTTGAAGTGGAATATATCATAGTGGGAATTGTGTGACAAATTCGTGTGTGGACTTTAATATCATTGCTAGACGTGTTTTGTAGTTTATTTTATCGATGAGGGATGTTTGTCTCTTGACGTCTGTAACACAATCTACAAACTTGTGAAGTTGGTGCAATGGATCTCACAAAAGGAGATCAATGTAGACTCCATACCATTCGCCAAACTAAACATTGTGGAGGTTGTGTGCATGTTTGAGAAACACTTTCCTACTACCATGCTAACTATTCAGGTGCATCTTCTTGTTCACATAGTTGATGAGGTGGAAATAGCTGGCACAGTACATTCCAGATGGATGTTCTTATTAGAGCGTTTCATGAAAACTCTCAAGGGATATGTGCGCCAGAAGGCACGTTCGGAGGGTAGCATGGCAGAAGGTTTGGCTGGTATCAGAGTCCCTAGTTTACATTGGAGAGTGGCTAGACGGATTTGATAAAGCCCGGGACACGCTATGGTGAACCATAGATGATGAGCGCGTTTTTGGGATTGTCATGTGCAATCTCGGTGTTGAGAAGAAGATGATGTAAGATCTAGAGGATAAATCGACCACTTTTGCATGCTTCACAATCCAGTGATGCAAAAGTGGATTTCACAATATGAGGATGCAAAGCAAGAGCGACAAAGTGCACGAATCGAGTGGAGACGGGGCAGACGACCACCAATGCATTATCCGACGGGTCTAGAGAGCCTACCAACATTCATGAGCTTAAGATGGTTGCACAACCAATTGAAACGCGCACAACAGTGCGGTGAAGAAGGGACTGAGGAGGAGTGGGAGTACTCTTGGGGTTGCGCGACCAAGGTAAGTTTGCAATGTACAACTAGTGACTTTCTAGATGTTTGAACGGTCACTCATAATCTTTGTTGGTTGTAGTATAAGTCATACACAACAGCATGGTGTAAAGGTCGACCTTTTAGGGTGGAACAGATCGACAAAAAGTGTTTTACTCAAGATTGTGGAATCATGACAAAATTTGAACAGTCTAGTCGTCGACGACAGTCCTCTGATGCGGATCCTGGTGGTGGCGGAACTCACTTACTTTGGCATGCTACAAGATATTTTGAGGATCGATTATAGAGGATTTTTTGTCGACTTGTTCGACGTGCAATGGTTCAAGATAATCATGGAGGGTCGCAAGGCTATTGTGCATAGAGGAGAGTCTAGTTTCCTTGAGGTGGATTCAACTAAGAAATGGACTCACCTAAGAGATAGTTTCGTACTACACGAGCATTGTGAACAAGTAAGTATGTAAATAGTTAACATCCAATTTTAGAAGTTATGTACTTGGAAGCTCTCATGTAAGTTATGTGGCTATGGTAGGTGATATTTCAACCTACAAAGTCTGCATCAAACTGGTGGTACATCATAGAGTTAGCCCCTCGTAGTGCATGGACGTATGAGGGCTACCATGTGCCAATCACAGCGGCATCAATGGAGGAGATCAGAGAAGATGCTCAGTCAGAAGCCGTTGAGGTGGTGTCAAACGAGTATCAAGCTGCTACTCTCTATGGGGTGCATGCAGAGGATCTACAAAATGAAACGGAGGACATCTGTCTAAATGGAGAGCTCTATATAGATATAGGAAGTTACGATGAGCTATGCGAGGATGACAGAGAGACCTCTTAAAGCCATAAATATTGTATTTGAACTATTTTGCTCCGTTTTATAATATATATTGTATTCACGTGGCTTTTTGTCCGTTCCTGTCTATATGCGTCATTGCATCATTGTATTTAATCGTCATTGTGTCCACTCCAGGTACGTATGCTCTAGGTATGTTCTCACAAGCCTGGACGACAAGCACTGCGCTCCGAGTGCGATGGAGATTGAAGCTGCAATCGCGAAGGAAGTGGTCTGTCTCTGCTCATAGATGCTGCTCATCCCACCACTAGATCTAGTTGATCGGGTGAAAGAGACGCTAAGAAGCACTACTACTGCTTCTTAACGTCTCTTTTGCCCGATCAACTAGATCTAGTGGTGGGGCAAGCAACATCTATGAGCAGAGACGGATCACTTTCGCGATTGCAGCTTCAGTCTCCATTGCACCCAGAGCGCAGTGCTTTTACAAATTCACAAGAACTTCAACGAAATCTCTCTACACAGTAATCTCTCCCCCTTTATGAGTCCTCTCTCTCTCTCTCTCTCTCTCTCTCTCTCTCTCTCTCTACTTGTCCATGTTTTCCTCTCCATTCATTCAATATTAAGATTAAATGTTCGTGTGTTTAATGCAGGTTTGGATGATGATGAGTTTCTTTCTTCTTTGTCACCCCAGCAGAGGCAATGGTACGAGAATCGTCATTGCTCTGGAGCACCATCACACCGTTCTACTCCTTTAGCGTCTCCCTTTGTTTCGGAGCATTTAGCGCGCTCCGAAGCTTCGGTGTCAACAAGACGATCTTCACACTCGTTTCGGCACCGACGCTCTAGTGGTGCGGCGGCGGTTGTTGTGGGGATGCCGCCGCTGATGCCTTAACACCACCTCATGCTCGACGAGGCTCTTTACCTTCCCCTTCTTTGCCCGCCCCCACACCAGCCATGACATTGCCATCTACGCCAAGTTTTGCATAGCTGACAGCTGTTCCTGGCTACACAACACTACCTACCCCTCCGGGAGTCACCCCAGTCGACACTCCTCGCTTCGGGCCCCAGACTCCAGTGGAGACACCTGACGTCCGTACCCACATCGACACACCGTTAGAGACCCCTGCCGAGACACCCAGGTTCATGCATCACCGACGAGAGGGCTTGCCTTACTTCGTCGACTTCAGCAATGGCATCATCTTGGATGATGAAGGCAAGAAGGTGATCTCGCGCATGCGCGGTCTTTGCTCTCAGGTGTTTAGACACTACATACTAAACACCTAGAGTGAAGTACCAAGCGAATTAAAGGACAGAGTCATCAGCATGCTGCATGAGGAGTTTCTCATGTCAACACGGGATGACCGCTTCAATGAAGACCTGATGAAGGTTCGAATGCACGAATACTGCAAGCACAAGCATTCTGAAGTGCAAAAAGCATTAAAGCAATAAAGCATGGGTGGAACAGACCACTACAAAGGCCCAACACTTTTTATATGAGGAGGAGGGTCCCATTGGCTTGTCACACCGCCATGACAACACCAAGGCGGGTCAAAGAGGTGCTTCACATGCAGTGTGAGAGAATGTAAAGGAAAGTGGTGAGGTGTCAAGTGCATGCAAAATATGCTAAATGTAGTGCGCCAAATGGGTGTAGTGTATGGAAAATGCTATCATGGACTCATAGTCAGTTGCACAAGTAGGGTGATCACAATTTTTCTTTTTTTATTTTCAAGTTGGCATCCCGTGTAAGAGAGATTTTTTTAAAATGTAGAAGGCTTTTCACAAGTCTGCATTTGGCCAATGGGTTTTTTGTGCCACAGTTGTGCAGGGAGGCCATCGAAGGCTATTGTGCCAAGTGATGTTTGTGCGGAGCCAGGAGAGCTACTAGTTTGTGTTTGAGTTCATTGAGGTGTGTGCCAGCTTAGAGCAGGATTTGTATATGGTCGTTTTGAGCATATTGAAGTCATCATTACCGTTTCTTGGTGTCGATCCCCCCTTCTATTCTTCGCTTATGTGCATGCATTTCCCGATGTGTTTTGGCAAGTGTGCCCCCAAGGTCAAGTTGTGCAAAGAGGGATAGAGAGAGGTGTTGTGTGTGTGTGTAAGGCAATGAATTGAGCAGTGCAAAATGATTGGGCTTGTTTGCGGTGTTGCAATGAGTGTGTGCATAGTATTATGTGAAAATGGTGATTTGCTTGTGGATTTGTGGTGTTGCGAGTCTGTTTTCTAGTGAATTGGGGTGTTGTGGAAGCCTTAGGCTATAGAGAGGCAATAGTTTGTGTGATGGGTATGTTCCCCTTTCTCCCTTTCCATCTTTTGTGGTGCCCTCACTAAGGAGTGCACTGATGCTTTGGTTTGAAGTTGAAGCGGTGGTTTTGCCGATGCGAAGATGCAAGTTTTGAAGGGCAGGTTTTGCTAGAGATGGCATGGTCCGATTTTCCCATTTTCACTGGGGTCAAAGGTGCGAAGACTTTGCTCCAAGACTATGGGTTGTTTCTATTGGAGAGCATTGTGTCAAGGGTAGAAGGTGTGGTGCGAGTTTTTCCGCTCATGGCTTGTAGAAAAGCGGAAGCGGTGGTTTGATGGTCTACTTGAAGAACAAAAGACTAATTATGAAGCCTTAGAGGTGGCTTTTTGAAGCAAGTTTGTAGCGGATGCACAATTGGACAAAGTGAAGAGAAAGCTAGATGTATTGAGGCAAAGCATGGAAGGGGATTTTCAAGCGTTCACATGGGAATTTGAAGTCCTTTGGGGAAAGTTGGTCAAGGTAACTACTGCTGAAAATGTCAGTTTTCTTAAATTGAGCAAGTTTTTGGACTGCTTGCATGAGAAGAAGTGCAAGATAAAGTGGAGGTTGATGGCCCGGTGTCATACGATGAAGCGATGGCTCTAGCGGAAGGGCGAACCATGAAGATATTGAAGAAGTGGCAAGCTAGGCATGGTTTTCCAAGTGCGATGATGCCAAGGCGAGTTGATGTTGTGGTAGTCGAGCCAAGGTTGATGCGAAGGGATGTGCATGTGCGAGAGGAACCAAGGGTCTTGTGGTTCTAAAGGGATAGAGCGGTTCCCATGTCAAGAATGCCAATCAGAGCGGCTCCAATTGTGGAAGAAGTGAAGATGGTTCTAGATCGGGCAAGAGATGTGCTGCCAAGAGATGTTCCCATGTCGAGAATGCCAATTAGAGCGGCTCCAATTGTGGAAGAAGTGAAGATGGTTCCAGATCGGGCAAGAGATGTGCTACCAAGTCAAGGTATGGTTGTTCAATCTCCTTCAAAGAATGCTAGAGATCACACGGTACATTTTGCAGATGAGGTTGAAGCAATGAAGCTAGTGGAGATTCCCAAGCTTATGACAAAAGAGGAGATTGAGTCAAATGATAGCAGCTCTATGGATGAAGATATGAGCTGGGAAACAAAGTTGTTCCAGTTAAAGTATGAAGGGTTTGATCTTTTGCATGTGCATGGAGATGTGGTAGATGTGTGTGAAGAGCGAAAATCCGTGCAAGTTGTTATGCTTGATGGAGACCAAGCCTACCAATGAGGGTATGCAGGTAAAAGAGGTACGTGGGGCTATGGGAATGGCCATGCTAGTTAAAGTGGAAGTGGAGTGTGTTGTGATGGTACAACAAATGTAGAATTTTGCCAAAAGGGACGAGGTGGTCGTGCCTATGGATGAAAGTATGGGAAGAATATCATCTCTTCCTTGGTGGAGCATGATGCAGTGGTAGAGTAGGTAATTGAAGCTGACAGTAGGCAAGGGGTGTTGATTGACCTTGAAGGGTCGATGCTTGAAGAAGGTGGTCTCGATGATGCTCGAACCGAGTGTAGAACCGAGTGCATTGCTGATGAAGAGTAGAGCATGGGGTCAAATATGATGGTGCTTTCGATGCAGTAGACAAGATATGTGGTGGATGAAGAAGAATCCCAAGCAGAGGCTTTGCTTTTCATGAAGGTATGTGAGAGTTGGTTAAAGGGTGTGATGGTAGATACGGCTGTGCAGTCAATGATCAAGCAAGTGCAGGGGTTCTAGGATGAGGCCTCCACTTTACATGGATGGGAGGGAGGGTCAGGTATGTCAGATGTGTTTGTTGAGCATGATGATGCTCTATCTGGAGATGCTTGGTTACAAGTGAAAGGATGGAATCAGTGCCAGGTATTTGACCCAGGTGGAACCCATGCTGTGATGCAGGGGTGGGGCAACCCACTTGAGATTTGGTAGTAGGTAGAGTAGAATAAGACAACATATATATGGTTTTGGTTTTCTCAGAGTGTTTGCAGTGTCTAGATGAGTAAAGCAGTTTTGTGGTTGAACATAAATGTTCAACAAGGGGGTAGGGCAATGATGGTGCAACTAAAGTGTGTTAACCATAGCAGAGGGCACAAACAAGCATGGACAGGCTAGCAGGTGTATAGCAAAGGACTGAAGCATGTGTGAAGATCCTAGGCAGCAGGCAAGTGGTAGTGGTTATGTATGTCTGATGAGGTTTTCTAGGCCTAAAGGGCTCCCACAATGGCCAAATGGGATGGCAGGTAAAGATGTTTGAAGGATTGGATTCCTGCTTTGGGATGTAGTGATTGAGATGTTGTGTACGCCGGCCTAGACAGCTCCTCAAACGGAGCTACAGAGTAGGGTGAGAGATATGACCAGTTGAATTTTTGTTGAAGGTTTGTTCTAAGCCAGTTTGGTCGCATTGGGAAATGTTTCATCGGGAAGCTCAACAGGGTTTGCAAAGGTAGTGGACATTGTATGGAGTGACAAGAAGAGACGGCACGTCAAAATGAGCTATGGATGCAAAGTTAGAGTCAATTGAAGTTTGGTGTCCATGATGATCGCAAGGAAACTTGTGATTTTTTGTTGTTTTGGTGTGCGTCCTTCGAGGCCAAACGAATGTAAAAATGCCGAGAAAATGGAGGGAAATATAGTCCAAGATGCCAGCTCTGTGCTTTGTGCTAGACTTTTCAGCTTGGGCATTGGGCAGGTGGACATCAATTGACACTCCAATGGATGCAAGGGGAGAAAGAAGTTTTTTTGAGGAGTTTTTAACCCCAAAGGGGTGCATGGCTTATGGTGATTCCACGTGACCTGAGGGGATTAGCGCATATGGGGTGTTGGGCATTGGTAGTGAGGGGTATAAAGGCCAAAGGGAGTGCCATTTGGTGGCATCAAAGGTGGAGAGAGCTTCGGTAGCTCAATGGCTATGGTGCTTGGAGTGGTGCCCATGCTCGTGGCTCTATTGAGTGCAGGCGTTGACGACTGTGGTGGCGTGTTTGGTTGTTATTGGCAGTAGTCGACGTTGCACCGTCTGTGCTATGCAATGATGATGTGGCATGATTAATGGGGGCTCGTTTACACTTTTTATATGAGGTATGAATAGGAGGGTCCCATTGGCTTGTCACACCGCCGTGACAACACCAAGACGGGTCTAAGAGGTGTTTCACATGCACTGTGAGAGAATGGAACGGAAAGTTGCAAAGGTGTCAAGTGCATGCAAAATATGCTAAATGTAGTGTGCCAAATGGGTGTAGTGTATGGAAAATGCTATCATGGGCTAATAGAGAGTTTGCGTGAGCAGGATAAACATAATTTTTTTCTTTTTTTGAAGTTGGCATCCCCTATAAGAGGGATTTTTTTGAAATGTAAAGGGCTTTTTGCTAGGTTATATTGGGAGGCCATTGGAGGCTGTTATGCAGGTGATGTCTGTGCGGAGCCAAGAGGGCTGTCGGTTTGTGTTTGAGCTCGGTGAGGTGTGTGCTAGCTTGGATCAGTATTTATATATGGTTGTTTTGAGCGTATTGAAGCCATCATTGCCATTTCTTGGTGTCGATCCCCCCTTCTCTTCTTTGCTTGTGTGCATGCGTGTTTGGGTATGTGTTGGCAAGTGTGCCCCCCGAGTGCAAAGAGGGATAGAGAGAGGTGTTGTGTGTGTGGAAGGAAATGAATTGAGCAGTGCATAATGATTGGGCTTGCTTGCGGTGTTGCAGTGAGTGTGCGCATAGTGTTGTGTGCAAACGACGGCTTGCCTGTGGATTTGTGGTGTTGCGAGTGTGTTTTCTAGTGGATTTGGGTGCTATGGAAGTCCTCGGTTATAGAGAAGCAATAGTCTGTGTGATGGGTGTGTTCCCCTTTCTCCCTTTCCATCTTTTGGTGCCCCCACTAAGGAGTGCACTGATGCTCTGGCTTGAAGTTGAAGCGGTGGTTTTGCAATGGCCCCTATATAGCTTAGGGTATTCACAGCACCACTGTCCTCTCAAAAACACCTTCAAAACAAGCAAATCACACTAGCAGGGCCTCGCCTACACTTCGACCAACGCACACACGACATGCACAGTTGCCAGACAGCAATCACACCGATCTTGCCCTCTTCCAGCTCTTCCGCAACTCAACACCTCTCTCTCTTTCTCTCTCACACACACAGGGGGCCCGAGGGGGCGCACACGCTCACACACACCAACACCACACACCCTGGAGACGAGCAAAGAAGAAAGGGGAGGGGGGATAGACGACGCCAAAACCGACAATGAAAGCTTCTCCTTCAAGACAAAAACACCTGTACAAAATTCATATGGCCTACTCTTGGTCGCAACAAGGCCATCACCTGCTTCACACAGAAGGGCACACACCTCCCTCGCCACTTGACTACGTCGGCACACACATCGACGAGAAAATTCAACTCTAGCTTCGCTTCGACAACAGCATTTCGTCCTGGTAGCCTTCGTTCTTTCGAGCTTCATCACACGGACAAGGCACGCCGGTTTCGATCGCCGAACGAGAGAGCGCAAAGATCCTCCTTTTTTTCCTTCTCAATTCCCTTTCTTCTCTTCCCCCAAAAGAAAACCTCCTTCCCTTTCGGAAAAACGCTACCTGTTCCTCCTCAACCTCCTTCTTTTTCTCTCTCTTGCAATAGAAGAAACAAAATTCCTTTTTAAGCAATGGCGCCGGGCGCCACTGCTTTGCTCTCTCCCTTTACCTTTTCCATTCCCTTTGCTTTTTTTTAGCCTTCATTGCACTTATCAAAAGAAAAAACTCTAGGCCACCCTTTCTTTTCCATTTATAATCTAGGAGGCTTTTAATAATTTGACTTGCACGCTGTCGGTGCTCAGGTTTGCCCAACACTTCTCTCATTAAGCTACCCCTGCTAGCTTTAAACCTGGAGAGCTTTGTCCCATTTCGAACACTTCACACCCTTCGACTGGCAAGTTGCCAAAGTGGAAAAAAAATCGAGTGTGCTCCCCTGCAACGATTGGCTATCAACTTGAAGTGGGTGCACCTTGATGCCCTTGACTCCGATCCGCCATCCACAAATTTTTGGCTTACTTTTTTCAAAATCTTGGCGAGCTCAAAAAAACTCTCGTCAACATGCCTACCAACATGGCGCGGTGAGCACATACCCGACCCCCTGCACATATTCAACATGCCATAACTTGCTTGTATGAGCTCCAAACGGCAAACCAAAAAGATCGACATGATCGCCAGCTTGAGCTTTACACGTGTATCCATTGATCCCATTTTTCGCCACCTGTCTGTACCTGCCCTGCCCGTCAGGGCCTGCAAAGCATTCCATCTTCGGACAATCATAACTTTCACACCGGGACTATGTTTGGCGAGCCATCTGGACAAGCTTTTAGAGCATCTTGAACACCACATTTCGGGGCACATTCCTTGCATCTTGAACACTTTGACCTGCAGTCCCAATCAGCCGACTTCGAAGACCCCCTGGCCTAAAAAAACACTTTAAGCATGCATTTCCGCTGCCAATCTCCTGCCCAGGGCCTTCATACCTGCTTTAGCCCTTTACCATGCACCTGTGAGCATACATAGCGCTGCACTGCACACTTCCCAGCACGGACCAACTTTGGTTGCACCATCATTGCCCACCCCCTTGTTGAACATTCATGTTCAACCACAAACAAGCTTATTGTACTAAAAAACTGCCACACCAAAACAAACTCTCTGCACACCACAAAACCACCTAACATATGTACAAAACTTGGCATCCGTCACCACCCGCTGCCTGCCCAACCCCCTACTCTACCTGCCATCATCCGCCTAAATCAAACACCTGACATTGATCCCGTCCATCTACCTGTAACATGCTCACACAGTGCCGCACCAAGGCACATATCCAACTGCATAGCCAAACTGCCAACATCATATCTCTACCACTCCCAGCATTTCTTGGCAAATTTTCCACTTGCAACAAAGCACTCCTAAGACCATCAAATAGAGCACCTTCATGCTCACCATCCTGCTCAATCAACACGCGCAATGTACCTGACCCACCCTCTCATCCATTTAAAGCTAGATCCTCATCCAACAAATCCTGTACCTGCTCAACAGCCCACTGCACAGCCGCTTTTATCAGCATCCCTTTCAACCACCATTCATAAATCCCTTTAGAAAGCTTGGACACAATCTGGGAATCCGTATTCTTTGCCACCACAGAGTGCACTTGCTGCATATGAAGCATCTCTCTCTTTGGCTCCATGCTTGCCTTCTCATCTGCATTGCACTCAACTCCAACATCATCAAGATCTCCCCCATCGATCAGCCCTTTAAGGTCGATAAGCACCACTTGCTTGTCGGCTTCCATCACCTGCTTTTCAAGCATCTCTTCTACTGCTGCATCATGCTCCATCAAGGAAGAAAGAAACTCGTTCTCTATCGCATTATCCTCATCTTGATCTTCATCCATAAGCAAGGCCACCTCGTCATTCTTGGCAAAACCTTGTACCTGATGTACCACCACGGCACACTCCACTGCCACTTTCATCAGCATGGCCATTAACATGGCACCGCACATCACCTTCACCTGCATATCACCACCTGTAGCTTCGAGATCCTCCATTTGGTCTCCACCAAGCATAATGGTATGCACTACTCCTTGCTCCTCGCACACATTCACTGTATCTCCACCCACTTGCAATAGATCAAACTCATCATACCTTGACTGAGAGGACTCGGTCTCCCAACTCCTGTCAGCATCCATAGAGCTACTTTCACTTGGCTCAACCTCATCCTTTGTTTCAAGCTCGGGAAGCTCCTCTAGTTTCACCGCTTCGATCTCATCTACAAACCGCACCCTCTGACCTTTACCACCACTCGATGGAGCTTGAACCGTCATACCTTGACTTGGCAGCACATCCTTGGCCTGATCGGGAACAACCTGCATATCTTCCACAATCGGAGCCGCTCTAGCTGGCATTCTCGGCATTAGAACCATCCTGTCTTTCTGTAGCCACATAACCCTCAGTTCCTCTTGCACATGCACTTCTCTTTGCACCATCCTTGGCTTGGCTACCACCGCATCACATTGTCTTGGCATCACAGCGCCTTGCAAACCTTGCCTTGCTTCGCGCTTCTTTAACATCTTTTTGGTCCGCCCTCTAGCTAGAGCTACAGCCTCGTCGTATGACACCGGGCCATCAATCTCCACCTTGTCTCTAACTTCCTCATGCAGGCAATCCATGAATTTGCTCAACTTTAAAAACCCAACATTCTCAGCAGCAGTTACCTTTATCAGCTTTCCCCAAAGGACCTCAAAATCCCATAGGAACGCTTGAAAATCACCTCCCAAGATTTGCTTCAAATTGTCCAGCCTTCTCTTTACTTCATCCGGCTGCGCATCTGCTATATATTTGCTTCGAAAAGCCGCTTCCAGTGCTTCATGATCCACCTTTTCCTTATTAGGCAGGCCATCAAACCATAGCCTAGCTTTATCGCGAACTAGGAGCGGGAACACCTGTACCGCACTTTCTTCCCTCGACAAACCGCTTTCCAGCACAAACAACCCATAGTCTTGGAGGCAGGTTCCTGCATCTTCTACCCCAGTGAAAATGGGAAATCCCGTCCAAGCCATTACTTCTCTAGCAGCACCTTTTCTTCAAAGGCCACACCTTTGGCATCACCAAAATCACCGCTTTGACTTCAACTAGGAGCATCAATGCGCTCCTGAGTGGGGGCACCAAAAGATGGAGAGGGGGAATGGGGAACACACCCGACACACACACACAATCGCCCCTATATAGCTCAAGGTATTCACAGCACCCCTGTCCTCTCGAAAACACCTTCAAAACATACAAATCACACTAGCAGGGCCTCGCCTACACTTCGACCAACGCACACACGACCTGCACAGTTGCCAGACAGCAATCACACCGATCTTGCCCTCTTCTAGCTCTTCCACAACTCAACACCTCTCTCTCTTTCTCTCTCACACACACAGGGGGCCCGATGGGGCGCACACGCTCACACACACCGACACCACACACCTTGGAGACGAGCAAAGAAGAAAGGGGGGAAGGGGGGAAAGACGACGCCAAAACCGACAATGAAAGCTTCTCCTTCAAGACAAAAACACCTGTACAAAATCCATATGGCCTACTCTTGGTCGCAACAAGGCCATCACCTGCTTCACACAGAGAGGCACACACGTCCCTCGCCACTTGACTACGTCGGCACACACATCGACGAGAAAATTCAACTATGGCTTCGCTTCGACCATAGCCTTTCCTCTTAGTAGCCTTCGTTCTTTCGAGCTTCATCACACGGACAAGGCACGTCAGTTTCGATCGCCGAACGCGAGCGCACAAAGATCCTCCTTTTTTTCCTTCTCAATTCCCTTTCTTCTCTTCCCCCAAAAGGAAACCTCCTTCCCTTTAGAAAAAACGCTACCTGTTCCTCCTCCACCTCCTTCTTTTTCTCTCTCTTGCAATAGAAGAAAAAAAATTCCTTTTTAAGCAATGGCGCCAGGAGCCACTGCTTTGCTCTCTCCCTTTCCCTTTGCTTTTTTTAGCCTTCATTGGACTTATTAAAAGAAAAAACTCTAGGCCACCCTTTCTTTTCCATTTATAATTTAGGAGGCTTTTAATAATTTGACTTGTACGCCGTCGGTGCTCCGAGTGCTCAGGTTTGCCCAACACTTCTCTCATCAAGCTACCCCCTGCTAGCTTTAAACCTGGAGAGCTTTGTCGCATTCCGAACACTGCACACCCTTCGACTGGCAAGTCGCCAAAGTGGAAAAAAAATCGAGTCCGCTCCCCTGCAACGATTGGCTATCAACTTGAAGCGGGCACACCTCGATGCCCCTGACTCTGATCGGCCATCCGCAAATTTTGGCATACTTTTTTCAAAATCTTGGCGAGCTCAAAAAAACTTTTGTCAACATGCCTACCAACATGGCACGGTGAGCACATACACTTCTCTCATCTAGCTACCCCCTGCTAGCTTTAAACCTGGAGAGCTTTTTCGCATTCCGAACACTTCACACCCTTCGACTGGCAAGTCGCCAAAGTGGAAAAAAAAATCAAGTCCGCTCCCCTGCAATGATTGGCTATCAACTTGAAGTGGGCACACCTCGATGCCCCTAACTCCGATCGGCCATCCGCAAATTTTTGGCTGACTTTTTTCAAAATCTTGGCGAGCTCAAAAAAATTATCGTCAACATGCCTACCAACATGGCGCGCTGAGCACATACCCGACCCCCTGCACATATTCCACATGCCATAACTTGCCCGTCTGAGCTCCAAAAGGCGAACCGAAAAGACCAGCATGATCGACAGCTTGAGCTTTACATGGCGCGCTGAGCACATACCGGACCCCCTGCCAACATGGCGCGCTGAGCACATACCCGACCCCCTGCACATATTCCACATGCCATAACTTGCCCGTCTGAGCTCCAAAAGGCGAACCGAAAAGACCAGCATGATCGACAGCTTGAGCTTTACACGTGTATCCATTGATCCCATTTTTCGCCACCTGTATGTACCTGCCCTGCCCGTCGGGGCCTGCAAAGCATTCCATCTTCGGACAATCATAACTTTCACATCGGGACTCTGTTTGGCGAGCCATCTGGACGAGCATCTAGAGCATCTTGAACACCACATTTCGGGGCACATTCCACGCATCTTGAACACTTTGACTTGCAGTCCCAATCAGACCACTTCGAAGACCCCCTGGCCTAAAAAAACACTTTAAGCATGCATTTCCACTGCCACTCTCCTGCCCAGGGCCTTCATACCTGCTTTAGCCCTTTACCATGCACCTGTGAGCATACATAGCGCTGCACTGCACACTTCCCAGCACGGACCAACTTTGGTTGCACCATCGCCAGCTAAAAAACGTGGAGATATTTCAATATTGTCTAGAATGCACGTTTGCACACCTGGTTCATGATTGTCCAAAACACCCAAACAACAAGGGAAAAGCAAAAATGAACGTTGTAGGAGTGATGCCTTCTTCAAGCAGATTCGAGATAGAACGGATGATTCCTATAAAGGTGATGACTCGAGCTCAAGCTCAAGCTCAAGAAGGTGCAAAAAATGCACCCATTGAGGAGGAAAACATATTGCAGCCTCAAACAAAAAAAAAATATCGATGAGAACTGGAAGAAAATCGTGGAAATCGAAATGAGACAAGAAGAAAGCAAAAAGGCTGAAGGAGAAAACCGCCCTAGAAACCAAGTTGCAAAAAGCGAAAGAACAGCTAAAACAAGAAAAGAAAAATAGGGAATGAACAGAGAAGGAAAAAGCATCCAAAGTGTCATCGGGAGGTTCAGTCTTGGTAGAAAAGGTGAGCGAGCAACTAGACACAATATTGCAAGCCTATGCGGCTAGACTCAATAACAACCAAACTTTAGAACAAAGACTACTAACCTATCCGCATCGAGAAGACAAAACCAAAAGAATGGAGTTGTACAAAAGACTTGTAGAAACTACTGAAGCCTTGATGGAGCTTGGAGGTCCAAAATTTATGAAGCCTGTAAGGCATGAGCTGGGAAAAGAAAACACAAGAACACGGGGGGAAACCAACACATGTGAAAAACATAAAAAAATTCAAGGTTTTTGTGACTGTTGTGGAAGGAATCATCTGCCCATAAATTGCTCCCAAAATCAAGACAACAATATCAAACTTGTGAAAGCAAACAAGGAGGGGGATAATAATTTTGCTAGCTTTTAATTTAGAGCTTTTGGCATAAATTTGGAGCTTTTTTATTTGTGTGCTCAAATAGGCTTGTGTACATGAGAATATTGCCAAATGTTCATTTTTTTGGCATAATTTTATAGCTATTTATTTAAGAGTTCATATTAAAATTCTATGTTGTGTGCAAAGTTATGGATTCTCTAAACTAATATATAACACATAGAATAATTTAATATTATGTATACCCATTCTATCCCACTGTTCTCTATAGGACACAATAAGGAAAACCTTTCTAGCTCACAATTTCCAACTTTGACACATGAACCCACAAGGAAAAACCAAGCTCTATAAAAGAGCCAAAGTTATCAACCATGCAAGAGTAGTGTTGTCAATAGACATTAATAAGTTTCATCCATTAGGCATGAGTGACTACATACTCTATATTTGGGGAGATGCTTTTCTATACCTTCACCTACTAAAACAAGATTCAAAATCTTTCTTTTTAAGCCCTTTCCAACATATCCTTCATATTACAATCCTATACATTTCATTTAGAAAGAAACCCTTGCTTTGTTACAAATTTACATCAAAAATTTGAGTGGTGCTGCACCAACAAAAAACAATCGACATTTTTTTGCTTTCTCCCTTGTTGGGTATATTTTGCCCTTTCACACTCCCAAAGATGTAATCCAAATAGGGCATTAGTCAATAACTTTTTTCCATCTTAGAAGGATACTAGACTTGACATTAAGTATTTAATAGTTATGTGATCATGTGAGATTTCTTGTGATCACAATGTTGATTATCACATTCACATAATCACAATTAATCTCATCACAAAAAAACCAATAAGTGGTGATGTGGCAACCCATAAACCCCATCGTTGTATGTGTTTTACCGATGGGCCCATCGAGAAACTATAAGAATGCTAAATTGGGCCCATTCTTCTTCACCTCCTTGTGTGTGTGTGTGTGTGTGTGTGTGTGTGTGTGTGTGTGTGTGTGTACATGAGAGAGAGAGAGAGAGAGAGAGAGAGAGACTGCGATCGAGTATTGCGACGACGGCACGACGGCGGTGACGAAGCGGTTGAGCGCGGTGCAACGGTAGCTCCTTCTTCTTCGCGGTGAGGAATCCTCCACGATAACAAGCGTAGAGCGGTGAGTGACACACCATCGCCATCTTTGAGCTTACTAGTTTAAGCTAGTTACGTGCTTGGAGCCATTTGTAGCTTACACACAGTGTATTGGCAAGTTCCTTGCATTAACACGTGCGACAGACGCGCACATTTTTGGCACCGCTGTCGGGGAAATGCCATACACTAAGCTTGAATGGCACTTTGTGCTTCTTTGTGGTGCATTTTGAATTGTAGAAAAGGTAGAGAAGGAAGGTGTGTGTGTTGAGAAGAAGGAGTTTGTTTTGCTGCTGTGTATTTCTTTGTTAATGAGGTTTTGAAAGCTACTGTGTTTTGTTTTCTCTATGATACGGTGTTAGTATTAAGGTTGTAGATCCATAATGTTAGTTCTGTGTAAAGTACAGTAAGTAGGAAGTAGATCTGTTAGAGCTAATGAAGTGTGTTAGTGTGTAACAGTAAGTGTATTAGTTGTAAGTAGGTAGGTAGAGTGTGTGTGCACTCACACGCAGGCCGCGGCGACCTTATCCCAAAAAATAAAAATAAAAAAATTTAAAGGTAGGACCGGGATCGAAAATATCTCCTAGACCCAATCCCAAGCTCACGCTCAAGCTCAAACCTCAGTCGCCCTTTAAAATTACATATTTTAGCTTCACAAGTAGTTAAAAATCTACTTTTTTGAGGACCAACAGAGCTTCAGGTGACCGAATGTTGTGCTGTAAAGCACACCGCGACCCTCTGAGTGATACGCTCATTTCGAGCTATCACACACTTTAATAAAAAACCAAACATTAAAAAAAACATAAAAAATGAGTGAAAACGAACGCGTAAAAAGTAAGCAGTTAACCTTCGAGGTTATTCGCCGACGCTTGTGGGGTGCCAACGGCACATGCATCTGCACTCTCGTCGTGTGCTAGAGACGGAGTAACTAGAGAGAATTTTTGACTTACGTGAGTTCTCATTATCCACCTACCTTAGGTTCCGGGCCCTCGGCGGGGACCCAAGGTAGTACAAACCAAGAGCCAAACATAGCGGCTAGTGACTCTTCCTCTGACTACGACGTCATGGAGGGTTGACCAATGCTTAATCCCGATAGCTCAAGCCACGACATGCATGTCATGGGCCCACAGTCCGGGCCGAGCGTGCTTAGCCGCTTGAAGGAAACCTTTAGTAGAGCCACTCGCTCCGAATATGGAGCTAATGATGGTAAATGAGGGGGGTGGGGAAGTAAATTCTCCATTCATGACCAACGTAGACCCTATGTCCTTAGAGAATGTGCACGTGAATACTCCATTCACTGCACCCCCTGACTCTTCAGAACTATTCCCCTCTGAGGTTAGATTACCTGATGGTAGAAGCCTTGCCGAAGTGCAAGAGGTTGACCGATATATCCTTGCAACAAGGGAAAAGGAAATCGAGAGCTTACGCAAGGCGGAGCAACCAAGAGAGTTAAAAGCGAAAGCCCCTATGTCAATATCCTTGCTACGAGAGCAATCAAGTGCTCCTGACTTAACAACAGCTAAAGGCCAACCCCTAGAAAGCAACATTGCATCTAGTTCAAAGGACACCCCTAGCACCTCAATCCTAGATGGAGCGTTCTTAAATGAGAACTGGGAGTACGAACTACAAACGAAAACTCTAACCGACCTATACACAGGTCACACCTATCAGTGGGTTGGTTAGATGTCCTACAATCCACAATGGGTGCTACTAGTGTGTAGGATCAACAACAAAGAGTTTGTGAGGTCAACCATAGGGTCATTGAGTTAGAGAGGCAGAACAAGGGGATCAACATGCCTTCAACGGGTCTCATGAGATTCTTGGATACAAAAAAAGCTAAACAACAGACCTTATTGCAAATGGAGACTCCCTCGGTAAGTCCGATGGATCCTTCATATGTTGTTTTGCCAGGGGTCTCAGTGCAATCTGAGCCCACAAGTGATAGCTTTACCTTTCCAAGTCTAGCTCATCTTTCTCTTGATGACACCACGGCTACCATGCCTACTCCAATGATGGGCATGCCAAGAAACACGCCATGGACCTCATTTGTTAGTAAAGCACCACTATATGGTAGCTCAATGCCGACAACAGTACCTACAAGTGTGTACCAATCGTATACACCCATGGGTCCTCTTACTCATGTAGCCCCTACCCCTCCCATTGTTTCAACTACCTATGCTCCACAACCACAACACCCAAGTTCTTATTTCCCTGTGACCATACCGACTAGCATTAGCATGTCACATTTGACGTTTGCTTATGCCTAGGGCCACACATATGAACTTTGGGCCGCCACATGCCACAACACTATACCAAACGTGGAACCCAAGGGCTTCCTATACGCCAAGCCCAATGCCAATACCTACTCCACATGTAGTCTCTGGAGCACCTTCACCCATGGTGCCTGCTCACTTAGGTGACTTGGCAATATTTGCTCAAGCTATCGGTCGATCTATTGCTGAGAATATGCGTAACACGCCTGATAGAGAGCCTAGAAGTAAGGCAGTACAAATAGCCAAGCTCACACAAAAATTTAGTGGAGACGGGGATGTGAGAAAGCATATTTAAGTGTTTGAACAAATATGCGATTCTCTAGGAGAACACAATGACCTGCCTAAGAGTAATGCTTTAAGCCTAACCTTAAGTGGGAAGGCAGGGGATTGGTATAGAACCCTAAGGGTGGAAGAAAAAAAGATTTACCATACTCTTAGGAGATTGTTCTTGAAAGAATACATACGAGAGGGAGTGCTTTGGGGTGTAGCCTCTCAGCTCCAGAAAGCCCAACGAGAGGAAGGAGAGTCGGTGAGAGACTTTATTAGTCGCTTGAAGGATTTGAATTCTCATTGTAATCCAAATGAGCGCTTCAATAATAATCAATTGCTTGATAGATTCATTAGGGGATTACGACATGAGGATATCTACAATGGCCTAGTCATTAGAGGTATCACCACTTGGGAAGCACTCACCACCAATGCGATCCAATTGGAGGATAATTTAATGATTCAAGGAGAAGAGTGTATGTTGAGACTAAATCTATTAGCTCGCAAGCATCATGGCATCAGCCGATGACCCTGAAGCCTATTGCTAAGGAGCCAAAGATATCTGAGATGACTTCAACAGATCTCACCAAGGCTATTCAAGAGAGTCTTAGAGACAATAGTGCTCCGCAAAACAATCATATGTATCCAAGAAGGGAGCAACAATGGTGCTCAGTATGCGATGGACCGCATAGTACCAATGAATGCCCTACTTTTAGAGTAAAATTCAATGGGAACTGCAATGCCTGTGGAAGGTATGGTCATCAAGCTAAGGATTGCATAGTATTTAAGCGCGCGATGGCCAATAGACCAACCTTAGCATGGACAGACACACCTCGAGTGCCTGCATTGATGCCGGCCCCACCTCTTGAACAAACGTCACAACACATGGTCCCTAGGGCCCAAAATGTTGTTCAAACAACACCCTTACCACCTCCAGTGCTAGGACCACAACCACCACATCCGAGAATCACTTATGTGAATCAAGTGGGTTGTGAGTCATCTATTGCTTGTTTGGAAGGCTGTGAGCAAGATATAGATCCTAATATTGCCTATGGGATGGATGTGCTTAAAGAAAGTCCACAATACTACATGGAGGACTATTGGGGACAAGTCAAACCTGTCTATCAAGTAGCTGCTCTTGCTGTAAGAGGCCAAAATATCAATTACACTGCTAAGAGACCACCTCTTCAATGCTATGAGTGTGGAGGTCCACATCGTGTAGCCAAGTGTCCTATTAGGCTACAAAAGAACGCCACACTAATGCAAACCAATCAAGCGAGCACGTCTACAATGCCAATACTCATATGTAATCGATGTGCCATAGATCATTTGATTGCCCAATGTCCAAATAATCCAAATGCACCGAAGATCACGCCATTAAACTTGATTGAGATTACAGAGGAGCCATCACAAAGTACACCTGTGGTACCAGTAAACGTACTCACACGATCGATGCTCCAAAAACAAAATTATATTCTTGAGGAAAGAGACACGACATCAATTGCCCAATCTCTGAAAAGAAGAAAACATGAAGGAAGAGATCACAAAAAGCAGCGAAGTCAGACCCCAGTTCAAAGACTAACATAGGGAATGGTGACGACCCCGTATATATGAACGACACTGAAGAGGATTCTGATTCAGGTGAAACCATGGAGACCAAAATGACCACTAAGATAGTCCAACAAGGAAGATCTTCATGAGCCACAATGGCCACGATCCAAGAAGAAGATAGGAACTTATCCAAACCCTACAGACGACATTGAGCGAGTCAAGCAATTAAGGAGTTTGGTAGAAGATACCCAAAGGGATCTAGAACCAGCACCTAGGCAGATCCAGATTACAGACACCGTGTTCCCTACGCAACAACAACCTCACCAAGTCCATAGACCCTTAGCCATACCTAGTGTCATCCAAGCAGAAAGTGACTTAAAGTCATGGGAAAGTGGGCGTACTCACTTCTTGATGGAAAGAATGTTTACAGAGGGACTACCTGATCCTATCGAAGAAATGGAGATCCCA
This sequence comes from Adiantum capillus-veneris, assembly GCF_014529385.1. Classification (NCBI taxonomy): domain Eukaryota; kingdom Viridiplantae; phylum Streptophyta; class Polypodiopsida; order Polypodiales; family Pteridaceae; genus Adiantum; species Adiantum capillus-veneris. The sequence continues at coordinate 69,542,631 of NC_140946.1, read as the reverse complement.
TCTTCCCCACGTCAAGGGACTGAAGTCCAAAAGGCGTTAATGTGCGCTCCTTGCCGCACTGTCGAAGCAAGGGACTTGCCGATACACCGTGTGCGAGCCACAAATGGCTCCAAGCACACAACAAGACTAATCTAGCAAGCTCAAAAGAGGGCAATGGTGTGTCACTCACCGCTCTATGCTCCTGCCGTGGACGATTCCTCGTCGCGATGAAGAAGAAGCTGCAGTCGTGCCACGCTGAACCGCACGCTGAACCGCTTCTCCGCCGTCGTGCCTTCGTAATGCTCGATCGCACACACACTCTCCCTCTCTCTCTCTCTCACATACACACGCACACGAGGAGGTGAAGAAGAAGAAGATGGAGATGGAGATGGAGATGGAGCAAGAGCACTCTTCTATTGCACAAATGAGAGAATGAGTGAATTTTAGGTTTAGTTGGCTTTTATATGAGCTCACCCCATTCACACTTGGGCGCCCATGCTTAGCCAACTAATCCCTTCAATGTCCCAGTTAGAGTGCGCCTCTCATCGGCGATCACTCTTACCCTTTTCCTATTGGTCCGACAAGCCCGGTACCTGACTCTACCAAATACATAATACACGTCTGTCGTAGGTGATGGGGTGTCCGTGAGCCGTGAGGGTTAACATGCCCCCCTTCCTGATGTAGATTCCGTCCTCGGAAGCTATTGAGTTGAAGCTCGTTCGTCGAGGTGGAAGAGCATTTGAGATGAATGTACTTGGACTTCTTCAGTCACTGCAAAATCAAACAACATTGGCACAGTAATTGCATTCTCATAAGTGATTAAAAAGCATATGCAATTTTAGGTAGACAAATTGATTGGTAAAAGACTTTCAAACAATTTGTCAGCAATGAACATTAAATTGCAATGTAATCAAATGCATAAACAGATGTAAAGGTAAAAAATTAAACAAGTCTGGGGTCGTTAATTTGACGGTCGAAAGGCACTAGAGATCGAATATTAATACCATGGGTAAGCTTCTTAATTATCTGTGGTCAATTAAGTTGTTTAATCGCGAGAGCCAAGTATTCATGTTCGAGGGCTGACTAGAGGCTATATCTAGAAGACCTTGTAGTTAAGCTACCATAAAAGTAATTTCTCATGAAATCATCGCCTGACTGATTACTTTTCCTTTGACCCCCCAAAGTCTTTTCACAGTGATTCAATTTTGATGTGTGTGCTTATTTTGTATGCCTTGGGTTTTTTGCTTTTCAAGTAAAAGCGCCCATACTGGGAACCTCTAGGGCTCTAGTACCATAGGCAATACATGTGAGTGAAGTACCAAATCAAGCTGAGATTTCTCTTCCAGCTTAAGATTTTACAGTGTGGCACTTTGATTTTTTGTTTGTTCATTTTCAGCATTTTAATTTTGTAACTTTGGGGGGTCATATAACACTGATACACCTCCCCAGGCTCATCACACAAGTAAACTCCCTTTATAATACTTAAGCTAAAGGTCAATAGGGTCAAGCCCACTAGAAAGCCCTAGTACATTTCACACAATGCTGCCTAAATCGGATTAAGAACCTAAGTAACCATTAATTATTAGGAAGGCATTCCCCATGGTATTAAGAGAAGATTTCTAACACCTAACTTGGTTAAACTAGTTTGTCGGACTGCTTGATTTTTAAACCTAGACAAGTGATTATGACAAAAAATTACATTGAATTAAATGTTTGATACTAAGCAAATGCGGTGAATATTAGGCTACCAATCACAATTAAAGCTGACAATCATAGATGCAGAAAAGATAAGGGGCAATGCTCATGGACAAGAAACACTTGTTTGTGTCGATGGTCGCGCTTGATTTGAAGAGTGAGTCGAGATAAAGATTCCACGAAGGTCCAAATCCTACCAATAGCAACACGCTCCTGTACACACTAGGAAACAAAAGGAATACCTCCAAGAGGCACATTAGTGGAAAAAGGTACCAACACTTATTGAACACAACAAAAAACATAAGGAACCCTAACCTAATTATTTTCACTCCCCCTAGAGAGTCAAGGGAATAGGATATTGTAGAGGTTGGGGGGAAACCCTAAGGCTAAACCCCTATCCTCGTCGTCAAGATAAACAAAGTCATCATCCATGAGACCATATGTGCCATCCGTGTAGTCGTGTAAATTTTCTTCTTCATCATAGGTGCCCATGTTTACTAAGAAGGTCACTAGACGCCTATAGTCATCTTGGTCAAAAGGGTAGGCTTGTGCAATGGGAGAAACGCTCTCTACTAAGTATGGATCAGACGTGGTCAAGAGACGTATCAGCCATTCTAACTCCTCAAAATTCCTCTCACATGCTAGCGTACCTATCAAATCCCATTCACATGCAAGCACTTGAAAGACCATGTGAAATATTTGTGAAAAGTAACGAGGGTACCTCTCACCCAAGGCAGGAGTGGATGACTCTAGCGTACTAGCCATATCTGTACACGCAAATAGATGATGGTTAGAGTGCAAATATTACAAGGGTCGTGTTCTTGTGCATAATTTGTTTTATGATTTGTGTCATGGCTCTTGCTCTTTTACTTTTTTATCTTGTTTTTGTAAGTATAAGGCTTTATATATACATTCCCTAAGATTGGAGATTAAGAGGTCAGGGAGAAAGGTTGAGAGGGAAGCAAGTGAATAATGGATGTCCACAAACACTCCCCCCTTCCTTGGGTAGATCATACCGTTTGAAATGATGTCGTCACCCTTTGAAACCAATTGTTCCAGTTGGTAATAGGTGAGGATTTTTGCCAGTAGTTTTCTATTACCCTAGGTGCCTCGTCAAGTTGCAAGGGTGGTAAGGTACTCTCCCAGGATCGAACTTGAAGTGGTTCATCAGGTGATTCTTGAACACTGGGAGGTGTGGATTCTTTTGTAACTTCATGGAGGTCCACTACTATAGATGGAGGCTATGTAGAAGCTTTTACCTCTATGGATGTATTACATGAGGAGCTAGAAGCTTCATGGAACTCCCCCCTTCCTGAGCTAGGTGGAATAAATTGGTTTTGCCTTGGAGCCCAAACTAGCTTGGACTAGGTGTGTAGCATTCTGTGATCTTTCCCTTCCCACGGTCTGCCATTGGCTTTAGCGTTACACTGTTTGACTCATATGGGTTTGTTGTCGATAGGGAAGGACACATTTTACGTTTAGGTACCCAAATTTGATCATTTCCATCATAGTAGCCTTGGGCTACTAATAGTTGTTTTGGAATCCATCGTGATTTGGTCTTGACTCTCCTAGGGCGTGCTCTTGGTTTTCTGGGGAAATTTTTTCTTGGAATGGATGGGAGGGTTGAGGTAGTTGGAAGTAAGGCCTTGGAGACCCATTGATATGTACTCTTAGGTCGTGCAGGTTGAGTACTTGCAATATTACTGCTTGCTGCAACTACAAGTGTTGAAGTGCTAGGTTCATGGGTAGCCGGCAAAGACGAGTTAACCACCTTGGCTTGTGAATGTTGGCTATCCTTCAACTTTGCTAGAGTTTGCAACGTAGGTGACTTTGCTTGAATGATAGGGGTAAGAGTCGGTGGTCGCGTCGTGACACTACCAATATCCCAATCAATAGTGCATTTGGTTGCCAACATCCACGTGCGTCCCAGGTTTACGTTGCCTTCCATAGCTCCCGCGGGCATGACTAGAAACCTCTGCACTATGCTTCCCTTGTCATAGACAACAGGGGTCTGAAGGACTCCAAGAATAGCAGTTTTCTTTTTATTAATGCCCTTGACTTGCATCGTACTCGGGGATAGGGTTGGTTTCCCTAATTGACACCAAACTCCATAGGATAACAAATTGTGTTTAGCTCCCGTATCTAATAAGGCATTGTATAGTACTTTCCCATAGGGGCTATTTAGCTCAATTGGGTATCGTAGGGGTGGCTCAGATTCTAATGAGTCGTCATCTGTGTCCTCGAAAAATGCTTGAGTGATTCCCAGATTAGCCTCTCGTTGGCGTCTAAGACGTTGTTGTCGTTCTCGAGCCTCAACTCTTGCTTGGATTTTTCTAAGCTCTGCTTGTTCCTTGGCAGCCTTCTTTTGATGGATGGCTTGTAACTCTTCTTGGCTTAGAGGATCATAATATCTTTTGAATTTACTCCCATTAAGGAATCCATGGTTTCAACTCCATCTAGAGTCTCCACACGAATGGTACCTTGCGGGGTAATTTCACACACTCGATATGGTCCCTTACCAGCGTATTTCAATTTCTTCTTTTCATTACGTACCCCGTACATAAGAACTTTATCACCAACCTTGATGTCTTTATCCTTTAAATGGCTATCAAACCACTTCTTTCTCCTATCCTTCTCCACTAGAGCATTTCGCACAGCTAATTGCCTCTCTTCATCTAGCCTTTCTAGGATATATAATCGCTCAACTAAGGGGTTACCATCCCAACCTTCTTGAGAAGCTACTCGAAGACTAGGAATGACAAACTCCCATGGCATAACTGCTTCTTGGCCATACATCATCTTAAACGGTGTGCAATTAATAGCAACTTTATACGCAGTACGATAAGCCCATAAAGATGATGTAAGCTTTAGGTCCCAATCAGTGCGATGAGCCTCAACTGTCTTTGTCAAAATGGAGATGAGAGTTTTGTTGGTACTCTCAGCTTGGCCATTTTCTTGGGGATAATAGGGTGCAGACTTGTGGTGAGATATCATGAAGTTTAATGTGAGTTCTTTTATTACTTCATTTATAAAATGAGTTCCATTGTCACTCACAAGCTCAAAGGGGCATCCAAAACGTGTAATAATGTTCTCAAAGAGGAACTTAGCTGTTGTTTTTGCACCCGCCTTTCGTGTTGCTTTTGCTTCAGCCCATTTGGTTACATAGTCGGTAGCCACAATGATATATCGTGATTGCGTGTTACGTGCAGCTGGACTAATCGGTCCTACAAAGTCTAAGCCCCACTTTTCAAATGGTTGGGTTACCTTGATGGGATGTAGAGGCATCCTATCCCTTCTTTGTGGCTTCTTGAAGCGTTGGCATTCATCACATCCCTTTGCAAAAAGTGATGCATCCTTAAACATGGTGGGCCACCAATAGCCTGACTCTAAGATCTTTCGGACAGTCAAGTTTCCTGAAAAGTGACCACTAGCTACGCCCATGTGTGCCTCTTGTAGAATATATAAATACTCATCCTCGCGGCCACAGCGTCTAAGAACATCATCTTTTCCTCTCTTATAGAGAGTTCCAGCCAGTAAGCAATAGGGTTTGCATTCCTTGATTAATTTTCGAGCTATATCTTTTCGCAGCTCTTTGGGTGGAAAACCATTAACTAAGAAGTTAACAATCTTTTCACTCCATTCAGGCATTGTCTCAACAATGAACAAAGGAGTATCAGGCAATTCATCATCAACTCCCGTAGGAGCTTCGCCATTAGGGATACGAGATAAATGATCCGCTATGACATGTTTCCTCCCAGGCCTCACAACAACGGTGAAGTCAAACTCAAGAAGAATTAACAACCATCGTGTAATTCGACCTGTGGAACACGGCTTGTTTACCAAATATAGCAATGCTTGATGATCAACATAAAACACAAACTTGGTAGCAAGAAGGTAATAGCAAAATTTCTTTACTGCGTAAATCATAGCTAGACCTTCGCGCTCTGTAGTAGTGAAGTTCATCTCGGCATCATTTAATTGGCGACTTTGAAAGCTAATAGGGTAGTCCAATTTATGTTCTCCTCGTTGAGTTAGAGCACACCCAATAGCAAAATTTGATGCATCAATATGCACATGAAAAGGTACATTCCAATCAGGTGTTCGCAGGATTGGAGTACTTGTTAGGGCCTTCTTTAATAACTCATAAGATTGATGACATTCTTCCGTCCAGTGAAACTCGATAAGAAGCTTGTACAATGGACGCGCTATCTCGACAAAGTTTAAAATAAACCTTCGATAATAACCAACATGGCCCATAAATCTTTGAACTCCTTTATAGTTAGTAGGTGGTGGCAAATCGGCAATGGCTTTAATCTTACTCTCATCTGTGGATATCCCGTTCTTGGACACTATATGCCCTAGAATGACTCCATGCTTAACCCAAAATTGGCATTTGAAAGGGTTCAATGAGATGCGATAAAATCTGCACCTTTCAAATATTTTTCGTAGATATAACAAATGCTTCTCCCAAGAAGAATAAACACAAAGGTCGTCTAGGAAAGCTTCACAAAACTCCCTTAGAAATTCTTTAAACGCAGTGTTTATTAATCGTTGGAATATAGCAGGGGCATTTGTTAAGCCAAAGGCCATAACACGAAATGCAAACACTCCAAACTTTGTGATAAAAGCAGTTTTAGCTTGGTCCTCTAATGCAATTGTGATTTGATTGTAACCAGAGTACCCATCTAAAAAGCTATAAGCTTCCTTGCCCGCAACTCTTTCAAGCACATGTTCTGAATATGGCAAGGGATAATGATCTCGCCCAGTAGCTGCATTAACTTTCTTGAGGTCCACGCACACTCTTAGATTCCCATTCTTTTTTGGCACAATGACTATTGGAGAAACCCATTCTGAGTGCTCAATAGGGTATATGAATCCACATTGGATAAGTTTTTCAATCTCCTCTTGTGCAATTTTGGCGTACTTAGGATTCATTGGATAGGGTCATTGCTGGACGGGTTTAGCAGTGCTGATCATGGGAATTGTATGTTGCACCACAGAAGGTGGAACGCCCTTCATGTCATGATATGTCCAAGCAAAGATATCCTTGTATTCATTGAGGAGCTCCTTAAGTACAGCCTCTTCAGTTTCGGTAAGGTCTTGAGCAATAAAGACTGGTTTAGACTCCTCACCTGGTTCTGCTAATTCTATCTCTTTAACTACCACTGGACCATCATAGACTTCACTGCTTTCATTGGTAGGTATTCGTTGGGCCTTGGCATACACAACATTTCACTCCCCCGTGGTATAAGATTTAAAATGTTCAGGAGTCGTATGTAAGTCAACAGGCTCTTGTCCTGGCGGGGACCTTTCTTTTAGTTATGCCTCCTTTTGTTGTTGTGCTAACTCTCGGTTTTGACGTCTTCTTATAGTTCGATTCAATTTCGGCTCTGTAACCTCCAATTGAGCGAGGTCAATGGGTCGTGGGCTGCACCACATGACACTCTGGAGATGTTCACCCCAATTGTCTACTAGCTTTCGATGAGCATCACATGCCCCTAGATAGCTAAGCCATTCTGCAGTAGATCTTTCCTTGTTTATCCTAGCTCTCACATTTGCTCAATATCGTCATCTCTTATATGACCTTTGTTTCTTGTTAAGGTTTTGATTTTGGTAAATGTTTGAACTCGACTCGCTTGATAGGTCTTCGCTTGTATCTTCTTCACTCTCATATAAATTACCATAGATGGTCGTACTAGACCTTGAGTGTTTAGTTTCTATACTTGGCTCACTCGATGTTTCCTCAGGTTCTGAATCCATTTCTCCGTGAGATTCCGTTTCTGATGTGTATTGGCCTGAAGCCTTTGAGGAATCATCGGTTTCACTCTCAGGTAGGTGCGCCTCTTTCTTATCATCGGATATATGCGCTACACCTAACATGTTTACTGGTGCAATGTGTGGTATCTCCTCCCCATCTGGTGTTACCCAGGTTGTTCCTCTAGCTCCCCATGTATCTATAGTTGCCGCTAGGTGTACCCAATTGACATTGTCTGACTCAGCCATTCTGGGTAGGATATCCATATAAGGAGAGTTCTCCCCAATATCCGTGTCTTCGTTACACGTGTAACAATACTGTAATGGAGCTGAGTGAATTGTTGTGTCTGATCGATTATCAATGATGAATTTATTTCCTAGAGGATGCGTTCGACCACTTAAAAGATCAACTTGAATGACAGAGTCTTGGAACTGTAAGTAGACGCGGTTTTTGGACCAGTCATGCACCATTTTTGCTTCCCTCATGAATGGATGCCCTAAGATCATCTCAAATGACATAGGATGCTTGGAAAAATCCATAACAATGAAAGTCTGCCTTGCCTTGTGTCCCAAGACCTTGATCCTGAGATCCTTAAGCATTTCAATAGGCGTAACAATAGATCCATTAGCCATTTTTACCACTACGCTTGTGGCTTCAAGGTGAGGTCGCCCCATAGACTCCCAACAACTCTTTGTCACCATGCTGACTCCCGCACCACCGTCAAGGACTCCCTTTACAGTTAATCCTTTAGTAGTGATTGGCAGAGTAGCATTAGATTCATCACCTTCAAAGTATTGCCCCAACTTGTTAACGAGTACTTCAATTACAGATTCATGTCCCGCTAGGTCAGATGGTGGTGCTAAATGTTCCTCATCATTCATTACCGAGTCAGGTTTGTTCATATGTGCAAACTGTGGTAATCCGGCCTGTAATTCTCCATTGAGGAAGGCTCGAAGAGCTGAGACTAGCTGGTTCTAACTTCCGAAGACATGAAATCCATCAATTTGGCAACATTTAATGGAATCTTGTGGGATGTAGGTCCCTGACAAGAGAATGGTGAAGATGGAATCTCCACTTCCTCAAGGGGGTCGGGCATTCCCTCACCAAACATTCTCTCTAGTAGGAAAGGTGTGTGTCCACTTTCAGATGTCCTACCCTCACTCTCTTCCCAAATGATACTGGGTATAGCTAACGGCCTGTAGTTCTTGTGAGGTTGAACTTGTGTGGGAAACACTATGTCCGACATTTGGATGTGTTTGGGTTCAGGTTCTAATGTTCGTTGAGTTTCTTCCACCAAACCCCTCAGTTGTTGGACTCGTTCAATTTCCACTGTTGGGTTTCGATAGGTTCCAATCTTTCTCTTGCAATCCTCATTTTTTGTCTCTCGTGGCTTATCTTGGGGGTTTGCAACTGGGTAGTTTAACTTTGAATACTCTTTTGGTGTTCGTCGTAATTCCCTCTCGTGATCCTCCTCATTGGCTTTTTCCTTTGTAGTAACAGTTTTGGTCTCCGTGGTCTCTATCGAATCTGATTCATCCTCAGGGTCATTCATATACACGGGATCCTCTCCTGTCCCTATGTTAGTCTTTGAACTAGGTTTTGAGCTAGAAGTAGTAAGGGATTTCTTTCTTCGTGTTTTCTTGTTTCTCGCTAGGCCAATGGATGCAGCATCTCTCTCTTCGAGGATGTAATTTTTCTTTTGGAGCATCGACCGTGTGAGTGCATTCACTGGTGCTATGTTTATAGTTGGTGGTGTCCCATCAACAATCTCTATTATGTTCAATGGTGTGATTTTCGGTGCGTTTGGATTGTTAGGACACTGTGCGATCAAATGATCTATGCCACAACGATTACAAGTGAGTATTGGCATTGCCAATGCACTGCCTTGACTTGTTTGCATTAGTGCGGCATTCTTTTGTATTCTAATGGGGCACTCAGCTACTCGATGTGGTCCACCACATTCGTAGCACTAAAGAGGTGGTCTCCTGGCAAAACTATTAATGTTTTGGCCTCTTGCTGCTAGCGTAGTAGCTTGATATACCGGTTTGATTTGTCCCCAATGGTCTTCCATATAGTACATGGACACTCCTCAAGCATGTCGACTCCATAGGTGATACTAGAGTCTATGTCCTCTTCGCAATCTACATAAGTACTAGATGACTCGCAACCTATTTGGTTCATAGGTGTAACTCTTGGATGAGGGGGTTGCGGTCCTAGCACTGGAGGTGGCAACGGTGTGGTTTGGACCACATTTTGGGTTCTAGGGACCATGTGCTGTAATGGCAACTGTTGCTCCATGGGTGGGGTAGGCATCAATGCAGGAACTCGAGGTGAGTCTGCCCAAGCTATAGGCGGTCTATTTTCCATGATGCGTTTAAGCATTAGGCAATCCTTCGCTTGATGGCCATACCTACCACACGCGTTACAAGTCCCGTTAAACTTTACTCTGAAAGTAGGGCATTCACTCGTAGTATGTGGGCCCAAGCAAATTGATCACCATTGTTGCTCCCTTCTTGGATACATGTGAGTGTTTTGTGGAGCACGATTACCCCTAAGGCTTTCTTGGATGGCCTTGGTGAGATCTGCCAAAGTCATCTCAAATATCGTTTGCTCTTTCACGATTGGCTTTATCTTCATTGGCTCATGCCCTGATGCTTGCGAGCTACTTGACTTCGGCTCGGCAGACACTCTTTCTCCTGCAATCATTAAATTATCCTCCAATTGGATTGCATTCATGGTGACTGCTTCCCAAGTAGTGATACCTCTAATGACTAGGCCATTATAGATACTTTCATGTCGTAGTCCCCTAATGAATCTATCGAGCAATTGGTTGTTGTTGAATCGCTCGTTTGGATTGCATCGAGAGTTCAAATTCTTTAGGCGACTAATGAAGTCTCTCACGGATTCGCCTTCTTCTCGTTGGGCTTTCTGGAGCTGAGAGGCTACACCCCAAAGTACTCCCTCTCGTATGTATTCTTTAAGAACAATCTCCTAAGAGTAGAGTAGATCGTTTTTTCTTCTACTCTTAAGGTTCTATACCAATCTCCAGCCTTTCCGCTTAGGGTCAAACTCAAAGCCTTACACTTATGTAGCTCATTGTGCTCTTCCAAGGAATCGCACACATGTTCAAAGACTTCCATATGCTTTCTAGCATCTCCGTCTCCATTGAATTTCTTTGTGAGCTTAGCTACTTGAACTGCCTTGCTCCTAGGCTCTCTATCAGGTGCACTACGCATGTTTTCCGCAATAGAGCGATCGATAGTTTGAGCAAATGCTGCCAAATCTCCTATTTGAGCAGGTATAATGGGTGTATGTGCTCCTGGAACCACATGTGAGATGGGATTTGGCCTTGGCCTTGGCATACGCACGGCTCTTGGGTCCCATATTTCGTATGGTGGTGTACCAGACGGTGGTCCAAAGTTTACAGGCGTGGCCCTAGGCATAGGGGGTGCCTGATATGGCATGTTATTATTAAATGGCATGGCTCCACTTGTATAAGAGCTTGGATAATTCCATTGTGGATTGTAAGCTCTTGGAATAATCGAAGGTGTAGGAGCTACATGAGGATGAGGTACGACAAGTGCACATGATTGATACATACATGTAGGTATAGTTGGGGGCACTGTGCTACTAGGCATCGGCGCAATGTTAACAAATGAACTCCATGGTGTACTTCTTGTCATGCTCACCACTGGGATATGCATGGTAGCCGTAGTGTCATTAAGAGAAAGATGAGCTAGATCCAGGAAGGTAAAGCTGCCACTTGTGGGCTCAGATTTTACTGAGGCTCCTGGCGAAACAACATATGGAGGATCAATGGGGCTCACTGAGGGAGTCTCCATTTGTGATAGGGTTGGTTGGTTGGCCTTTCCCGTATCCAAGAATCTCATTAGGCCTGTTGAAGGCATGTTGATCCCTGTGTTCTGTCTTTCTAACTCGACAATCCTATGGAGGACATCACAGACTTTCTGTTGTTGCTCATCTATGCTAGTAGCACCCGATGTGGATTGTAGAACATCTAACCAACCCACATGATAGGTGTGTCATGTGTACCGATCAGTTAAAGCTTCTACTTGTAGGTCATACTCCCAATTTTCGTTTAGGAATATCCCATCTAGGCCTGGTGTGCTGGAGGTTTCCCTTGAAGTGGAAGCATTATTGCTCCCCATAGCTTGCCCCTCCGTGACTGCTACCTTGGGAGCACTCGGTTGCTCGGCTGGCATGATTGTTGTCATAGGAGCCTTTGCTTTCAGGGCTCGACTTTGTTCTAGCCCTCGTAGGTTCTCAATTTCCCTCTCCCTTGTTGCTTGCATATAGCGTTCGATCTCTTGCACTTCGGCAAGACTCCTACCATCGGGTAGTAAAACCTCAGAGGGAGATAGTCCCAAAGGATCAGGAGGTGCAGTGGATGGAACATTCACATGCACACTCTCAAGAAGCATAGGGTCCATTTTAGGCATGAATGACGAATTTACTTCCCCACTCCCTTCATTTATTTCATTAACCGCATGTTCGGAGCGAGTAGCTCTACTAAAGGTCTCTTTTAAGCGGCTAAACACGCTGGACCCGGGCCGTGGGCCCATGGCATGCATGTCTTGACTTGAACTATCAGGGTTTGGTGTAGGATACCCCTCCATGACTTCGTAGTCAGAGGAAGAATCACTAGACGCGATATGAGGATCTTGGGTCGCGCTACCTTGAGTCCCGGCCGAAGGTCCAGAACCTAGGGTGGAGGAATAATGGGTGCCCGCGTAAATGGAGGCACTACCAATATGCTCGTGCTCTAACACTCGTCCAGAGCGTAGGTTCATATGACTTGGATCCCCTAGAAGTGTCAGTGAGGGCCCGTGAAGGCTGCTCGCCTAGTAATTTTGGGTGTTTTGCAACCCAAGTCTTTTCTTATTTTTTGATTTTTTGGTCCTTTTTTTCTGACCCAGCTATAGAATAGAACGTATGATAGCTCAAAACGAGCGTTTCGGTCAGAGGGACATGCCGTGCTTTACAGCCCTCCGTTTGGTCACTTTATGCCCTCAGAATCCCTAAAACCGTCAATTTCTAGTAGGGAACTAGGCCCGAATTAGAAAGTCTAAGGGTGCAAGTGGGAAGAGAAGGGAGGAGAGTGGAGGACTTGCCCCACATGCTCTCATTCCCTCTTGAGGGAGTAGGGTATATATATAAGAGTGAGTCTAGTATATATCATAAGACTGAGGACTGAGGCGTGGGCCTGGGCGTGGGCTTGGGCTTGGGGAAACGATCCCGATCAAAATTTTAGTGTAGCCCCTTAGTCACTCACGCTTAAATATTTTCGGTTTTTTTTTATAATTTTTTTTTTGGGCGACGACCGCGCGTGGATTTGGTGACCCTTTCTTGGCCACACACACTCTCACCTACCTCACCTCCCAGTCAACAGCTCACAGACAGCTCACTACCTTATCTACTTACTAACTGTGCTGCTAACCACTAACTAATTTGTTAACTACTTGCTGACAGTGAGCTAACTGTCCACCTACTTCCTCTCTCACTACCTGCTGTGCAAACACTGTGTGCAGCCAAACCTTGACAGAAAACTGTGTGCAGAACTGTGTGCAAACAGAAATTGCTAACTGCCTTCCTACTTATTCATTCACTGCAAACAAGCTAACGACTACTAATTGTGCAAAGACTGTGTGCAAACAGAAAACACAACATTATGCAGAAATCACAGAACTTCCGGACAACACAGAAATTAACAACTTGCAGAAAAACAACTCATTCCTCTTCCTTTTCCTCTTCTTTCCTACTACAAACAACTCATAGGAGAAGCACAAAGTGCCTCTTGGGCTTAGTGCAGGGCGATTCCCCGGCAGCGGCGCCAAAAATGTGCGCTCCTTGCCGCACTGTCGAAGCAAGGGACTTGCCGACACACCGTGTGCGAGCCACAAATGGCTCCAAGCACACAACAAGAATAATCTAGCAAGCTCAAAAGAGGGCAATGGTGTGTCACTCACCGCTCTATGCTCCTGCCGTGGAGGATTCCTCGCCACGATGAAGAAGAAGCTGCAGTCGTGCCGCGCTGAACCGCTTCTCCGCCGTCGTGCCTTCGTAATGCTCGATCGCACACACACTCTCCCTCTCTCTCTCTCTCACATACACACGCACACGAGGAGGTGAAGAAGAAGAAGATGGAGATGGAGATGGAGCAAGAGCACTCTTCTATTGCACAAATGAGAGAATGAGTGAATTTTAGGTTTAGTTGGCTTTTATATGAGCTCACCCCATTCACACTTGGGCGCCCATGCTTAGCCAACTAATCCCTTGAATGTCCCAGTTAGAGTGCGCCTCTCATCGGCGATCACTCTTACCCTTTTCCTATTGGTCCGACAAGCCCGGTACCTGACTCTACCAAATACATAATACACGTCCGTCGTAGGTGATGGGGTGTCCGTGAGCCGTGAGGGTTAACAGTTAAACATTGCCAAATTGATGGATTTCATGTCTTCGGAAGTTAGAACCACCATCATGTCCAAAATATATAAAGACCTTGAGCTAGTCTCAGCTCTTCGAGCCTTCCTCAATGGAGAACTAAAGTTTGGGCTACCACAATTTGCACAGATGCATGGAGTTGAGGAGATGCCAATAGAGGAGGAACACTCAGATCCACAACCCAACCTAGATGAGAACCTTGTTATAGAAATACTTGTTGACAAGTTGGGACAATACTTTGAGGGTGATGAATCCAATGCGACCATACCAATCACTACTAAGGGATTAATTGTGAAGGGAATCCTTGATGGTGGCGTTGCGGTTAGCATTGTGACTAAAAATTGCTGGGAAACTATGGGAAGACCTCACCTTGCGACCACAACCATAGTATTGAAGATGGCTAATGGGTCTATTGTTAAACCTATTGGGATGCTAGAAGATCTCAAGATCAAGGTCTTTGGACATAAAATAAGGATTACCTTCATTGTTATGGATTTCTCCAAACACACTATGGCATCGGAAATGATCTTAGGATGTCCTTTCATGAGGGAAGCAAAAATGGTGCATGACTGGTATAAAAACCATGTCTACTTGCAGTTCCAAGATTCTGTCGTTCGAGTGGATCTTGCGACTGGTCGAGCACATCCTCTAGGAAACAGGTTTATAATTGATCACAGCTCTGACACCACAGTTCACTCGGCCCCATTGCAGTATTGTTACACGTGTAAAGCGGACACTGATGTTGGGGAAGATTTTTCTTATATGGATGTACTACCTGGGATGATTGAGTCGGACAATGTGAGTTGGGTCCACCTAGCAACAACCATAGATACTTAGGGAAATAGGGGGACGACCTGGGTAACACCTGAGGGGGATGAAATTGTTAGGAAATAAGAGGTAGCTAAATAGATAATTGAGTAGATTACTTAATGGAGAGAGACAAATTTACATACACGAGATTATAGAGTAGAGAGAGAGAGAGAGAGTACACAAGATATACGTGGTTCACCCAATGTGGGCTACGTCCACGGGAAAGCAGCCACTCAATGGCTTTAGTACTTCAAAACAAGAAGTAGTTGGATTATACCCTTAATGGAGCTCCCGCCTTGCTTCACTCTCACCACCTCACACTCACCTTGTTGCATCAACTTCACACTATGAAATGTGCGTAGAAATGGCCTCCTTTTATAGGCCAAAAGGGCTGCCCTCTCTTATGAGAGGCAGCCATGTGTAGCCGCCCTTGTGTGAATAAGTCCAAATCGGACCCTTCAATCCGCCCATGTGTGGCCACCCTTGAGAAGACAAGTCCGCTTTTGAATTCAGCCACCGGCAATTGACTTCCAACCACTGGCCACCGACCATTGACTACCGGCCATCGGCCAACCGATTGGTTGTTTTCCGACCACTTTTCAGCCGCCGTCCGGCCGTAATATTCCGGCGAAAAGGAATATTCCAGCGAGGGAAAAAAAAGTATCGGGGGCTTCCGCCCCCGAGGCCCCTAAAGTTGCCCCTGATTTTTGGCCTTGAAAATTTCGGTTTCCGGCGAGTGATTTTCCTTCACGCACGATGGCTTTTCCTCATAATGGGGGCCTTACAAATGTGCGCTTTTACCACAGAAAATTACAAGGGGTAAATCAAGCTCCATACTTAACAGAAATGCCACCACTCGTACCCTTAAATATGCTAGAAGCAATGCATATAGCTTCTGATGACCTACAAGAATATTGGAACCAATAGCACCTCACAAGACTATAGCCCACACGATTTGGGCTCAGAATCATCAACTGAAATTGACTATGAGGACAAAGAATCTGAGTTAAATCTTAGTGCAAATGTGGGGACAAACCATTCAGGGCCCAATGGTACCCCAGATGACAATCTATCCAAGGGAGGAGAAGACACAAGAAGCGATTCATCTAGTGACTCTTCACTAGAGATCTACTGTAGTCGAAAATTAGACAAGAAGAGTAAGAGATATAAGAGGCGACGATATCGAGTAAATATGCATGCTAGAATAAATGAAAATAAATCTACCGTAGAATGGCTTAATTATATAGGGGCATGTGATGCTCATCAAAAGTTGGTAGATAACTGGGGTGAATACCTTCAAAGCGTTATGTGGTGTAGCCCACAACCCATTGACATCGCTAACTAGAGGCTACAGAGAAGCCAAAGTTGGGCCATACCGTAAGAGACGACAAAATCAAGAGTTAGCTCAACAACAAAAGGAATCAGAAGTGAAATCACAGTCCACAGAACAACAGGACCCCACAAACTTACACCCTGCACCTGAACATTCAAATCCTATACCACAGAGGAACGTAAGGTTGTGTATACAAAGGCTCAAAGAAAACCTATCGATGGGAGCAATGGAGTCTATGACGGTCCAGCGATAGTTAAGGAAATAGAGTTAGCAGACCCAGGAGGAGAGTCTAAACCTGTTTGCATTGCCCAAGATCTAATAGAGACTGAGGAGTGTGTACTTAAAGAACTTCTCAAGGAATTCAGGGATATATTTGCCTGGACATATCATGATATGAAAGGTGTTCCACCTTCCGTGGTGCAACATACAATCCCCATGAATAGCATGGCTAAACCTGTTCTTCAACGACCCTACCCAATGAATCCTAAATATGCAAAAATCGTTCAAGAAGATATTGAAAAGCTTGTGGAATGCATATTCATATACCCTATTGAGCACTCAGAATGGGTGTATCCAATAGTGATTGTGCCAAAAAAGAATGGGAAACTCAGAGTCTGCGTGGATCTCAAGAAGGTCAATGCCACCACTAGGAGGGACCATTACCCCTTGCCATATTCAGAACATGTGCTTGAAAGAGTTGCAGGGAAGGAAGCTTGTATCTTTTTAGGTGGGTACTCTTGCTACAATCAAATCACAGTTGCGCTGCAGGACCAAGCTAAAACAACCTTTATAACTGAATTTGGAGTGTTCGCATTTCGTATTATGGCTTTTGGCTTAACCAATGCCCTTGCTACCTTTCAAAGATTAATAAACACTGCTTTTAGAGAATATTTGAGGGAGTTTTGCGAAGATTTCTTAGATGACCTTTGTGTTTATTCCTCTTGGAAAGAACATCTATCATACTTACGAAAAGTGTTTGAGAAGTGCAGATTGTATCGCATCTCCTTAAACCCTTTCAAATGCCAATTTTGGGTTAAACATGGAGTCGTTTTAGGGTATATAGTGTCCAAAAATGGGATTTCCATAGATGAGAGCAAAATTAAAGCCATTGCTGAATTGCCACCACCTACAAACTATAAAGGAGTTCAAAGGTTCATGGGCCATGTTGGTTATTACCGACGGTTTATTTTAAACTTTGCCGAGATAGCTCGTCCTTTGTACAAGCTTCTTATTAAGTTCCAATGGACCGCGGAGTGTGACCATGCTTATGAGTCATTGAAAAAGACCTTGACTAGTGCTCCTATTCTACAAAAATATAGTGTCCAAAAATGGGATTTCCACAGATGAGAGCAAAATTAAAGCCATTGCTGAATTGCCACCACCTACAAACTATAAAGGAGTTCAAAGGTTCATGGGCCATGTTGGTTATTACCGACGGTTTATTTTAAACTTTGCTGAGATAGCTCGTCCTTTGTACAAGCTTCTTATTGAGTTCCAATGGACCGCGGAGTGTGACCATGCTTATGAGTCATTGAAAAAGACCTTGACTAGTGCTCCTATTCTACAAGTGCCCAATTGGAATGTAATTTTCCATGTGCATATTGATGCATCGAACTTTGTTATTGGGTGTGTTCTAGCTCAACCAGGATAACATAAACTAGACTACCCCATTAGCTTTGCAAGTCGTCAATTGAATGATGCCGAGAGAAACTACACCACTACAAAGCGAGAAGGTTTAGGTATGATTTATGCAGTGAAGAAATTTTGCTACTACCTTCTGGCGAACAAGTTTGTGTTCTATGTTGATCATCAAGCCTGGTTGTATCTAGTAAATAAACCTTGTTCCACGGGAAGAATTACACGATGGTTGTTAATTCTCCTTGAGTTTGATTTTATCGTTGTGGTCAGATCTGGTAAAAGACATGTCATGGCGGATCATTTGTCTCGCATACTCAATGGTGAAGCCCCTACTGGAGTCGATGATGAGTTGCCCGATACTTCTCTATTCCTAGTCGAAACCATACCTGAATGGAGTGAGAAGATTGTGAACTTTCTAGTTAATGGTTTTCCACTCAAAGAGCTTCGTAAGGACATAGCTCAAAAACTGTTAAAAGAATGTGAATCTTACTCTCTCATTGCAGGAACTCTCTACAGGCTAGGGAAGGATGATGTATGGTCTCACGGATGATGACTTTGTTTTTCTTGACGATGAGGATAGGGGTTTAGCCTTAGGGTTTCCCCCCAATCTCTACAATATCCTATTCTCTTGACTCTCTAGGGGGAGTGCAAATAATTAGGTTAGGGTTCCTAATTGTGTTCAATAAGTGTTGGTACCTTTTCCCACTGATGTGCCTCCTAGAGGTATTCTTTGCGTTTCCTAGTGTGTACAGAAACGTGTTGCTGTTGTTAGGATTTGGACCTTCATGGAATCTTTCTCTCGTTCACACTTCAAACCAAGCGTGACCATCAACACAAACAAGTGTTTCTTGTCCATTAGCATTGCCCCTTATCTTTTTGTATCCATGTTTGTCTGCTTTAATTGTGATTGGTAGCATAATATCCAGCACATTTGCTTAGTATCAAACATTAAATTTAATGTAAATTTTTGTCATAATCACTTGTCTAGGTTTAAAAATCAAGCTGTCTGACTAAGCTAGTTTGACCAAGCTAGGTGTTAGAGATCTTCTCTTAATACCATGGGGAATGCCTTCCTAATTATCAATGGTTACTTAGGTACTTAATCCGATTTAGGTAGCATTGTGTGAAATGTACTAGGGCTTTCTAGTGGGCTTAGTCCGTATTGACCTTTAGCTTAAGTGTTATAAAGGGAGTTTACTAGTGTGATGAGCCTGGGGAGGGTAACAATGTTATATGACCCCCCAAAGTTACAAAATTAAAATGTTGAAAACGAACAAACAAAAAATCAAAGTGCCTCAATGTAAAATCTTAATCTGGAAGAGAAACCTCAGCTTGATTTGGTACTCCACTCACATGTATCGCCTATGGTACTAGAGCCCTAGAGGTTCCCAGTGTGGGCGCTTTTCCTTGAAAAGCAAAAAACCCAAGGCATACAAAATAAGCACACACATCAAGATAGAATCACTGTGAAAAGAGTTTGGGGGGTCAAAGATAAGGAAATAAGTCAGGCGATGATTTCATGAACAATTCCTTTTATCGTAGCTTAACTACAAGGTCTTCTAGGTATAGCCTCTAGTCAACCCTCGGACATGAAATACTCGGCTCTTGCGATTAAACAACTTAATTGACCAGAGAAAATTGAGAAGCTTGTCCATGGTATGAATAGTCGATCTTTAGTGCCTTTCGATCGTTAAATTAGCGACCCCATACTTGTTTGGTTTTTTACCTTTACAACTATTTATGCGTTTGATTATATTGCAATTTAATGTTTATTGCTGACAAATTGTTTAAAATTCTGTTACCAATCAAATTGTCTGCCTACAACCGCATATTCTTTTTAATTGCTTATGAGAATTCAATTACTGTGCCAATGCTGTTTGATTTTGCAGTGACTGAAGGAGGCTAAGGACATTCATCTCAAATGCTCTTCCACCTCGACGAACGAGCGTCAACTCAACAGGATTCGAGGACGAAATCTACATCAGGAAGTGGGGCATGTTACCCCTCACGCACATTCCTATCACCTACGATGGATGCCGTATTATTTATTTGGTAGAGTCAGGTACCAGGCTTGTCGATCCAATTGGAAAAAGGTAAGAGTGATCGCCGATGAGAGGCACACTCTAACTGGAACATTCAAGGGATTAGTTGGCTAAGCATGGGTGTCCAAGTGTGAATGGGGCGAGCTCATATAAGTGTCAACTAAACCTAAAATTCACTCATTCTCTCGTTTGTGCAATTGAAGAGTGCTCTTGCTCCATCTCCATCTTCTTATTCTTCTACATCTCCTTGTGTGTGTGTGTGTGTACGAGAGAGAGAGAGAGAGAGAGAGAGAGAGAGAGAGAGAGAGAGTGATCGAGCATTGCGACGACGGCACGGCTGTGATGAAGAGGTTGAGCGCGGCGCAGCGACGGCTCCTTCTTCTTCGCGACGAGGAATCCTCCACGATAGCAAGCGTAGAGCGATGAGTGACACACCATCGCCATCTTTGAGCTTACTAGTTTAGGCTAGTTGCGTGCTTTTGTGGCTCACACATAGTGTATTGGCAAGTTCCTTGCATTGACACGTACGACAGACGCGCACACCCACCAAGAAATGAAACACTCCTAGTGGGTTAATTACCGAATTCAACAATTTCTATAGGTTAAGGGGGAGTCACACAAATATTTAGCGTGATCATGTAATTCAAAATGTGATCACTCAATGTTCTTAACGTGTTCACGCATTTGTGATCACCTTAATGAAATCCATGCTTGACAGCCATGGTAACCACAACACTACCAAGGACAATACTTATTTCAATAGCTCCAAGTCTCTCATGAATTTGTTTGCAATGTGGATAGCTTACACAATGCCATGCCTTCATATGGAAGTACGGATGGACATGTTGGGAGAGGAGAACTTATTCCAATTTTTAGAACAATGGCATGGCTCCATATGCAAGCATGGATGGGTGTATTGGGAGAGAAGAACTTGTTCCAATTTGTAGAACAAAACTAGAGCTTATAAAAGTGTACTAGCCCCTGCCACGTTTAGAATTCCTTGCATGATCATTTATTATTAATAATCACATGATATACAACTTGAGATTACCTTTTCATCTGTCTATACTCATATAATGGAGAAATGCCATTGTAGAAGGATTGAGAAACGTGAAAGACATTGCAATTTTTGAATGGTAGAAAATATGATTTAGAATTGTGCGATGCTGCAATTTTCTCTTGCACACATGCTCCCTTTTGCTCTCTCTCTCTCTCTCTCTCAGCAAGTGTAGGAGCATGCCAACTAGAGTACTGAAGGGGGGGGGGGGGGACACCAATCATCCCCCCCTCCCCTTTGTTGCAGGTAAAGTACAATGGACTTAGGATCTCTCTCTCTCTCTCTCTCTCTCTCTCTCTCTCTCTCTAACGCACACAAACACAGAAAGAACTACCTAACACTTTAGATATGTTGTTCATGAAATAGATAAGGAGTGTGTGTGTGTGTGTGTGTGTGTGTGTGTGTGAGAGAGAGAGAGAGAGAGAGAGAGTAGTGGTGAAGAAGGAGATTAGGATAAACTATCTACCACACTGGGCAAATATAGAAACATTATTGCATTTTTTGTGTCTTTATTAACACCGACACAACTTTGTAATGCCATATCAAAACAATCCAAAATAGGCCTCGATGAGTCTTAAACTAGATATAAATTATCAAAGAGATAGTACCTCTCTCTATGAATAGGCTAACTGGAGGTAGCCTTCATAGCGCCCTTAACATAGAGAGGTGGAGCACAGGGATAGAAGGATTGTAGGTAACGTCCAGGAAGAGTTAGGTTCTCGGAAGCGCCTAGATAGAAAGTCGGTGCGCTACAGTCTGGTTTGGGCAAGGGTAAAAAGAAAGCCGTTGTTGACATGCTAACTAATGGGAAACTAGCTAGAAAAAGCAACTACATAATGATTTTGGGGGTCCCCTCCACCACTTCTAGCCATGGTTGCATGGTGCTCTACATTAGTGCTTTATTGATATTCGATCAAATCAATGCCTTTGCTAGCAAAACAAACCTCGCTGGCATATTGGTACTAATATCACATGGCTACTTCCACGAGTATGGTGTAACAGCTGGATTTCATGCAAAAAATCCAGCATTAGTATAGAAGATTCCCTCTTCATTTGGTATTTCCTAACCACATACTAGCATCAATGGAGAGTAGCTGGAAGCAAAAATTAAACTATAATAAGCAATGGCGGGTGCTCAATGCACATCCAAAACAAATTATATTGCGACTCACCTCTAATTAAATTAATTACCGAGGCTTGTATGAAACGGCTAGTTAAGTGTACTAGGTTGTGGTTCTTTTCAAATGGATGTTTTGTATTGTATATTTTTTTCATGTGGGCAACCAATCAACCAAAAGTGTGAACAAATGAGGAGCTGGTGCAACAAGCCTGAGTAGTAGAGGCTGTGGAAGGACGACGTGCGAGGATGGCAGGCCAAATTGCAGCCGACATTGGTGCTTTTGATAGCAATGAAAGGTGGCTTAAATACAACAAAGAGGCTACAAGATGGGCATCATCGGGAATGGCGGTGAAGGCGATGGAAAACAGTTGTATCGACAGTGATAATGGGGTGGCAGAGGGCGCAACAAAATCCTGAACATGTATAACCTACGTAAAAAAATATGGGGTACCCAGGATGAGGCCAGCGTAAGCGTGATTATCGGCAGGCCCAGGACAGCATGGCTGGGTGTTGCATGTTCCATCACTGCTAGTGGTGGCAGAAGTGGTCACCCTAGGCACTTAAACGAATATGGGAGTGCCAACGGGTTGCGAAGGCTAATGGAGGGTAAGTGGGCACAACGTGCATGATAGAGCAACGTGGCATCATGTAGTGGCATATCAGAGTGAGGGGTTGCAGACCAAGCAGCGATGAAAAGATGGGAGGGATTCCTTGCACGCAGGCAACGGATGAGGTACACAAGGGCAAGCAAGGCAGCTGTGTGCAAGTGGGCATGAGAGAAGTGATACCACTGTGGTTGGTGATGAACTGCAATCACAAGAAGGCTTGCTAGGCTGCGAGAGCTATAGGAGATGGTGCAGTGTCGTTTGCACTAGCTGGATGCTCCCTTGTGAGGCAGAAAGCCATGGCAAAGCGATCGCTGCAGGAAAAAGAGGAAAAAAGAGTACACTTTTCCATATAACTCTCTCTCTCTCTCTCTCTCTCTCTCTCTCTCTCTCTCTCTCTCTCTCTCTCTCTCTCTCTCTCTCTCTCTCTCTCTCTCTCTCTCTCTCTCTCTCTCTCTCCCCCCCCCCCCCCCCCCCCCCCCCCCCCCTCTCTTCAAGCCTGTAGATATTTGGTCTCTTTTGCTATGTCGGTGCTACTCTCTCTCTCTCTCTCTCTCTCTCCCCCCCCCCCCCCCCCCCCCCCCCCCCCCCCCCCCCCCCCTATAGAGGCTTCTTGCAGCCTCCCAGAGTGAAGAGGGAGCGTCGTAGGGACATTGAGGCGAAGCCTAGCTACAGGAGAGGGTCACGGAGCAGCTTGTGGGTGCTGATAATGAGGAGTGGCCCCCTCTTGGGCAGCTGCATGCAGACTCAAACTGTAATGATCTTCTCAATCCTCTTGTGCAAGTGTTGAGGAAGTTTGTCCGCGTGCGCGCGGACGGACTGCGTGCTCACGTGCAGGGGTTGTGGAAGTGAGGAAGAGGAAATGGAGAAAATGGAGGGTGAAATGGTAACCGATCTCTGGGCGGCAGAGAGCTTTGTAGGCAGAGATGAGAAAATGGAGTAGGAGAAAAAGGGGCTTTGACGTCAACTTGGTATTGCTCTGCAAACACAACCAGAATGCAACTTGCAATGCACATTTTAAAGTTGCCTTTAATTTTCAAGTGACTCTCATTTAGTGGTCGTTGGAGGCCACTCACTTCTCTATGTAAATAACACTTTCAAAATATTAGAAAATTGATTTATCAAAAGGAGTTTTTAAACATTAAAAATTTCACATTAAACATCACCATCTATATTATCATAACTAGTGTGGTCGGCGGCTTTGCCGCCTCTTTCTCTCTCTCTCTCTCTCTCTCTCTCTCTCTCTCTCTCTCTCTCTCTCTCTCTCTCTCTCTCTCTCTCTCTCTCTCTCTCTCTCTCCCCCCCCCCCCGCCTGCGCGCTCTGCTGTCCCGACTCCCGCTGTCTCCGTTTTGCTCAGACGTCACTGCCGCGAGGGCGCCGGATTAAGCACGCTCTGACGCGTGGAGGGGGGGGAGCCGGAATCTCCTCCCCCTTTATCTATTAGTATAGATTAGATCTAACTAGTTTATAGTAACCAAACCCTTTTAACAGATAGGAGTGGAGAAGAAACCACATCTATAGGGACAAATGAGCAAAAACCTAGAAAAAATGGGATTGAAAATCCATTCACAAGATAAATTTATAGATGAAATCATGGAAATAAACCAACCAGAGAAACCCTAGGCAAAGCCGATACCAGTGAATAAGGTGGGTGACTAAGGAGAAGAAGGAAACGCCACCTTACCACTCAAGTACAAAGGAGTAAAAACATTAGCGATACTTGATAGTGGGGCTGGAATAGCCATTGCTACAAAGGGAATTTGGGAGAAATGGGAAAAACCAACTCTCAAAAAATCACGCATGAAACTGCAATTAATCGACGAGTATGTGGAAAGACCCTTGGGAATGTTGGAACAAGTAATATTATCCTCTTGTAGAATAGAGTACGCACACACTTTTGTTGTGGTTGACTTTGGAAAAGGCAACAACTTTGAGGTTATTTTGGGACAACCATTTATGCGTCAACTCAAAATGGTTCAAGATTGGAGCTATGACCACCTCTACTTGCAGCATAAGGAAGTCATAACCAAGGTAAACACCAAGGACCATAGTTACAAGGACATAAACCAAACTTCGATAGAAGACTTTGTTGTCACTATAAATGTTGGAACACAGTTACCTGCTTGGCTAATGAAGGATACTCATGTTTGGATGTACATAGCATAAGGATACGGCAGTATTAGAAAGGAGGATTGCAGTCTTGAGCATACAATAGAAGACGACTACTACATGAAGGAACCATTCCCAGAGGAGTTATTTGAACCCTTTGGATGGGATCAAATACCGGTGACTCTCGACGGCTGCATAAATGAGGTAATCAATACTACGTTTTGTGACAAAGATGGTTACGACATAAGACCCTTTCTAATGGTATGTGATCTCCATGAAACAAACAACTTTTTTGAAACAACTGAGATTGAGTAAACAAGTGATGCAAACGAATAGTGGACAAAACTTTTGTACGGGATCTTTCACACGATCATGAGATGATGAGGAAGAATACCATGATTCAAGGAGCGATGATTTAGGGAACGATATTGAAGACGAATTTTCAAGTGGCTATGACATAACTCCCTTATTTATGATAGAGGTGCTGAAGGAAGCTAAGGAGGTTTGTGTGTATGAAAGCAGGAAAGGAGAGACATATAACTATTTTAGGGAGCATGATGCCAAAGTGCAAACGAGAAAGCAAAGCAACCACAAGAATATGTTATCATTGACATACCTAAAGAATCAACAAAAGTTGTTTCAAAGAAGTTGACTCCATAAAAAATGCAAATGAAAGCAGATGAAGGATAAAAGTTTCCAAGTTTGACATCAAATGTTCAACAAACTCAAGGTCAAGAGAAGGACAAGGATACGACAAAAGATTGAGTGTCTCCAATAGTGATCAAATTTAGCATATGGGGAGAAACAAGACTTAAAGTCACATGTTCAGCTGTGATAAATTCAAAAGCGACAAAGAATCTAATGTCTTATGGAACATGGATAATGATGGGAAATCCGACAATCACTGAGCTAGAGGAGATAGTGTACATAGGTTCCAAAATGTCAATTCCTAGCTTTGGCATGACAGAAGTCATACTCAAGTTGAGTACTAGGGAGTTTAAGGATACAATCTACATAATTGACTCTCATTTACACACACACACACACACACTTACAAAGAAAACTACTACAATTTCACCACGATTAGACCTCGTATTGATGTGATTCAAATATCCATGTCTTCAAGTTTCTTTTGAGTGGTCCTCCAATTGCTTCGAAAGACGCGTGCTTGAAGCCTCCTTTCTCTATTAATGCCTGATAAAATAGATAGAATTATAAACAGACACAACTCTCCACATATATGCACGCATTATGATAACTCAATGCATGAAAATTCAGAGCGGTACCTTTGAAACCGTGCTAAAAACCTAGACCAGTCTCTGCATGAAGATCCCGTGATGGCTAGTATCTATAAACACCCATGGATAAGAGTTAGAGAAACAATGTGAGAAAGATATAGTTCAAGCGAATTAAGTTCCAAGATAGATTAGGTTGGAATCACAAACATGATCATGAGACTAGAGCCATATTTCCACTAAACCTACTTGCTCGTATGTTTTTAAGTGGGACCGCACTCCCATCTCCATCCCCTTTGCATTATTTCCTAGGGTATCAATCTAGAGAAAGGATAGATTGGCTAACTTATACATAGAGAATGTTTTACTACACCTTGAAGTACAAGAGGATGAATTAGTCTTCCTAGCACATGGAAAAAAACCTTTTTCTTGGCCATTATTTGTTAAGGAAACTCAATTGTGCAAACAAGATTGTAAAAAAATGTAAGCTAGATGTCAGGATTTTATAACTGCAACCAAATTTGACATGGAAATTAAGGTCTAATGAGATTATAACTAGAATGTTTCATTTTCAAAAGTAAAATTTACATAAATAAACCATGTTATATGAGCAATGTTTCCTAGGTCTCATGAGCTAGCATTCAATATATCAATTTAGAGTGAAGCCAACATATGTTAAATAGAAGAAGGAGAGTTTTGTACTACACCTTTAAGTGTATGAAGCAGGAAACCATTTCTTTCAATAATTTTGGCTGTTATCGTGTACAAAATGAGGAATGGAAGTCGTATTAATTGGCATTATCTTTGTGATACATTGTTCATGAAGCACGATCGTATAAATGCAACACTAACATTAAATAAGGCCTATTATAAGGCTCCACCATGGATATACTAAGTGTCATTTGTGCTAGGAACAAGTGAGGAACATTCAATGGACCACCTATAGAATATAATTTCTCATTAAGTGCAAAAACATCTAATGTACAAGTTAACAAACGAATGAATTTTGCCTTACATGTAGAAGTTAATGCATGTGCAATTAGAATGTTGTTCTGACATCCTCTCTCTCTCTATATATAAATGTTGTAGCATGGTTACACTTATTTTTTAGTAGCTCAAAAATTGAGTTCCTCCTTATGGGTTCTAGTTGAACCAATATAATTTTGTTGGATAGGTTCTGAGGTGTCTCTGCTCATAAAGGATGGGGAGCATTTCATGACAAAAGCATCTTGAGGTGTTTGGTTAATTGGAGGACTAATTGAAAGTTAGGCTATCAAAGGACCTAGCAATTATAGCTAGACTCCATGAGGTTGAACACAACTACATAATTCATAGTCAAGTATACGTATACTTTATAACTTCATTTGTGAAGCTCTCCCTCTACACTAAAATACACCAAGGAGCTATGAAATCTAAAGTGAGTTGAATGTAAGAACCTTTTTTAATCATGGACCTAGACATATGAGCATTTATTGGTTGGTGCTTAGCTTGTAGCTTGTCCATTCATCAATTCACCAGTGTGCTTTGCTTGAGCACAAATCCCCCTCACATAGTGGTGGAATATCTTCAATTTTGATGTGGAAGGGCCACCCAACCATTTTGAGGGTCAAAAAACTTTGTAAAATATTGTCCATTAACCAATGTAAGCGACCAAAATTAGATGTTTTTGGTGTGCACATGAGACTTTGGCTACAAATAGGTTTGCATAGCTTGGAGTTTAGGAGAGTACCACCAGGGCCTCTTCACACACATGATTGCCTCATCTCCATCAAAATCGCTCTTTGCCTCTTTTGCTTTGCAGCTAAAATATCGGGCCAGAATGGAAACTTCATGTAAACTTGAAGGGTTTGATGCAATGGCATAAAGATTCTTGCCATCTTTGTTTTTCTTTGCTGCTATTGTTAGTTTTCCATTACATGTGCTCACTCTTGCATCTTGTGCTATGTGCAATTTGAACCAAGCCTAAGTTTGGGGTTTTCTTGTGTGTGCATATCTAAGGCCCCTGTCACATTGGCGCAAGCAAGAAGAGCCCATGTCGTCTTCGCAGGACAAAGGAAATGTTAGCCACGAGACCATGTAAGAGGGGTGGCCTTGCATGCCCACCCAGCTTTCCAAAGCAGCAACCGTAAAAAAAGGGGAAGTGCTAAAAACACTTGGCAGCAACTGGATGGCCTCTCAATAGCTCAAGGCATTCACAACACCCTTGGCCACTTAGTTTGCTGCTTATAAACACCATGCACCCCTTGGCAACTACTAACAACCCTTGCTTATAAACACCATGCACCCCTTGGCAACTACTAACAGCCCTTGCCAACTACTAACAACCCTTGGCAACAACTAGATGGCCTCTCAATTGCTCATGGAATTCACAACAACCCTAGCTACTTAGTTTTTTGCTTACAAACACCCTGCACCTTAAATCCCAATTTGAATTGTGCATACAAACAGTTCTGGCTTCGATGACACACTAAATTCTGATGTTCTTGCTCTCTCTCACTCTCTTAGCACACACACATAAAAAGACTCGAGGAGCGCAGACCCACTCATGACTGATAGACACAATGCAAAGAAAGCAATAGCGGACAACAAGACAAGCACACATGTTAAGCTTGGGTTCGAGTCAGACACTTGGGTCCTAGATGATTAGACAATAGATCTCTCTCTGCTCTTATTTCTCCTTTTTCTTTTCTTTTTTCTTCTTTTTTCTCTTCCAAAAACAACCCCCTTTATAGGATCCTTTTTCCTTTTAAAATACATTTTTTTTGAATAAAAATTGGTGGGTTGGGAGTCCTGAACTCCTCATGTGCATCCATGGCCTTTTATGCCAATTTTAGACTTCTCTTCCCTTTTTGAAATTTTGAGATCCACACGTGGTGTGAAATTCCCCCCTTCTTCTTGGTCAACACCTGGGGGAGCGCAAGGACAGTGGCATCATTGCCCCTCTTGTGTCCCTTTGCTGCCAATAAAAGAGGTTTGTCCCCGAGTCCAAACAACACCACAAGAACACACCCCCACGAGCACCCGTAAGAGCCAACGAACTCTACTACAACTCGGCGTAGCTACTTGTCGGCTGCACATGAGGAGGGGCCGCCCATGCAACGCCCACTTATTGCTTATGAGAGGGTGCACTTTGGAGTTGCATACGGGATTTTTCTTGTCCATGTAGTAGCGGGAGGTGAGCTCCCTCTTTAGACTTCAAGCTTATTCCCAAAAAATTCCACAAAATCTCGTCTTTTTATACAACCTTCGTTGAATGTAAAGGTGTGTTACAGATCGCTACCGGATGGTGCACATTCGATGATGGCTCAAATGGTAAGAGAAGTTACACTGTCAAAGTGCTCAGCTTGCTTTCCATGTTGGTCTTCTCTGATCCCAAATTGGAGTTTGAACGACTACATTGATATTCCAAGCTTTGGGAATGCATGCACATGATGTATTTTTCATCTTGCTAGGGTTTTTGGAAACGGTGTGCAACGTATGAAGCAAGAAGGAACATAGTTACGAGCATGGAGTAAGAAGTCAGTTGATGAATGCATAGGAAAAAATTATTAATTGGTCCATTTTTGGATGTGTTGTTTGAGGCCCAAAAATTTATGGAACAAGGCTCAGAGCATTGAAGTTGAAACCTAAATAGGGGTTTTTTGATAGTCCAAATGGCTTGTGAATCAAATCCTTGAGCTCCGAATGGAAGAGCACTTGTAATATCCTATACATCAAGGCTCCAATTGATGAGCCGTTTGGACAAGCTCAGAAAGCCCTTCAAAGAGCACAATATCCACCTTCAAATATGTACTTGCTTCAATTTTAAGCATCCTCCCCAATTAGCATCAAAACTACACCTTTTGGCCTGCATAACCGCATAAAAAATACATAATTAGATCTCCTTGCTTGCACTTTCACACTCACTCAAACACTCTAGCACAAGCCTATGAGCATCCATAGCTTTGTTTTCCACCATTTCTGGTATCAACACATGTTAGCTACACCATCATTGCCCAACCCTTGTTGAACATTTATGTTCAACCAAAAGCATGTTTATTGAACATGGAAACTGCAACAATAAGCAAACCTTATATTAGGAAACAATTGTACTCTACCATATGTATATAATCTTATTCATAACAAGCATTACTTCTAGGTGCCCACACCCTTTGTCCCCCCTGATTCCTCGGTTAACATCCACCTATATCAAATGGCCAACCCTGACCTGTTGCATTTGGAAAGCAATCCTCCCCACCTACGATATCAAACAAGTACTACAGGCATCACCATCCATATGTACCTAGCACTTTATCCAAGCATCAAACCAATAATGCAAAGAAAGTGCAAAAAACATTTCTTCGCCGACCCAAGGTTCCTCTTGCATTCAACTTACTCCTAACACAACATGAATATGCACATCACCACCTTCAACACCGATGTCTAACCCTCTTGCCCAAACATAAAGAAGAGAGGTCTTTATGCTATAAAATTATTCAAAAAAATATTGTAAACGGCATATGGCCCATGCTCTCACAAGCATATCCATCAACCATAAAGCATATACCTCCTTTGAAAGCATAGTCAAAACCACAACTTGGTCTTCTTCTTCCTATAAACTTCAATCCCATGTCCCTCAATTGACCTTGACTCTGCATTTGGCTCAGTAACCTTGGCACCTTCCATGGCTACATCTTCAAGGTTTTCCACAAAAACTGAACGATGCTACCCAACCGCCACTTTCTACATGTAGTCATCATGAAATTGCTCTTCAAGCTTCTCTTCTTCATTTACTTGTAATAATAAGGTGCTAGTTGTTGAAAAATTGCAGTACTTATGCTTGCCCAACCCCCTCAATTTGCACTTCATTTGTTTCCTCTCGTACATGACTCGTGTCGGTTGGGTCGTCCATGGATGGGGACTCATCCTTTCTTGGAAAGCCTTGAACCAACTACACAATCACAACCCATTCTATTGCTGCCTTCATAAGCATAGCTAACAACATGGCACCACAAACCTCCTTTGCATGCATATCCATATTCGTAGCCATGGATTCTTTCACTTGCTCTTCATACACATTGCCAACCATTGCATCTTTAGACATCTCCAAAGAGGGTTCCAACCTTACCATCACAGAGTCGTCGGGATCTATTTGCTCACCAAAGAAAGTGAACTTGTCATCTAGGCTATCGTCTTTATCTGACTCCCAAAAGTTTGATCTTGTATCAATTTTGTCATCACCATAAGCTGACTCCATATCTGCATCTTCATCTTCTTGTAGCTCCAAAAAGGCTTGCCTACCGCCCTGTCCTTGTAGATCATCTTCTTTTGCTTTCAAGCCCTTAACATTTACAACCTATTTATATTCTGCTCCCTTTACATGCATAAAATTCATGAGAGTGGTCTCTTTTAACTTTTCACGTAGCTCTTCAAACTTCACATCTACTTCCACTATAATCTCTAGCACATGCATTCTGAACTTGGCTCCTTCTTCCACAGGTTGACCTTCATAGTTTGTTAGCACTCCGGAATTCACCACATTCACTACCTTCTTTATGCACATGTCCTCTTTGACAAGACTATCACCTTTGTTGATGAGGTTATCTGTTTTGGATATAAATGCATATTAGATAGTGGGCACCAATGGCACATAATGTGAGATAGATGTTGGCAACTTGGAACCACCTTTGATTGCACCACATGTTGCACTATTGTCAAACCAGGCACATAATTTGCAATCAACAAGCCCATCTCCAACTTTCACTTTACTTTCTAGCTCTTCACCTTGACCAAATCGACCGCATCCACATAGCTATCCACACCAAATTCTACCTTCTCTCCAGTCCTTGGATGTAGAAAATCCAAAAACGTCAACAATTTGAAATATTGGTTGCCTCAAAATCGAGAAGCAATTTCTAATTGTCTTCAATGAGTTTCAATCTACTCAAGGAAAACTACAAGATTTTTCAATGCCTTCAGGTTCACACATGCTTCCTCAAGAGAAACAAGCCATGTACTTTGATCATCACCTTCCAGACCATTAAGCTAGACCTTTGCTCGTCCGTGAATCATCATCAGAATCGTCTACAAACTTCACCTTGTCCATAGTCATGCACATTGAAAACATCCATAGCTCAAAATCTCCCAATTTTCAAGATCTTCAACCTTAGTGAAATTGGACCGATGCTTTGCACCATCACGATCAGCAACAATTCGACCACCGAACATCTGAGCAATCAAGAAACTATCCTCCATCTTCAGAACTTGCTTTTTTCTTAAAGCAAGGAGCAATCAGATGATACTGCTCCATGGGGGCACCAGAAGATGGAAAGGGGGAATTGCTAACAACACCCAACAACAAATGGATGGCCTCTTGATAGCTTAGGACATCCACAATATAAATGGCCACTTAGTTCTCCGCTTACAAACACCCTGCACCTTAAATCCCAAATTGCACACACAAACATTTTTGACTCTGATCACACATCAAAATATGTCGTTCTCACTCTCTTGGCACACACAAAAAGGACTTGGGGAGCATACACCCACTCATGACCCATAGACACAATGCAAAGAAAGCAACACACGATGATGAGACAAGCACACAGGAGAAATCTCAGCTTGATTTGGACACTTGGAGCCTCGGTAGCACCTCGACAAATATTACACAGTAGAGCTCTCTCCGCTCTCTTCCTCGCCTCTTTCCTTTTTTGTTACTTCTCTTCCAAAAATTGCCCCTTGATAGGCTCCTTTTTTGGGTGGGTTGAGAGTCCTGGACTTTGCATGTGCATGCATGGCCTTTTATGCCAATTTTAAACTTCACCTTCCCTTTTTGGAAGCTTGAGATCCACACTATGGTGGGAAATTCCTTCCTTCTTCTCGGTCAACACATGGGGGAGCCCAAGGACGGCAGAGTCGTTGCTCCCCTTATGTCCCTTTGCCTCCAATCAAAAAGGTTTTTGCCCCCATCCGGACAACATCGTGGGAACGCATCCACACGAGCGCCACCCCCAAGAGCTGCCAAAGCCGCACATTGACCGCACATGAAGAGGGACCGCCCATGCAGTGCTCACACAAGGGAGGAGGAGAAGGGAACCATAGCCAAGGAGCTTCGTGTCTCTGTTGTTGCTTATGAGAGGGAACCTCTTATATATATAGCATGCGTGGGTCACACTTTGGAACTGCATATGGGATTTTTTCCATCCACGTGGCAGCTTGAGGTGAGCTCCGCCTTCATACTCCAAGCTTATTCGCAAAAAATTCCACAAAAACCTCAATTTTTTGAATCAAGAGCTCAAATATCCGATTTCTTTTCTTTTTTGTGCAGTACTCACATTTTATGAGTGTATAATATAATAAATAAAATAAAATAAAAACCTAGCCATGGCTTCCAACCAATCACATAACCTTCACTAGTCCATAGTCGAGCTTTTTACAGGGAAGCTCGAAACCCATACAACCATTGACAACCTTTAAAGTCGAAAAGACCAAAATAAGATCCTGCTAAGACACAACGGGGAGCCACCTCAATATCTCTTCTCTCACAAGGCATGCCATGCTCAAACCATGCAGTAACAAGAGCTTGAGAAGATATACATCGCACAGGAAGGGCCTGGCCATCCGAAGGTGCACTGCACCACAACCCAACATCCATAAGAAAAATGCTACATCCGCGCGGGGGGAGCCATGACTCCATCACCTTGCAAGTAGGACTAGATCTGCATCGTACGGGTTGAGGAAGCCACAGAGTCTTCACCGCTGCCACCATTAAAAACCCGTCCCCAAAACCACTACAACAGCCCGAACATTACAAAAAGCAAGATCTCAAATGACAGATCCGTCCACAAAAAAAGACCAGTCACCTTTTGAACATCCGAGAAGCAGGCTATTGAGGTAAGCCTTGCACCATCACAACACGGAGCAGAGTGCTCAAGGATGCCACGAACCAAGCCGGTGCTGTCACCACCATCTCGATCCTCTTGCACACACACTGATTCAACCGCATCAGCAACCTTTGACAAGAACCCAAGATCTGTAGCCGTTCATTGTCCTCTCATAACAGAGGCGGGAGAAACGGCCCTCTCTCAAGGATCCGATTCCTAAGTCGCTTGAACCGGCAAAAAAATCCCCGTATCAAGAATCAACTTCAATGCTTTGGGCCTCGTTCCAAAAAATCTTGGGCCTCATATTGCATGTCCCAAAATGGACAAGAAGTAAAAATTTCCATTGCAATCGATCAACGGTGGACTTCAACCGGCCATAACTTTTGTGCTTGTAATTGCGAGCATCCCAAAGCTTGTAAAATCAATGTAGACATGGCCCCCAGGAAAACTTCAAGTGCATGTAGCTTGGCCTTTTGAACTCCGATTTGGAATTCGAGAAGACTAGCACGAAAAGCAAATTGAGCACTTTGACACTATAACTTCTCACGTCATCCGAGCCATTACAACAAGTGCACCATTCACTACCGATTTGCAACGCTTTGACATAGAACTTGCAATATCTTGCACACCAAAGCTCCGATTAGCGAGCCGTTTGAACAGGTTCGGAAAGCACTTTGAAGAGCACAATATCCACCTTCAAACCTGCACTTTCTTGAGTTTCAAGCATCCTCTTCAACTAGCACCAAAATAGCACGTTTTGGCGTGCATGAATGCATAAAACATGCATAATTATCCCTTTTCTTACATTGCTAGGTCTTCACACTTGCTCAAAAATTGTGGCACACATATGTAAAAATCCATAACCCTATTTTCCACTATTTCTGACATCAACACACTTTGGCTGCACCACTATCTGCGCAAGCAAACATAGAAAGGAGATTGACAAGATTAAAACTTTGCCATCCACCATGATGACCGGACGCCCTACTGCTAGGCAAAAGCCCATTTGCTCAAGAGAAAGGCCAACTTTATACTCAAACCGGTTGCAAAAGGGACTTGGGCCCAAGTGTGACAAGGGCCTAAAATGTTGTTGTGGGAAATGTTCGAATACATTGCAACGTCAAGTTTCAAGTGGCCCGCCAAAGGTGAGTTTCCCGCTTAAAGCTGAAGCCGAAGCCGAAGCAGAAGCAGAAGCAGAAGCAGAAGCAGAATCAGGAAGAAGAGGCAGAGACAAACAAAAATGTCGAACTTCTCCTTCCCTATCCTAACAAAGGAGCAAATCTGCTCACATTTGGCAGAGCTGGGCGCTCCTAAGCTCTCTATCGAGAATCTTATTTCTCCCAACCCCGAAGCTCTCCTCCCCGTCTATGATTTCCTTGCGTCCTTCTGTCTTTCCCCCGAAATCAGGTATTCCCTCTCTTTCTCTGACCGCTCGCTTCTCTACATTTTGCAATGATCGCGGGAAGCTCATTATAGTGTTAGGGAACATTTAGGGCTTTTAATTATTCAACGTCTGTGTTCTTATGCGTGTATTTTATGTGTGTACGTGGTACACAGCCCCTTGTTTACGATTGGCTGGCTTGCTGTCTGCAAGACGCCGACAGTCCACCTCACCATTGCAGAATAGTCTGCAAGAAAACTGTGGAAGCGCTATCCTCATGAAACAATCCACAAGATAACAAGGGTAGTGCTTCCGCTTAGAAACATGCATGTTTGGCTTCGTTTTCTGGAGAGGTACACTAACCTTCTTTTCAGCATTTTAAATTGTTGTTTCAAACTCTCACATTTCTCACTTCCATTGTATGCTTGAATGAAGTGTCATGCTAAGTCGTGTCAATAGCAAGTGGACAATATGTATTCGCATCTGTCTATTCAATTGCCTTCATTAGCTTGGCTTTTTCACACATATGGGAATGGTATAGCGTATCTTGACCTGCCTTGATGCATTAATTGGGTGCTTCTTACTGAGATACTTTGTCCTTTTTCAGGGAAGAATCCATGCAGCTTGGCTTTCCCTCTGTTCAGATGCTGGGTGATCATCCTGAATTGTATTCAGAGGCGCATGCGAACCTGAAGTTATATGATTGTCTAAGTCAATTTATGAAAAATGCGGGGGTTCAGGATTTTTCGGTACTCAAGGATCTATACCGCCCCGAATCATTGCGAACTATTCGATTTCTATCGGCGGCCATCAACTTCATCATGTTCTGGTAGGTTCCTTCTCGTTCTTTGACCTGGGAAAATGCACTGGGCAATTTCTTAATAGAAGTGCATGACTAAGTCATGTGCATTTCAGGGTTCAAAAGCAAAATCTGATAACACAGCTAAAGTCTGCAAGAGATGAAGAGCTGGCTAAATTGGAAGATCTTCATTCAGAAGAATCAAAGGTCAGTTGGATGTGTTCTGGTTAGATACAATTTAGCAGGAATGTCATTTAATTATTGTGGATTTCTGTAATAGATTGACCAAACTGTCAACATGTGCAGAGAATCTGTCCTTGAATTTTTTGCAAATTTTCCTCTTGTTGGCCTGTAAGTTTGATAGTTTGTCCTTGTTTGCAATTTGAAACCTGAAACTTGGGAATGAAAAATAGTTAAATGTTAGGTACTCTCAAATGCATT
This sequence comes from Adiantum capillus-veneris, assembly GCF_014529385.1. Lineage (NCBI taxonomy): Eukaryota > Viridiplantae > Streptophyta > Polypodiopsida > Polypodiales > Pteridaceae > Adiantum > Adiantum capillus-veneris. Next base: position 69,506,307 of record NC_140946.1, on the reverse strand, counting down.
GTATATATTGCTCATTCTCTATTTAAACAAGATTCATCTTGACTCAGTTCTGTGTTGTGTATGAGCTACTTGTCAACAAATGCTTTTATTATGAGTCTATAGCATGCCCATGGATAAAAAAACACAGCTTTTCTAAGTTTTTCAAACACAAATAAAGCAGTGCACTGTTGTGGGTAATCCTTTATCAGATACAATTTGAAATAGCTCAGATAGAACAAGAGCGGGTGGCCAAGCATCCGCAGGTGGAAGCCCTGGAGGGGGAGATAAAAGAGTTGAACATGCAACTTAAGAGCTTGAACAAGCAGCAGCAGGGTTTGAAGGCGGATTTAACCAATCTAAAGCAGGAGGATGGTAGCAAGCTAGATAAGGTTTTCTGCAACATCGTTCTTTATGACTTTTCTTTTCCCGTCTCCAGAGTGTGCCAGTTCTCACTTGGCACTGTCTCATTCAGATTTCAAACTTGGAGTTTGAGATCATGCAAAAAAAGCAACAGGGTGATCATCTCAGATCTCAGATTTTAGAGAATCCACAGGAATTGCAGGTAAGAGCTGATTTGACACAAGGTTTCTCTATCAGCATTTGCAGCATGAATTATTGATGTGCGTGTGCACTTGCTTCCCAGAAAATTGTCCATGAGAAGGAAACTGCCTTAGCTGAAGAAGAAGCATTACGAAGAAATGTTCTCGAGATTGCTGATGTTTGGAAAGCAAAAGTGGCTGTCCTTGAAAAGGTATTTAAGTTATTATGACCTTGCAATGCATAAAGAAATGCTATGCTAACTGTAGAGCTTTTCATATGATTGCATTGCTTAATTTGAAACTGTCCGGCTATGTTGATCTGAGTGAATCTGTCTTGCATTTCAGGCTGAAAAGAAAGTCTCAAAGCTTCTAGCCTTGACATTAACTGTTGAGGAACAGGTTTGATATTTATAGCTTTTTTGTCTACTTGTATGATTACAATCAGCCTATGCTGAGTGGGGTATAATGTCAAGGTTTTTAAATAGGCAAAGAAGAGTGATATGGAGAGAAAGGTTTTGAAAGAAAGGAAAGCAAGACAAAAGGCTATTGAAAAAGAATCATGGGCGTGTGACGCCAAGCGGGATGAGCTTATCTGGGGAGGTTTGTGGCCCTTTGAATAATGATTGTTCCTTGAGAGCTTTTTTTCTTTGTACATGTTTTGACATCCCATATTGCATCAGTACGCAGATTAGAAGAGCTTGCTCATAAAACAGACAATGATTGCTCCTCTGGTTCAAAAGAGTTGGAAGATGTGAAAAGAAAGCAAGCAGAATGTAGAATCGAGCATGATGCTCGGTATCTTGCTGTTAAAGAACTAGATATGCAGGTAAGGAATCCTTTTGTTTGCTTCTTGTAAGTACTAAATGACTGCAAATGAGGATGGAGTTTTAATGTTGACAACCTGGTCTGTGCAGACTGAAACTAGACTAAAAATTTCTGCTGACTTAATCAACAAGAAAGAAGTTATGATTGCCAAGCTCCAAGATGTCAGTGATAGAGCGTTCAAAGCTGTGAGTGTTCTATCTGGCTTCTCCCTACTTCATGTTTTCTTTCCAACAGTTCACAATGACTTCAGAAAGTCTACTTTTAATCTGTTTGGGTAATTCAAGGGCTAGGCTTGCATCCTCACAGATGAATGTGTGCTTGTGCGTGCGGATGGGAGCATGTAATTCTATACCCATTTTTTTCCAGAATGTAGATTAGTAGGCTATTTGCTCCAAGGTTGAATCATCTCTCTTTCATCAATATATGCCTGTTGCTTGATTGTCTGTTTTATGCAAGTGTTTTAGTCCTCATTGCTCATAAGCTCAGACTTTTTCAAGCTTATTATGATGGTATACATATCAGAGAGAGCAGTGGGGATGTAGTATTGTTTGGTTAACATTGTGCATGTTGGAATGATTCATACATTGTGCTGTGGGTGCATCTTGAACTAAATTTTGAACTTGGTGAATTGATTGGCAGACATCCTTAGGAAAGGGCTTTGCTTAACAAAAATAATTCTTTTGGTACTGGTGACCTTTTTATGGTTTAGTGCTGCAGATTCTGATGTTATGATCATAATTATGGTTAATTCTACACCCACTTCAGCCAAAATGTAAATTCGTAGTTTATACAATCCAAGGTTGAATCATCTTTCCTTTATCAGTATATGTTGGTTGCTTGATTGTCTGTTTTGTGCAAGTGTTTTAGTCCTTGTTGCTCATAAGCTCATGAAGGTATATATATCTGAGACAGTAACTGAGATGTGGATATTTGGTTAACATTGTGCATGCTGAAAAGATTCTTACATTGCTCTGTGAGTGCATCTATTAGCTACATTTTGGTCTTCTTGGTGGATTGATCTGTAGACATTCTTAGGAAAGGGCTTTGCTTAACAAAAACAGTTCTTTTGGTGTTGGTTATCTTTACTATGGTTTAGTGCTGCAGATTCAGAAATATGCAGAAGCAACAACCCCAAGTGCTGAAATGCAAGTTGACATGGAGATACAAAGGCCCTCAACTAGATGAGTGCCAGAAATGCTTGACATTTTCGATAGCGGCCTTTGGAATCCTGAGACAACAAGGTTATGGTATCCCCATTGTACATATAGATGAGCTGCCTCTGCCAGACCCAAGACAGAATAGCTACCTTTGGAGATCGGAGGCTACAATGTTTTGGTTAGCTTTGATGCTACTACTTGTTATGTATCCCCATTGTACATAGATGAGCTGTCTGTAGACCCAAGAAAACAATATTTTGGATAGCTGCCTCTGAAGATTGGAGGCTACAATGTTTTGGTTAGCTTTGATGCTACTACAATCTTAAGGTATCCCCATTGTACATAGATGAGCTTGTGCATTGGTCTTTATCTTAAGCCCATGTAGCTTTTCGTTTTACTTGTATCAATTGATATGCCAGGCCAAAGGTTAGTCTTTGGCTCATATGTGATAACTGTAATATCTATTCTTGTATTCTTTGGTGTGCCTCTTGTTTTTGCTGTGTTTTCTGGTCAATGACCATTAGTTGGTGCCCTTGATTCACTTTTATTCAAAAATTCTTCCAAAACCAGTTGAGGTGAATGATGGTCCGAACCTTAAAAAAAACATGGAAACTTAAGAGTATGTAGTTGAATTGTGAAAGGATTTGATTTTGGACAGTCAATAGCATTGTTATGAAAAAGTGTGCCTCAGCTTAGCAGAATAATCAAAACAACCATTTGAAAGGAGGGGGAGAAGGAGAAAATTTACTTTGAAAATTTAAGAAAATAGAGTTAAATTGCAAAAAATGTTGGTTGTTTTGAAAACTTTCCTCTTTAATCTACTTTAAAGGGAATTTTGTACGTTTGTGAAATTGATTTTTCCCAAACATTGCTTAGCTTATTCCAACCACACGACTAGTCAACTTCCTAGCTTTTGCTCCCTATTTAGATGACTAGTTGAGTAATGGAATTACACCATTTAGGATATTGGCAAGGACATTGTCAAGGGATGGAGCCAATTTACACAATAAATAATCCAGCATGTGTGGGTGGGTGGGAAATCCCGTAGGTCAACAAGGTGGCACTAGCAAATGCATGTGATCAATAATAACTAGGAGCATGACTTGCTTAAAGGCAAGCATGTGTAGGTGTATGCGGGTATACATGATTTTCATTAAAAGAGTGTTTAGAGCTACATTGGCAAGACAGAAAGAAATTCAATTAAAATATGTGAGTTCAATCTACTATTCCAAGAGCTAGGGATTATCACATCTAAAGAATAGCAAAGTTCGATGTGAGAGGGGATATCCATAGGGGCTATGGGTAGGTGCCATTACCGCTTAATTGTTCAATCAGTGAGCCAGAGTCTCTGGTTGTGCGAGGGTAGGATATGGAGTAGTAGCCAACTTAGAGGGTGAGAATAGATTGTGTCTTGTACACCTAAGAGTGTGTGTGTGTGTGTGTGTGTGTGTGTAGCATTCCCCCTTCTTGAGGAGAGGCCCATTCTCTAAAGATAGAGACAATCAGAGAGTGCAAGAGACTATGCACATATTTAAGAGTGTGTGTGTGTGTGTGTTGTTTTTAGAATTTTACTTATAACAAAAGAACATAACAATTCAAAAAAAAAAAACTTTAGAAAAAGAATAATGATTAGCACAAAAACAACTCAATCTTCAATTTATTTCGTACATCATAATGAGAGTGAGGTATCATTATAGTGTTTTGTACATAAGATAGTCAAGAAAAACTTATTATGAAGTGAAAGAGGCCAAGTTTGACAGGGATGGATAGCAGCTTAGCCAAAAAGATCCTAAGTAACGATAGAGTTATCACTTGCATCCATATAAACAAAACAACATATTTGTTAGCTTTGAATACATATTACAGGTGTCAACAAACCTATCAGTTGTTATCCATGTCCTACTTAAAACCTTTTAAACTCATACCTACCATCCATGTAGTGTTAAATATCAGCAAGTATCCATTCTTAGAACAGTAAGCCACAGATGAAAGTGTGATGTGTATGTGTGTGTGTGTGTGTGTGTGTGTGTGTGTCTCCGTCCTAACCCAAGCACCATAATCAGTGAGTTGACAATAGGTCCATTGAGTATAGGCCTATTGACTCATCAAGTTGATGAGAATAGAACAGTCAAGGCTAAAGACAAAGAGCTGTACATCATATCAAAAAATCCATGAGTCTCATCGGAGCTATAAGTGACAATGTTATCAAAGAGGATTATACTCCAGTAAGAATTTCAAGGCTTTGTTAGCCAATAGAGAATAGTATGGATGCCTTTCATAGTCAGTCGTAGAAGTTTTCCATGCTTTTACAAGTTTCTTTGGATAGTCCTCCAACGAACTGTCCATCCAAGAGTAGTTCCTTTATAGGTAAAATGTTCCTGAAATCATAAGAATCAAAATTATTACACAAGGGTAAGTAATTTTGGATTAACATGTAACCTAAACCAACATAATCAAAGGCTACAATAGCTATGAGCAGGAATCCGATCAATAGACAAGGAAAGACCACCTAACACCTATCAACCTAATAAGGAATTACAGACAGTGGGTCCATCAAATCCTATAGACAAAAATCTCCAAAGCCAACGTCCTGGTTTCTCAGCTTTCTGGGAGAACCTTGTGTTTAGGATGTGTGTGTTATTGTTTTTAGAATTATACTTATATACAAAAGAATATAACAGTTCAAAAGACAGCTGGCTTTAGACAAAGGACAATGATTAGCACAAAAACAACTCAGTCCTTGATTCATTTTCGTACATCATAGGGAGAATGAGGTATCATTCTAGTGTTTTGTACATAAGATAGTCAAGAACAACTTATTTTGAAGTGAAAGAGTCCACATTCGGCAATGATGCATAGCAGCTTAGCCAAAAAGATCCTAAGTAAAGATAGAGTCCTCACATGCATCCATATAAACAAGACAATAGATTTTTTATACTTGAATAGTAATACTGGTGTCAACAAAACTATCAGTTGTTAGCCATGTCCTACTTAAAACCTTTTTAACTTATAGCTACCATCCATGTAGTGTTAAATAATCAACAAGTATCCATTCTCAGAACAGTAAGCCACAGATGAAAGGGACATGTGTGTTGTTGTTTTAAATTAATACAGATACACAAAAGAACTTAATAGTTCAAGAGACAAATGGTTTTAGACAAGTGACAAGGGGTAGCACAAAAACAACTCAGTTTTTGAATTATTTCTTTACATAGATATAAGAATGAGGTCTCATTCTTATATCTCATTCTAGTGTTTTTATACATAAGGTAATCGGTATTAATTAATTGTTCTATAATGTGACAAAGGTCTTGGTACATCAGTGTCGGACAACAGCTAAGCCAAAAAATTTCCAAGAAAGGATAGAGTCCTCATATGCATGCATGCATGCAAACAAAACAATACATATGTTAGCTTAGAATGAGTTTTACAGGTATCAACGGACTATATTAGTTGTTATCCATGTCCATCTTACAACCTCTTTAACTTAAAACTATCGTCCAAAGTAATCATGAATTTCTATTTTGCCAAGTATAAGGTGTTTTTTTTTCTTTTTGAGTTCATTTTGAACTTGTAATCAAAAAGGTCATCACTCCTTTAAGATACAAGTGAATTTTTGTAGGTTTATAGATAAGGTTATTATATACCCCAATTTTTTAAGACCTTAAATAGCTATTTATATACATATAACTTTGATGAGAAGACCACTACCCTTTTGATCCAAGTGTTTTACGCCCAATTTTGTCCCAAATCCTTTTGTATCTTCATACCAATCCTTCCACTAGGTATATTGCACTTTGAATGTCTTGGTTTTAAATGAGTCAAATGTTGCCATGAACTTCCAAAACCAAGTTTAATCAATCTAAGAAATCATTAAGACCAAACAAGTGAACGAGATATATTCCCTCCCCTCTTTTAAAAAAAAAAAACCACAGCCAACACAATAGTGAATCCTTCTATGCCAAAAATCCCAAAAACTAAGGTGTTATGCATCATCTGTGAAAAAAAAAGTCCTTTTACAGCTTGTTTGACATACGCATAAACTAAAATATACACAGTTAAGTACAGACCCGACAACCGTATAAAAAAAAACCCTCTCAGATGTCGTGCTACATGCCTTATAATACATCAAGCAAGAGTTTGTAAAAGAATCACCCCAACAAGTGCAATGCTCCCCAAATGGCACCAGGGAAGCAAAACCCAATAATAGAATGCGGCAAGTTTATTAATCGTCAGATAGAAAGTTCAATCAGTAGGCAGAAACATGAAACCAGTGTTTTTTCAACCACAAAAGATCATTTTTAAGATTATGTACAACATGCGCTTTGAGCAGGCAACCCTACTACGTACCAAGTGTCTGAGTTATGTACAGTACTGCTAGAATACAAAGTTGGATAGAAACAATCTCTTTTACAGAGTATGTGCAGACCATGGCAAAACATACCAATCATCAGTAGTGAAACAATCCCCCGCCATGTACAATTACAACAGTATGGCACGAAGGGTGTCAATTTTTACGTGCAATGGGTTTATTATGCAGAGTGACATACCAAGCTTCGGTGCAATAAAATTGTTATATATAAATTAAAAAAATCGAGCATGCACCAAAATCAATTTTAACCGTATGTAGACAGTAAGAAAACATTACAAAGTGCAGTAGTATGTCAACAAGCCCAAGTACATGCTATCAACAAGAACGAGATTGGTAATCACCAACCTGAGAAGGTTGTTCAATTAGCTCCATAACTGCATAGTAAGCGGCAATACACTCTCTCCTTTCTTTCACATACACACACCAAATGCAACCAAGGCTAAGTGGGGCCAAAGCACCCTCACCTCTTTTTATAGCAGTACTGCAAGGTTGAGGCCTCATGATTTGCATTGGGTGGTGAATCCCCCACGATCAGTATCTCCTATGAGTGCGAATTTTCGGACAAAAAACCAATGCAACCAACACGGGTTATGAGTGGGGGCTGAGAGGGAGAGAAATAGGATAGGAGTTTTGCTCAGGTGAGTCGGATGCCAGAGTGAGGGTTATGTGGCACAGGAAGAGAGGGAGAGAAGGGCTGCAAGAGCTTGAAAGGTCCTTGTAAGGACGAGAAGAAATCAAGGAGCATTTAAATGCCTCATTCAGTGATCATGACCAAAAGTAAGTTTTTACCACGCGCCCTTTTAAGGGTAAGCTCCCACGAGGGTCAAAGGGGATGGGCAATTTACGAGTGGCAGCCAGGTACAAAGTCCCAAAAAATTATACTAGCCAACCTGAGTGAGGTTGTTTGTTGGGAGTGTGGTGATGTTTAACCCTTTAAAATTCTTCCATTTTGAAGTGGTCAAGGGGGTAAGGAACATTTACACTATTGATAATATGCTCAAAGTACAAGGTATCAACTATGTAAGGCTCAAAATAAAAATTGTTGTGCGTGTGAGTAGGTAAGCAATAGAAGTTATAGCATGATCTTGGTAAAGGGGAGCCACAAGCTTATCAGAGATAGTTTTTCTTTTGTGGGGGAAGGGAGAGGGGGGGGGGGGGGGGGGGTTGTTGTTGTTTTACTTTTAGCCAAGAAAAAGAGAAGTCATCTCTATGACCTTTAGGCTTTGGAGGTCAAAAATAATCCATTGTTAAGAAGATGGAAAAATTTGTGTGGCCCCTAAGATAATGAGAGAGTTTGTGTGGCCCCCTAGTTAATGCCTATGTTGAACATTATAGAAATTTAAGAAAGACCGTTGACTTTTCTATATGACCAAGCTTAATCTAATAATTACTCATAGCAAGCTTAATTTAATTGGTTAAAAGTGCGTCAATGCAATAAGGTTTTGCTTATCCATTGGTTCACCTACTTGCAAGGAAATGATGCGAAAATATGAAAATAGAATGGAGGAATGGATAGTGCTATATATATATATATATATATACACGTCAAATAGTGTTTTGAACAAAGGGAGACTCTTGTATTTAATATTCCCTAACCAACAATAAAAAAACATCAATAGTCAATTACTATGTGCTCTTTCACTTCTCATGATTTCCAAGTCCATGGCCAGGTTTACACGAACATACGATAGTATGTGTGTCCGTGCTAGCTAGTTATGATTGAAGGGAATTGGCTCCCTCTCCAAGCCCACCAATTTTTGGGTGACACCTTGCTCCCCCTCCCTTTGAACATGCACCTCTATGACTTCCCTTTTCAACATGAAATGTGGGACATTACAATTCATTAGCTTTCAACTAGGATTGATTAAGTCTCCTCAATCTCAAAAAATTAAAAATTCTTTTAAAACATATTAAGTGCATAAGTGAAGGGTGAGTTTATGAATTGAAAAAACTTATGAAGGTGAAAAGTCAAAAGACCTTTTGTGTTCATATAAAAAGATGTTTCACTTCTCTTTTATTTTCCGTTTAGTGTTTTCTTCTCTTTAAAGCTCTCTCTCTCTCTCTCTCTCTCTCTCTCTCTCGCAATGTTATATCCGTCCTTCCTAACTAATTCTATTGCAAATCTATGTGTTTCATCATTGCCCATTGCTAAGTGCTATAGACAAACGCTCGTTCTTGTTGAGAAAATCTTTGAATTAATTTTTTAAAAAAGCAATACCTTTTTTTTTTGAAGCCATTAGTAATATCTTTGATTAGCTAAGGAGGTGGCCTTTTTGAATGAGTCCTCTCGGCCGTTACCCACATTTAGAAGTTGATTACTCTCTCCTACCAACGAGGTCACATGCATTTTGGTTACTATTTTTGCTCACCCTTGATCGGGATTCTAATCGACCCGTGTGCCCACCGTCTTGTCTCACTACATACATAGTCCCTCCTCCCAGGTTATGCCCTCACAACCTTCGACCTACCTCACTACATATCGATTAACAATTGTCACCCATATATGCTCAAACCCACCTATGGGTTTCTTGAGCAAGGCTTTCTTGCTCTCTTTCTCCTCAGTCCCCGTCTCACAGACACATTCGATTCATTATTTGTATTATCTGTAATTCTCGCTCCTGGCTCCCCTTGTATACTCTACCTTCACAGGTTTGGACCTGCATCACTGCCCTTTGCATCTTCCCTCGCGTGCGCGTGGCTCTCACAGGTTGCTTCATACACCCACACACCCACCCACACACACACACACACACACACACACACACACACACTCGTATATTGGTCATAAGTTATATTGTTTAAGAAAAACTTCCCAAAAGGAACCCCCCCCCGCCCCAGCCCCCTTTGTTGCTCTTTTGCATGGACCAGACTAGGTCAACTTAAGAGATTGCATTTAAAAATGGACCACTAAGTTTACTACTACCGAGGGGCTTAGCCCTTGAATGTATTATGATGCTCTGTACTTCTGGAGAGTCGAGCGTGTTCAATGGTGCATGCTCTCATGGCGCAGTGAAGGCGGCCTTTCTCCCCCCCTGACTATCGATCTCCATTGATGGCCATAGACGTGAAGCTCTATGCTATCACACACTCATAAGGGAGTGCAGCCTGACTCTCTCGCTACCTTGGCACAGCATACGGACAGACCGGCCTCCTCCTACTATAAAAACAGGTGAGGGCACATCTTTGCCCCTCACTTAGCCATTGTGGTTGTGTTGAGTTATTTTGAGATCACCTACTGTCTGCTTTACTGCCAAGGAGAATGGAGCTCACCACGCAGGTGACTCAGGTTTTTTTCTTACCCTTGCTGGGATAGTTGGTTTACTGCACTATTTATGCATGTCTGACATGATTGAACACTAAAAGGCTTTAATTTAGGAAAGGTGGTCCTACCTTATGCTTGTTTCAAGCACGCATACTGTGCAATTAAACCAACGGCTATGTTGTTCTTGTAAACTGTTTGCAAAAAGATTTTTTTTGTTGTTGTTATATCAAGGAGCTTGATATGGTAACCTTGGGAATGATACACCCCCGCCTGTTATAAGCTGACAAAGTATGGTATAAACATCATATAAGAGTTGCTCCTAACCTTGGACTGGTTAGGTCACCTCTGTGGTTTACTGTCGGGGGCTCTCTGGCTCTACATATTGGGATTGGTTGGCACCTCTTGCGCTGGTCAATGGTAAGAGTTGGATGTAATACTGTGGCATATATTGGTGGTTAGTGGTTGTTCTGCTGCTTTGTTTGGAAAGAAACTATGAGTAGTTGAGCTCGTTACTGCATATGATCTTATGAATGGGTTTCTTATAAATCCGTTGCAGGAAAATACCATATGCAGGCTCTACCTAATCTCTACGTACCTGGTTTTTGAAAAAAAGGGGTTTTTCTTGTTATTTCAATAAAAGCGATGCTGATTACTTTTTTGCATTAACTGTGCGTTCGCGCTTTTTCTAATCTCGGCATAACTGATTCTTCTCAAATAAATGGGGTTACTCCTAGCCTTTGTGGCAACTAAGGCTTTAGGTATTCTATTTCACTGTAGGTGCTCACATTATGAGGAAAGAATCATCATCTTGAGATTAAAGCTTAATGTAACACAACGTTTTGGGTTTTGCTTATGATTTATTGAAATGGTTCTCTGCGCAGACTATGTATGAAGGTAAGTATATTGCAATTTTTGCTTCAACAGAAGCTTGGAATGGGTTATACCTCGGGTAAAGATGGAATACTGCTTCTAATGCAGTGGCTGATTGTAATGGATGGCTTATTGACTACTCATTGTGAATTGGAGGAACCTTCCATGTGAAGGAGGTGATACGGCGGTTATATTACAGTTTTTCGGACCCATGTTCTAGTTTATGATTATGTTTATGGGATGGATTTTTGATCTGTTGCACTCTTTGAAGGACTAGTCCATTTTTTGGATTGACATTCACAGTTAGTGGTTTTTTTCGGGCTATGCTTCTACTACTTGGCTAGCTATAAGGTTGTAACTTATAGATTACATTGGATCCCATTTATATGATAAGTACACCATCGATTCAATGACTAAGAGGTTATATCTATACTTACTGACTGATAGAACCTCACTAAAATGACTGTAGGATAACGCATATTCTCTTTGGGGAATATGCCACTCTGATTAAAAGGACTACTCTGTCACTTAGGTAAAAAGTAATAATTTGACTTATATAAGAAAAGGATTTACTGCGAACCTAGCTTGTTTAAAGTTAAAAAAGTTTTATAAGATGGACATGGATAACAAATGGTATGGTCCATTGATACCTGTAAAACACATCCAAGGCTAACTGAATTGTTGTCTTGTTTGGATGGATGCAGGTAAGGACTCTATCTTATCTTGGATGGCTTTCTTTCTTTGGCAAGCAACCTTTCTGTAATGAAATACTCAGTGAGGAACGGGGAAGTTCTTTTACTACTAGTCTTACTAAAAGAGGATCTCTTTCCTACAATCATTGTACCTAAATAATTCTAATACTGAGTTATTTTTGTACATATCAGTTCATTATTCCTTGGCTAGCTGTCTTTTGAATGTAAAAATTCAATTATGTCTTATTAGTTAAGATTTAAACAGCTACACACACATCCTATACATAAGGTTCTTCTTTTCGGGGAAAACTGGGATGCTGGCCTAGGAAATTATCTTAGGAATGGAGCTCTAAATTGGACCCACAGTCTGTAAATCCTTCATTGGTAGACTGGTGTTAGGTGGCCCCTTTTAGACTCTTTTTCTGGTTCCCTGCTCACGGCTACCATAGTCTCTGACTTTGCCGGTTGAAGGTTTGCAGGACCAAGTATACTTTACAATATAGACACTTTGCTAATCTTTATGTCACCTCTGTTTCATGACTGCTCACGTTATAGAATGACAGCTCGCATGAGTACTAATCACAACCCTGAGAATCATGCAAAGATTCTTGATCAGATTAAGCTTTACCTTAAAGACCGTACACCAAAGAATGCCTTGGCTACTAGAACTAGACCTTTCCTTGCTAGGAAAGCCAAATTATGTATTACATACTATGACAAGAAAAAGTAAACCTAACCTAACTGTTTTTGCAGACTCTTGCTTTATCTCAAGGATTGGAACTTACCTCGGATCCCCTCTCTGTGGCCTCCTCTATTGTCCTCAGATGTATTAGCAGTTTGGATGCTTCACAGCTTATTTATGATTCACGTCTTGTCTCGGATAAAAAACGTTTTGTCTTGCATATGTTGTCATTTAATGACTCGGTAAAAATTCTGGCTACATTGGACAAAAACCCCCTAGAAGGTGTCAATTTGTTGTCCCAATATATTGCCCAACTTCCTGTCCTTGCTTCACAATATCAGCAGGAGCTTGCCCAGTTCTCCTCATCTGGAGCTGAGCTATCAAACTTCCTTAGGAAACTCTGTGGGCTTAACCCCTCGTTTTTCTGCACCCCAAATACCCCCTCCATCCCTCCAACCGGTGGCATTTTTTGTCGAGATAGTGCAGCACTAGAAGCAGTAAAAGAATTTCAAAATAATCTTTGCTCCCTCAATGATGTTAACCTCCTTGAGATAGTACCAAAAATCTCTAAAGTATTTCCTGTCTTACCAATAAGACAAATAGAAATTGAATCTCTCGGAGTTGACCATCAACTGTGGGTTCTGCCTAACAAAGCCTTCTTGGCTCCTATTCTTAGTGAAACTTGGGTGTACTTGGCCAACCTTCCTGCCTCAACCGTGGAAGACTGTAAACTCAAGATTCTTAAAGGTGGGCAGTTATTGGACAAGGGAGAACTGATTAAAGCACCCTTTAACCTTCATCTCATCGACCACTCCAAATGCCCCTCAAATGCTGGATTGTACATACGTACTAAAGGTAGCATGGAATTTGCAAAAAGTAACCCAAATTTCTACACAGAGTCCATCTGGAATATCTTCCGTCCCTATGTAAAATGTGCTTGCAGGTTTCTTGACCGCAAAGCTACCTGTGAATCAAGCATCATGTGGTTTGATCATGCAATATGGTTTATCCTCAACCATTTGGATATGTTATTCCTAGAGAAACCAGTCGACTTCATCTATCCCTCATATGCTCATGGCTTGGTGGACAGGCTAAGCAGATTGTGATTGCACAAATTGCCTTTAATATCTTCCGTGGTCTTATGCATGATATTATGAAAGAGCTTAAAGCAGATGAGCCCGGTCTATACCTCACCACTTATGCTAACTTTAAAGGGGTCAAGTTCATCACTAATCTGCTTAAACCTTGTATTGAAGATGATGATTCTCCTGCTCTGAAAAGAGCTAACTCTTTGGCTACTCCCAACTCCTTCACCTCATTTTTTACACCTAGCTCCTCGTCTAACCGAGGAAAATCTCATAGCTTTACAAGAGGGAGAGGCAGATTCCATGTGGAAGAAGAGTTCTCAGCAAATAAGATTCGAATTATGGTGCTATCTACATACACTATCTGTTTCACAATATCCTTCTCGATTGGATCTTACCAAAAAATCTTTTTTGTGAGTGCTTTGACTTATTTTTTGGTAATCAGAAACTGCTTGACAATATTCTCATAGGGTGGAAATACCATCATCCTATAAAAGGATTAGTTTTAAATAATGACTTTCTTAGACAAGAAACAATCCCTTACTGTACATGCATTCAATTTACCTCATTCTGCAGGAATTTTGAAGGATTTGGTAACCATGTCTGTACTCAAGACCTTAGCATTATCGATAATGTCACAATACGTAAGTTACTGGCCAAAGGGATCAATCACATACCTAACTATCCAAAAAACCCTTACCTTGCCCTATCAGCTTTACTTGTCTGCCTCACTGACCTTTGTCATGAACCTCCACCCCTCTCCACTTTCCACCATTCGAGCCAAGTTTAGCTGATTCTATCATATCTCTGACCATGACAGCCCAAACTTGCTCCTGTTTAGCCAAGGAAACAACAAACTTAGCGCAACAAGCTTCTGCATGGGCCATAGGGTTGAGAATTTCGAGGCCTCCTTGATTCACCGGCCGAGCAACTGATTCCCAACGGGCCCATTGCCATGGCTTGGAGGATTTCGTGTTGTTTTTTCATAAGAACCTTTTTACTCGTTTTACAAACTCTTTCTAGTGACACTTAGCCATCTTGAGAAGCGGGCTAGTGAAGGCAATATAAGGAATCATAAAAGCGTTCATCACTTTTATCCGACTTGGGAATGGGAGAACAACATACTCCCACCTACTCATTTTTGTTTTGATTTTTTCAAGCACCCATTCAAATATTTGTTTGTGAGTTACGTCCACCCCCAAGGGGGCTCCTAGATGTCTAAAGATATTCCCTTTTGTGACAATCTCCCCCGACGAGACAGAGGGGTCAAATGAGTCATTTTTTGATAGGGAGATCAGCCTTGACTTCTCTATATTACATTGGGACCCCGAAGCTACTGAGAATATTTGTACAATCTCCAAAGCTTTTCTGATGACCTGGGGACACGCCTTCAAGAAGAGGAGATAATCGTTTGCAAAAAGTTTTGCTAGGAGCTGGCTATTTCCTGGCAAAGCAAGGCCTTGCAACTCCCCTCGCTCTGCACTAGCTTCAAGTGTCATGATTAAAGGATGTGATCCTATGGCAAAAAGTAGGGGGGCCAGAGGGCATCCCTGCTTAATAGATCTTTTGACCTCGAAAGAGCCCACAATTCTATTGTTGAATAGGAGCTCAGACTGGCTTCCAGCCCCCAGTACACGTACCAACCAACATAGGCGAGGCCCAAAGCCTAGAGCTTCCATGATGGCTTCTATATATGTCCATGTTATTCTGTCATAAGCCTTGTTCAGGTCCAATTGCAACAGAATGCACTCCTGCTTTGTGACAGTTGCGTATTCGATGCCCACCATTGTTGCCAAGATGTTATCGTATATGGACCTTCCTGTGATAAACCCATGTTGATGGGGAGAGATGATCTTGGTTAGTAAGGGGGCTAGTCTGAGGGCTACTGCTTTAGCTATAATTTTGTAGGCCACCAACATGATTGTTATAGGGTGCCAATGTTTCGGTTGAGAACAACAGATCTATTTTGGGATGGGTTTGATAAGTCCTCTCTTTACACTTACCTCCAACGACCCTTTGACCATGGATTTATTGGCCAATCTTGTGATTGGGGCCTTGAGATCATCCCAAAATTCTCTACAGAATTCCACTGTCATCCCATCCCAACCAGGGGACTTTTCCTTGCCAAGGGCTTGCAATGCTAGTGAACATTCATCTTCGGAGAATGCTCGTTCCAAGCAATTAGCTTCTGAGTGGCGAATTTCCTTCTTGACACTCTGCAGTAAGGTCCCTCTGGCTTCTTCCATTTCTTGGGATTGGATCTGTGGCCATCCAATGATTAGACTAAGATAACTCAACATCAGACTAGCCATCTCATCCTGGTTATGAACTGCTGTCCCTTTCTCATCATAGAGCGAGCGGACGTGGCCTCGACTCTTCTTGATTTTTAAAGCCCTAAAAAATTGAGCTTGATTGGAGGCTTCAAGTTGAAGAAAAGTCTCCCTGGAGAGAAGTCTCACAGCTCATTAGCAAGGTTAGATTTGGCTTCGAGCCATCGTTTGTGCTCCTCCTCAGTAGCATGCCCATTGGCTTTTATGGAGGTAAGCAATTGTACCTCCACTGTAAGATGCAGAAGGTGTACCTCCCTAGCTTTCTTCATTCGGGGCCCTGAGGTTTTGATTGCTTTTTGGATGCTTCGAGCAAAGAGGTCCCACGCATTGTGTTTGTTGAGGTCGACATTATTTTTGAGCTTACCCAGTGATTTCTTGGTTAAATTCCTGAAAAGAGGGTCTTTGAATATGTGTGCCCCTATTACTAACAGTTTTTTCTCACCTCTTGGGGTCTGCTCCTCCCATTTATTCTTCTTAAAATGTATGTGCAGAGGAATATGATCCAAAAGGTTTTTTGTTGGGACTACCTTCATCTCCATTAACGATGGTATCCAGTCAGCTTGGTATGAGAAATAGCATCTGTCCAGCGCTGCCTGGAGGCAGTGCGGGCATATTGGAGGCTTGTGTAGGTTAAACCAGGCGTGCCGTTCCATGGGCCGACTTCCCATAAGTCGATCATCGCCCACTTTTCGCGCAAACTTTGCCATTTAGACCTTTTCGAGCTAGCCAACATACTGGAGGATCCTGTTCTATCCCTGCTCTTTTCTACCATATTGAAGTCGCCAACCAACAACCACTCCCCTTCAATAGGAGTATCTCTAAGATGCATCCACAGTTTAGCTCTTTCTTTTGCATTGCAAGGACCGTACACATTCACAATGGTTGGTAAGAAGTTGGCAGGATATCCACATGGACACTCTTTGGGGGTGTGGGGTCCACGTGCGATGTGAAAGGAGAGTCCACTTCCCCACCCCCTTCCTGTGCTTCATTTGCATCAGGTTCCGAGCGAGTAGCTCTACCTAATGTTTCCATGAAACGACTAAACATACTAGTACTAGGCTGTGGAGCTTCGGGAGGTGCATGGCCTTCTCTCTCAGGGTTTTGGGTAGGGTATGCTTCCATGATCTCTGAGTCGGAGGAGGAATCACTAGCGGCTATTTTAGGGTCTTGGGTGGTGCTACCTTGTGTCCCCGCTGAGGGTCTAGAGCCTATCGTGGATGGGTAATGGGTGTCCGTATGAATAGAGGCACCCTCAATATGCTCGTGTTCTAGCACCCGCCCAGAGCGTAAGTGCATGTGCTTTTGATACCCTCAGGTGTCAAAAAGCTGCTCTAGGAGGCCTTGTGACTAGTTTTTTGCGTGTTTTTTGTTTGTTTTTTTGCTAGATTTTTTAGAGCATGTCATGGAATGGGCCGTGTGATAGCTCGAAACGAGCGTATCACTAGGAGGGACGCGCTGTGCTTTATAGCCCCCCGTTTGGTTCTATTTTTCTCCAGAAAAGCCCGAAACAGTCTTTTCCTAGCTGGGAAACTAGGCTCCAAATAGCAAGTCTAAGGGTGCAAGTGGGAAGAGAAGGGAGGAGAGTAGAGGACTTGCCTCACATGCTCTCATTCCCTCTTGAGGAGGTAGGGTATATATATAAGAGTGAGTCTACTATATATCAAAGGACTGAGGCCTGGGCCTGGGCCTGGGCTTGGGCTTGGGCTTGGGGAAATGATCCCGATCCCGATGAAAATTTTAGTGATCCCCCCAGTCACTCACGCTTAAATATTTTCGATTTTTTTATAACCTCCCCTCACTCACGTTTTAATTTTTCGGTTTTTTTTCCCGAATTTTTTTTAAAAATAAAAATAAATTATATATATATATATATATATATATATATATATATATATATATATATTTATAAATAATTTTTTTTTGATATTATTTGGTACGCGTTTTGGTGGGCGTTGACCTCACCATACTATTTACTGTCCCACCTACCTACTGACCTGCTAATCAGTGGTTCACCTAATTACTAACCTACTTAATTAACTAAATGTGCGCCTAACTGTGCACAAACCAGAAAACACAGAAAATGCAGAAAATCGAAACTTGACAGAACTGTGCAGTGCAAACCAGAAAATGCAAAAAACGCAGAAACGCAAGAAATGCTAACTGTGTAAGCTGAAATCTGAGCTTAATAGAACTAACAAAACAGAGCTTAACAGAACACAGAAAACTTGAATGCAGTCAACAACATTGTGTCTTTCTCTACTGTTTTTGCATAACAACAATGATCAAACTTAAGCCGCACCTTTCCTACATAAAAAATAGCTTCAATACAATTTACAGGTCGCCAT
Source organism: Adiantum capillus-veneris (assembly GCF_014529385.1). NCBI lineage: Eukaryota > Viridiplantae > Streptophyta > Polypodiopsida > Polypodiales > Pteridaceae > Adiantum > Adiantum capillus-veneris. The sequence continues at coordinate 69,488,169 of NC_140946.1, read as the reverse complement.
TGGAGCTTCCCGCGCAGCAGCTCCCCGGCAGCGGCGCCAAAAATGTCAAGGCTAGGGATTTGCTACGTGCCGTATGCGAGCCACAAAGGCTCCTAGCACACAGTCATACAACAGACAAGCTCACAAGGAAGAATGGTGTGTCACTCACCTTCCTGCGTAGTTGCGAATGAAGGATTCCCGCGCCGCGAAGAAGAGGGAGACGCCGCTACGCCGTGCTCAACCGCCTCGCCGCCGTCGTGCCGTCGCAACGCTTGATCACACACACACACACACACACACTCTCTCACTCTCTCTCTCTCTCTCACACACACACACACGTACACACACACACACAAGGAGATGGTGAAGGAGAAGATGGAGATGGAGCAAGAGCAACTTCTATTGCACAATGAGAGAATGAGTAAAAATTAGGTTTAGTGGCTTTTATATGAGCTCACCCCATTCACACTTGGGCGCCCATACTTAGCCAACTAACTCCTTGAATATTCCAGTTAGAGTGCGCCTGTCATCGGCGATCACCCTTACCCTGTTCCTATTGGTCCGACAAGCCCGGTACTTGACTCTAAATAATACAACGTTTATAGATCATAGGGTGTCCGTGTGCCGTGAGGGTTAACATTGCACCATGGTATGCTCCCATGATGTCATTCCTTGCACAGAAGGCTAAATTTATGCTGGAGACATCCTATGCGTAGGATGTCTTTTTCATCAAAATGACATGAAACTTGTTCTGTGGGTTGTCCTTGGCCTATGGAACATGGCCATGTTCTTGGATTTGAATTTGGACAGGATTTGATGCTTGTAAGGCTTACCTGACCACACAGATTGTTTGCTGATGTGTTGGTGAATGTGTTGTGCAAGTTTCATGGGATTTGGACAAGATTTGGTAGGTCTTTGGCCCATTATTGCCTCTATGCCGTAACTTTGCGTTTTTTCATGCATATGAGGTCAAACTTGGTCCAAATGTGATGAAACTTGGTGTATGACTTGTAAATGTCATTCAGAACATGTGCATGATAAAAAATGTTGGAGTTTGTGCCAAAAAGTTCCCTTGAGACATCCTACGCGTAGGATGTCTCCTGGTGATTTTTTCAGTGCTGGTGCTCCCAGTGCTTGCCCTTTGCTCCCCTAAGTCCCTTTTGAGCCTAATCTCAACAAGAAAAGTCAAATGGATAGAGTATAACTCCCTGTGTGGACTTTAGAGCCTCCGAGCCGTTTTCTGACTTTTGGAGTGCTTTTTGGCGATGAAATTTCTTGATGTTGGTCTCCATAGCTTCCCGATCCCTTGGGGATCCTTGCCGTATGGTTTTTGTCGACTTTGGCTTCATCGGAGCTCTATTTGGCAATTTGTCGCTCTAGAAGCACCCGTGGTTGCGTTTATATACCTTTGATGATTTGTGGTGGTCTACCACCATAGGATTTGGTTGTTGATGGTCTAGGAAAGCCGCTCGTGAAGTTTGGTGGTAAACGGACTTGCGGTTTGGCCGCAAGTGCAATTTGACGCTTTGTGTGTCTGATGCCGTTTTTGAATTTTAGTGCCGCTTCGGGTCACTTTTTGGTCATGCGGGTCATATAGACTTGTCCAGCATGTCGAGATGCTCCTACCCATGAATTTTGGTAGCCTTTGGTCGTCGTTTCACCGATTTCCCATTTGGTGGCCTCTTGCGGGTTTCTGGGAATTAGGGTTTTTCCCGATCGTTTCCTACTGCCTTTGGACATCCAGGACTGGTCTCCTAGACTAGGGTAAGCTTCCGATGAAATCTTGTTGCTTTCGGGTTAGCCATTAGGCCGCCGTTTCTACTTGTAGGTCTCTTCTGCCCGCTTTGTGTGTGACCCCTACGCTAGTTTTCGCGACGTAATGACAAACATGCGCGAAAAGCTCAAGGTGGTGAGCCTACCTCTCATGTCTGGAGCTCGTAGGGTAGTCGTGCGCGTCGTAGAAGCTGCTGGAAGGTCGATCCGCTCTAGGTGGCAGAAGCTCTCTTCACAAAGTCCATAGTGAGAATGAGCTAAAAATGGGGTGAAAATTTCTTATAATGGAGGTCCCCGAACCAGTTTTCATGAAATTTGACATGTGCTCCTATCTTCTTGCGAGATGCGGTTTAGGCTCAAAAATTTCTTGATTTGGACTCCATTTGCTCTGTTTACCAGAAATTTGGCATTTCGGTCAAAACCTGGCCAAAACACGCTTTCCGCTCCAGTCTCATAATTGCACCCCCAATGTACCATAGGTTATCCTATAGTCACTTATCATCACTATATTTTTTTGTTTTTCATTACGACTGTTTTTCACCTGCTTTTTATATTTTTGAAGTTTTTCTGCCGAAAATTAGCAAAATTAAAAGGAAAATAGCAAATCAAACCCAAAAAATCTCCAAAAATCATAATAAATCACAAACATCACTGCAACACATTATATACACTCATATGCAATTTTTAAGGCCGGAGTTCTCCGTTTTACCAATATTTTGTCTGAAAAATGGCTATTTCTACTTATATACACACACCTAGGGGCTTGATTTGGCGTTTGGCCCCATATACCTGTAGCTTCATGCTGTATAAGGGCATATGTACATGGGTTACTCCAGAAAATTTCGCAATCAAACAACAACCCTTAAAATAGTCGAAAATCATGCCCTTTTTTGCTGTTTCTGTCATTGGTTCCGAATTTGAGAGTGCCTCTAGAATGCCTCCCCCCCTCCTAGCCGGAGTCCTCCCGGACGACAAGGTATCGCCTCAGAGTATGTGCCGTGCATAGGTTGAAACCGTTGTGCTAATGCCTGGCCGATTAATGTGGCCCTACTTTATGCATACTCGGTCAATGCATGGAAAAATTTATGCTGTGCAAGAGAAGGGAATAAGCAAGTTGCTTATTGGCATTCATCGTCGAGGTTTCCTGCTTTCTTTGCAAGTAACAGTTGTAACTCTACTGCTCTCTGTTTAATTGTCTTTTTTGCAAAAGGTAATTGCTTTGCCGACACTGGTGATGGAGTAGTAGCTGTTTCTAAGGATAGAATTGCAGGCCCTCTTGAGCTTCCTCCTTCAGAAGTTCCCTCTAGAGTACCGTTGGTGACAAGTAAAACCACGGGGAGCAACATTGCTTCTACCTCACAAGAAACCGTTAACACGTCGACTCTAGAAGGATTGTTCATTAACGATCATTGGACATACGACCTCCACACTGAGGTGTTGACGGATCTACACTCTGGCCACGCCTACCATGTAGGATGGATAGAGATTGTACGATCCACCTCTAGTGCCACGAGCCTCGAAGATCAACAGAAAATGATCTGTAATGTTATCCATGGCATTATTCAATCAGAAAGGCAAAACCGAGGGGTAAATATACTCTCAACTGGCCCCATGAGATTTCTGGATACGAGCAAGGCTCAACAGCCTACTCTATCACAAATGGAGACTCCTCTAATGATTCCCATGGACCCATCTTACGTAATTTCACCTGGGGTCTCTATGCAATCTGAGCCTCCGAGCGACAACTTTAGCTTCCCTAACTTGGCTCAACCCTCTATTAAGGAAAACACAGTGCTCACTCCAGGGATAGGCCTGACAAAGAATGTACCGATGACATCTACGGTTAGCGCAGTGCCACTACCTAATGTCGTAGTACCTAATATGGGGCCTCGACCGTATGTGCCTCTAGCCCCTTATGCACACATGGCCCCCACACCTCCAATTGTACCACTTGTTTATGCTCCTCGAGTGCCGCTCCCTAGCCCTTATCCGAGTGGATCTATGCCCGGTTATGTTCCATATCCTGCATCATCCACACATATGCCAAGACCGGTACCCGTCCCTCTCCCACATATGATTCCAAGAGTACCTTCACCGGCCCTGCCTCCTCACATAGGTGACTTGGCAGCGTTTGCTCAAACCATAGATCGATCTATCGCGGAAAATATGCGTCATGCATCTGATAGAGAGCCTAGAAGTAAGGCAGTACAAATTGCCAAACTCACGCAAAAATTCAATGGGGACGAAGATGCTAGAAAAAACATTGAAGTGTTTGAACAAGTATGTGATTCCTTAGGGGAACGCAACGAACTACATAAGTGCAATGCCTTAAGCTTAACATTAAGTGGGAAGGCTGGAGATTGGTATAGAACCCTAAGGGTGGAAGAGAAAACAATCTACCCTACCCTTCGAAGGTTGTTTCTAAAGGAGTACATACGAGAAGGTGTGCTTTGGGGTGTAGCATCTCAGCTACAGAAGGCCGAACGTAAGGAAGGAGAGTCAGTAAGGGACTTCATTAGTCGTTTAAAGCACTTAAACTCTCGTTGCCCCGTAAATGTGCGCTTCAACAATAACCAACTGCTTGATCGATTCATCCGAGGGTTGAGGAATGAAGGAATCTATAATGGACTAGTGATTAGAGGTATCACAACCTGGGAAGATGTCACTGCCAATGCAATCCAATTAGAGGACAACTTGATGATAGCAGGCATGAGGGTGTCTACTGACACGAGATCCACTAGCTCACAAGCCATTGAGTATGAACCCATGACTGCAAAGCCCATTGCCAATGAGCCAAAGGTATTTGAGACATTCTTGACAGACCTCACCAAGGCAATCCAAGAGTCTCTTAAGGATAATCGACCCCCTCAAAATAGTCACATGTATCCAAGAAGGGAGCAACAATGGTGTTCCATTTGCTTAGGTCCACATAGCACTAGTGAGTGCCCTACGTTTAGAGTAAAATTTAATGGAACTTGCAACGCATGTGGTAAGTATGGTCACCAAGCTAAGGATTGTTTAATGATCAAACGTATGATGGCAAATAGACCACTTGTAGCCTGGACGGATGCACCTCGAGCTCCTGTATTGATGCCTGCTCCACCTGTTGAGCAACTACCGCAACGCATGGTCCCTACATCTCAAAATGTTGTACAAGCTACACCGTTACGACCTCCTATGCTAGGACCGCAGCCCCCGCATCCAAGAGTCGCCCCTATGATCCAAGTGAGTTGTGAGCCATCTAATGCTGATGCAGATGGCTGTGAGGAGGAAATAGACACTAGTATTGCCTACGGACTTGATACATTGGAAGAGTGTCCTATATACTACATGGAAGATTGCTGGGGGCAAGTCAAGCCGGTTTATCAAGCTGCTGCTCTCGCATCCAGAGGTCAAAATATCAACACCCAGGCTAGGAGGCCACCTCTTCAATGCTACGAGTGTGGTGGACCACATCGGGCAGCGCAGTGCCCTATTAGGCTGCAAAAGAATGCTGCACAGATGCAAATGAATCAAGGGAGCACGTCTGCAATGCCAATACTCACATGTAATCGTTGTGGCATAGATCACTTGATTGCCCAATGCCCCTATAACCCAAATGCCCCTATAACCCAAATGCGCCTAAAAGCACACCCCTAAATTTGGTCGAAATTGCTAGTGTGACATCGCCAATACCACCCGACGCACCCGCTTATGCGATTACACGGTCCATGCTTCAAGGGCCAGGCCATATCCTCGAAGAGAGAGATACCGCGTCAGTTATCCAAGCAAAGAAAAAGAAGACACGAAGGAAGAGGTCGCAGAATACGGGAAATTCAAAGCCAAGTTCCAAAACAAACATAGGAACAGAAGATGACCCCGTGTATATGAATGACCTCGAGGATGATTCAGATTCAATCGAGACAATGGAGACTAGAACCAATACCACAAAGGGAAAGACCGACCAAGAAAACCGTAACATGGAACCAAATGAAAACCGAATAAGAGAAAACCATAAAGAGCCTCTGAAAACACCACAAGTGTTTCCAAATCCAATCCAAGACCCCCAAGATAAACCGCAGGGGCAAAAAGGGAAGAATCGTAAAAAGAAGATTGGGACGTACCCAAACCCAGTAGACGAGATTGAGCAGGTGAAACATCTAAGAGGTTTAGTGGAGGAGACTCAAAGGAAACTAGAACCAGAACCCATGCATGTCAAAATTCATGACACAGTGTTTCCCACGCAAGTTCATCCACCCCACATGAACCATAGACCGTTAGCCATATCTAGTATCATCCAAGAAGGGAGTGAGGACGGGACATCAGAAAGTGAGCATACACCCTTCTTGTTGGAAAGGATGTTTAACGAAGGAATACATGATCCCATTGAGGAATATGAGATTCCATCCTCACCAGTTCCTAGTCAAGGACCTACACCCTGCAAAATGCCAATGAATGTTGCCAAACTAGTGGACTTCATGTCTTCTGAGGTCCGAACCACGATCATAGCAAAGCTGTATGGAGATCCTGAGTTATTCCTTGCACTTCGAGCATTCCTTAACGGAGAGCTACGAACGGGATTACCGCAGTTTGCGCAACCAAATAGGCCTGACTCGATTATGATTGATGAGGAAAATCATGTGCAATCACTTGACTTAGATGGACACGAGTCTGTGATCGAGGTACCCATTAATGAATTAGGGCAGTATTTTGAAGGCGACGAGTCTAATGCGACCCTACCCATCACTACCAAGGGATTAACTATAAAGGGAATTCTTGATGGTGGTGCGGGAGTTAGCATCGTTACAAAAGATTGTTGGGAATCCATGGGAAAACCCCGCCTCAGTGTTACTAACATTGTGGTAAAGATGGCAAATGGTACCATAGCCAAACCTATGGGGATGCTCAAGGATCTTAAGATCAAAGTTCTAGGACACAAGGTACGACATACGTTCATTGTAATGGATTTCTCTAAACACCTTATGTCATATGAAATGATTTTAGGACGACCATTCATGAGGGAAGCACAAATGGTTCATGATTGGTCTAAAAATCATGTCTATTTGCAATTCCAAGACTTTGTCCTTAGAGTGGATTTGGTGACTGGTAAGGTACACCCCTTAGGGAGTAAAACTATTATTGATCATCGCTCTAACACCACAGTTCACTCGGCCCCACTACAATATTGTTACACTTGTAAGAAGGATACAGACATTGGCCAAGATTCTCCTTACATGGATGTGTTACCGGGTATGACGGAATCAGACAACGTAGACTGGGTACACCTAGCTGCAACCATAGATACCTGGGGAAATAGAGGAACCACTTGGGTCACACCAGAGGGGGAAGAGGTACCACAAATTGCACCTCTGAACATGATAAGTGCCATACATGCATCTTCTAAGGGCAAGGCAATTGTAGACCAATCTGACAGTGACACCGATAGCTCAATAGAAGACTTTGACCAACACGACTCAGACACTGACTCCCAGAGTGAAACGGATTCTAAATCTCATGAATTAGAGAGTGGAGCAATTTCAGAGTCAAAACATTCGGAAGGACCGAGCACATCAACCGATGATAGCTCCTCCGAGAATGAAGAGGACACCAACGGGGACTCCTTTAGTGAGCCAGATCTAAATGCAAATCAAAATCAGGTCTCAAATAAGAAAAAGAAAAACTTTAAGAGGCGTCGATATTGAGCCAATGTACGTGCTAGGATAAAAAAGAAGAGATCCTCAGCAGAATGGCTCAGTTATATAGGAGCATGTGATGCTCATCGAAAATTGGTAGACGATTGGGGTGAATATCTCCAAAATGTTATGTGGTGTAGACCACGACCCCATGACATAGCCCAATTAGAGATCATAGACAAGCCAAAGTTGAGCCGCACTGCAAGGAGGCGTCAAAACCAAGAGTTAGCTCGACAACACAAGAAAGCAGAAATGGAAGCACAGACCAAAGCGCAACCAGAATCCACAGACTTGCATCCTGCACCAGAACATTTCAAATCTTACACCACGGGAGAAGCAAAGGTTGTGTACACAAAAGCCCAAAGAATACCTATTGATGGGAATGATGGAATCTATGATGGGGCGGAAATAGTTAAAGAAATAGAATTAGCCGACCCCGGTGAAGAATCAAAACCTGTTTTTATTTCCCAAGACCTCACAGAAGTTGAAGAGGCGGTCCTCAAAGAGCTTCTCAAGGAATTCAAGGACATATTCGCTTGGACATACCATGATATGAAAGGTGTTCCACTTTCTGTGGTCCAACATACAATCCCTATGATTAGCACTGCGAAGCCCGTACAACAAAGACCCTACCCGATGAATCCTAAGTACGCAAGGATCATTCAAGAAGAACTAGAAAAGCTTATCAAATGTGGGTTCATATATCCTATTGAACACTCTGAATGGGTGTCTCCAATAGTTATCGTGCCAAAAAAGAATGGGAAACTCAGGGTGTGCGTGGACCTCAAAAAAGTTAATGCAGCTACTAGAAGAGACCATTACCCCCTACCATATTCCGAACATGTACTCGAAAGAGTTGCAGGCAAGGAAGCTAATAGCTTTCTAGATGGGTACTCAGGCTACAACCAAATCACGATAGAACTAGAGGACCAAGCTAAAACTGCCTTCATCACAGAATTTGGCGTGTTTGCATTTCGTGTGATGGCTTTTGGCTTAACAAATGCCCCTGCTACATTCCAACGATTAATAAACACTGCTTTTAAAGAATATTTGAGAGAGTTTTGTGAAGATTTCTTAGACGACCTTTGTGTTTACTCTTCTTGGAAAGAACATCTATCATGTTTGCGGAAGGTGTTTGAAAAGTGTAGGTTATATCGTATCTCATTGAACCCGTTCAAATGCCAATTTTGGGTCAAGCATGGAGTTATTTTAGGGCATATAGTATCTAAGAATGGTATCTCAACCGATGAGAGCAAAATTAAAGTGATTCTAGAGTTACCACCACCAACCAATTACAAGGGAGTTCAAAGGTTCATGGGACACGTGGGTTATTATCGACGGTTTATTTTATTTTTCGCTAAGATAGCACGTCCTTTGTACAAGCTTCTCATTGAATTTAAATGGACTGAAGAGTGTGACCAAGCCTATGAACAATTGAAGAAAACACTAGCAAGTGCTCCGATTTTAAGGACACCTAACTGGGATGTCATTTTTCATGTGCATATTGATGCATCAAACTTTGCTATTGGGTGTGTTCTCACTCAACCAGGAGAACATAAATTGGACTATCCCATTAGCTTTGCAAGCCGTCAATTGAACGATGCTGAAAGGAACTACACCACTACAGAGCGAGAAGGTTTAGCAATGGTTTATGCAGTAAAGAAATTTCGCTACTACCTTCTGGCAAACAAGTTTGTATTTTATGTGGATCATCAAGCGTTGCTGTATCTGGTAAACAAGCCATGCTCCACAGGAAGAATCACACAATGGTTGTTAATTCTTCTGGAGTTTGATTTCACGATTGTAGTGAGACCCGGTAAAAGGCACGTCATGGCTGATCATTTGTCTCGCATACCCAATGGTGAAGCCCCTACAGGAGTTGATGATAAATTACCCGATACTTCCCTATTCATAGTTGAGACTATGCCTGAATGGAGTGAGAACATTGTTAACTTTTTAGTTAATGGTTTTCCACCCAAGGAACTTCGTAAGGATATCGCTCGAAGGCTAGTAAAAGAATGTGAACCCTATTGTTTGATTGCCGGAACTCTGTATAGACTAGGCAAGGACGATATTCTTAGGCGTTGTGCCCACGAGGATGAATATTTGTATATCTTGCAAGAAGCACATATGGGCATAGCAGGAGGACATTTTTCAGGAGACCTGACTGCTAGAAAGGTGCTGCAATTAGGCTATTGGTGGCCAACTTTATTTAAGGATGCATCACTTTTTACAAAAGGGTGTGATGAGTGCCAATGTTACAAGACCACACAGCGCAAAGACAGAATGCCCTTACATCCTGTTAAAGTAACCCAACCATTTGAAAAATGGGGCTTAGACTTTGTAGGTCCAATTAGTCCCGCAGCTCGTAACACTCAATCTCGATATATTCTAGTTGCTACGGACTATGTAACAAAGTGGGCTGAAGCTAAGGCTTCACAAAAAGCTGACGCGAGGACAACAGCTAAGTTTCTTTTTGAGAACATTATCACAAGATTTGGTTGCCCTTTTGAAATTGTTAGTGATAATGGTACCCATTTTATAAATGAGGTAATAAGAGAGCTTACCACGACCTTTATGATATCCCACCATAAGTCTACACCTTATTACCCGCAAGCTAATGGACAAGCCAATAGCACCAACAAGACTCTAATCTCTATTTTAACCAAGACGGTAGAAGCTCATCGCACTGATTGGGATTTGAAGTTGACATCTGCTCTATGGGCTTATCGTACTGCTTATAAAGTGGCTATTAATTGTACGCCATTCAAAATGGTATACGGCCAAGAAGCGGTTATGCCTTGGGAGTTTGTCATTCCTAGTCTTAGGGTAGCTTCACAGGAAGGATGGAATGGTAACCCCTTAACCGAGCGTTTGTATATCTTAGAAAAACTAGACGGAGAGAGACAGTTGGCTGTGCAAAATGCTCTTGTGGAAAAGGATAGGAGAAAGAAGTGGTTTGATCGCCATGTGAAGGACAAGGACATCAAAGTTGGTGAGAAAGTCCTTATGTATGGAGTACGTAAAGAGAAGAAAAAGTTCAAATATGCTGGTAAAGGACCATATAGAGTATGTGAAATTACCCCACAAGGTACCCTTCGTGTGGAAACTCTTGATGGAGTTGAAACCATTGGATTCCTCAATGGGAGTAAATTCAAAAGATATTATGATCCTTTAAGCCAAGAAGAACTACGGGCCATTCATCAAAAGAAGGCCGCCAAAGCACAAACCAAGTTAAACAAGATACAAGCTCAAGCTGAGGCTAAGGAGCGACAACAACGTATAAGACAAAAACGAGAGGCTAACCTTGGAGTCACAAATGCATTCCACGTGGAAATCGAAGAGGATGGGTTGGACTCTGACACACCTCTACGATACCCTATTGAGTTAAATAATGCCTATGGAAAAGTGCTATATAACGCCTTATTGGACACGGGTGCTAAATATAATCTGCTATCCTATGGGGTGTGGTGTCAGTTAGGGAAGCCACCTCTATCTGAGAGTATTATCCAAGTCAAGGGTGTCAACAAGAAAAAAACTACGGTTTTTGGAATCTGGCACACTTCTGTCAGTTATGACAATGGAATTGTAGCTCAAGACTTTTTGGTCATGCCTACTGGAACTATGGAGGGTAATATAAACCTAGGACGCACGTGGATGATAGCCACCAAATGCACTATTGATTGGGGGACTGGGGGTGTCACAACGCAAAAACCAACTCTTATCCCTACCACTCAAGCCATAGTCCCTGAGATATTGCCTAAGGAAATAAAACCCAAGACATTGCATGTCCAGGAGGTTGAACCATACGTCCCCATAGCCCAACTCTCTAGATCTTCAACTGATGTAGTTGAAAGAAAACTTGAGACACGCAAGAACCATCCTAATATAACAAAGAAAGCATACAAGTGGATCCCTAAATCTTCTTTAGTAACCATGGCTGATGCTAAAAAACGGAAGCCTCGTAAGAAACGTCCCACTCGCTCCAAGAAATGTAAGAAAACGTGGCGATGGATTCCTAAACGACTATTAAAAGCCCAAGGATACTATGATGGAAATGAGCAAATTTGGGTACCTAAACGTAAGATGTGTCCTTCCCTATCGACAATAAACCCATATGAGTCAAACAGTGTAACGCTAAAGCCAATGGCAGACCGTGGGAAGGGAAAGATCACAGAATGCTACACACCTAGTCCAGAGCTAGTTTGGGCTCCAAAGCAAACCCAATTTATTCCACCTAGCTCAGGAAGGGGGGAGTTCCATGAAGCTTCTATCTCCTCATGTAATACATCCATAGAGGTAAAAGCTTCTACATAGCCTCCATCTATAGTAATGGACCTCAATGAAGCTACAAAAGAATCCACACCTCCCAGTGTTCAAGAATCACCTGATGAACCACTTCAAGTTCGATCCTGGGAGAGTACCTTACCACCCTTGCAACTTGACGAGGCACCTAGGGTAATAGAAAACTACTGGCAAAAATCCTCACCTATTACCAACTGGAACAATTGGTTTCAAAGGGTGACAAGCTCATTTTCAAACGGTATGATCTACCCAAGGAAGGGGGGAGTGTTTGTGGACATCCATCGTTCACTTGCTTCCCTCTCAACCTTTCTCCTTGACCTCTTAATCTTCGATCTTAGGGAATGTATATATAAAGCCTTATACTCACAAAAACAAGATAAAAAAGTAAAAGAGCAAGATCCATCACACAAATCATAAAAACAAATTATGCACAAGAATACGCCCCTTGTAATATTTGCACTCTAACCATCATCTATTTGCGTGTACAGATATGGCTAGTACGCTAGAGTCATCCACTCCTACCTTGGGTGAGAGGTACCCTCGTTACTTTTCACAAATATTTCACATGGTCTTTCCAGTGCTTGCATGTGAATGGGATTTGATAGGTACGCTAGCATGTGAGAGGAATTTTGAGGAGTTAGAATGGCTGATACGTCTCTTGACCACGTCTGATCCATACTTAGTAGAGAGCGTTTCTCCCATTGCACAAGCCTACCCTTTTGACCAAGATGACTATAGGCGTCTAGTGACATTCTTAGTAAACATGGGCACCTATGATGAAGAAGAAAATTTACATGACTACACGGATGGCACATATGGTCTCATGGATGATGACTTTGTTTATCTCGATGATGAGGATAGGGGTTTAGCCTTAGGGTTTCCCCCCAACCTCTACAATATCCTATTCCCTTGACTCTTTAGGGGGAGTGCAAATAATTAGGTTAGGGTTCCTTATGTTTTTTGTTGTGTTCAATAAATGTTGGTACCTTTTCCCACTAATGTGCCTCCTGGAGGTATTCCTTTTGTTTCCTTGTGTGTACAGGAGCGTGTTACTATTGATAGGATTTGGACCTTCATGGAACCTTTCTCTCGTTCACACTTCAAATCAAGCGCGACCATCAACACAAACAGGTGTTTTATGTCCATTAGCATTGCCCTTATCTTTTTGCATCCATGTTTGTCTGCATTGATTGTGATTGGTAGCATAATATTCAGCGCATTTGCTTAGTATCAAACATTTAATTCAATGTAATGTTTTGTCATAATCACTTGTCTAGGTTTAAAAATCAAGCAGTCCAACTAAGCTAGTTTCACCAAGCTAGGTATTAGAAATCTTCTCTTAATACCATGGGGAATGCCTTCCTAATAAGCAATGGTTACTTAGGTTCTTAATCCGATTTAGGCAGCATTGTGTGAAATGTACTAGGGCTTTCTAGTGGGCTTAACCCTATTGACCTTTAGCTTAAGTATTATAAAGGGAGTTTACTAATGTGATGAGCCTGGGGAGGGTAACAGTGTTATATGACCCCCCAAAGTTACAAAATTAAAATGCTGAAAATGAACAAACAAAAAATCAAGGTGCCACAATGTAAAATTTTAAGCTGGAAGAGAAATCCCTGCTTAAATTGGTACTTCACTCACATGTATTGCCTATGGTACTAGAGCCCTAGAGGCTCCCAGTGTGGGCGCTTTTCCTTGAAAAGCAAAAAACCCAAGGCATACAAAATAAGCACACACATCAAAATTGAATCAATGTGAAAAGACTTTGGGGGGTCAAAGAAAAGGTAATCAGTCAGGCGATGATTTCATGAGAAATTCCTTTTATCGTAGCTTAACTACAAGGTCTTCTAGGTATAGCCTCTAGTCAGCCCTCGAACATCAAATACTTGGCTCTCGCGATTAAACAACTTAATTGACCAGAAAAAATTGAGAAGTTACCCATGGTATTAATAGTCGATCTCTAGTGCCTTTTGACCGTTAAATTAGCGACCCCGAACTTGTTTAATTTTTTACCTTTATATCTGTTTATGCATTTGATTATATTGCAATTTAATGTTTATTGCTGACAAATTGTCTAAAATTTTGTTACCAATCAATTTGTCTGTCTAAAATTGCATATGATTTTAGATTGTATATGAGAATGCAATTATTGTGGCAATGTTGTTTGATTTTGCAGTGATTGAAGAAGGCTACGCACATCCATGTCGACTGCTCTCCCATCTCGACGAACGAGCTTCAACTGGATAGCTTCCGAGGACGTAATCTACATCAAGAAGGGGGACATGTTAACCCTCACGGCACACGGACACCCTATGATCTATAAACGTTGTATTATTTAGAGTCAAGTACCGGGCTTGTCGGACCAATAGGAACAGGGTAAGGGTGATCGCCGATGACAAGCGCACTCTAACTGGAATATTCATGGAGTTAGTTCGCTAGGTATGGGCACCCAAGTGTGAATGGGGTGAGCTCATATAAAAGCCACTAAACCTAATTTTTACTCATTCTCTCATTATACAATAGAAGCTGCTCTTGCTCCATCTCCACCTTCTCCTTCACCATCTCCTTGTGTGTGTGTGTACGTGAGAGAGAGAGAGAGTGTGAGAGTGTGTGTGTGTGATCGAGCGTTGTGACGGCACGACGGCGGCGAGGCGGTTGAGCGCGGCGTAGCGGTGTCTCCCTCTTCTTCGCGGCGCGGGAATCCTTCATTCGCAACTACGCAGGAAGGTGAGTGACACACCATTCTTCCTTGTGAGCTTGTCTGTTGTATGACTGTGTGCTAGGAGCCTTTGTGGCTCGCATACGGCGCGTAGCAAGTCCCTAGCCTTGACATGCAATGAGCCCATATAGCAATTTTCAACCCATTTGGACATCAATTGCTACCTATGATGGACATTCTACCAAAATTGTGACCTAAAGCCTGAATCAGCCCAAAAATCCACTTTTTGATATCCAAATTCAAATCCAAGCATACAGCCATGTTGCATGACCCTTACACTACCTGCATGTCAAATATGAACCAATTCTGATAAAAAAGACATCCTACGCGTAGGATGTCTAGATGGAAATTTTTGGCCACATTTGCACCGTGAGCACATGCACAGCTTCACAAGTTCCTTTTAAGATTTATTTTCAATTTTCAAGTCATTTGGATAAGTAAAACTCAGTTTCGCAGCTAATATGGAAAAAAACGCTAACTTCGGACTACTGAGTGCAACAGGATCTATGGCGGCCTCGAAGTCACCGGCAAAGAGGAAAAGAATGACCATCAAAGATTATCTGGACGAAGTGGAACCCTTTGTCATTCTGGAAGGAACACTAAAGCCCACCAGCACTTGGATACAAGAGGATCTGTTAGAGTCCAATGACCTAAAGATCTACCAGGGAGTATTCAAGGACAATGAAGGCAATGTCATAGAGCTACCAATGCTACCGAGAGAACTCAATGAGTTTGTACGAAGCAAGATGGCCGGCTACTTGGAGAAAATTGACCTCCACAACTAATTCGAAGCAATACTGGCAGGGGTGGACATCAAAAGAGTCTTGGAGTTTGTAACAAGCATCAAAGAGGACGGAGTGGCCAAGGTAACAGATTACAAGGCAAACCAGATACAGAGATAATAATCACTGAGCGGGTTGTAGCCCATGCACTAGACCTCTCCAATGAGGGAGACAGTGTAACAAAAAGAAGGGATGAAGTCAAGGTGTACAAAGAGAAAAAGGCAAATTACACTTTTGAAGACGTTGCCAACCCAAAGGTGGCAATCATGAGCCAATTATACAACCAGTACTTCCACATGTGCACGAAGAGGCCATAGAAGTACAAGATGCCGCCAGGTGCAATTGCCACAACGTTTACTTGGGCAATGACAAAAGGTACCCCAAAGATAATCAACTATGCGGCATACATACATGACAGCTTAGTAAAGATGGGCAACAAAAATCCAACCTACATAGTGCCAGGAGAACTGATCACCAAGGTGGTATATGGGGCACTACACGCTAAAGGAAGGTGGCCTGACCCCCCATCTCAGAATGATTGGCTAAGAGTAAAGAAGACAAGGAATATGAGCCACAAAGGGCACCAAGGGTGGCTACGAGGTTGAAAAGACGGCTAGAGCCAGTTGAAGAGGAGCAACCCAAGCAGAAGAAAGGAAAGAAAGAGTTTGCTCAAGTGCCGACCAAAGAGACAAGTTCACAAAAAGCGGCAAGACTAGAGAGTCTGATGGAGAGTTTCTGAGCAGAGAGAGCCCTCAAGGGTGATTTAAACGAACTCTGGAAGCCATCTCTCGAGTCTATGTCCGGATCATCCAGAAGAGTGCAAAGGGACCGCTTTGAAGATTACATCAAAAATTTCGAGATTCTTGATGCTGCAGCGGAAAACATTCCCCATGTACCTTTCACAGAGGAGGAAGTAGAATAGATTAGGCAGAAACTGCTAGATGAACAAGAAAGCCAAGAAAGAGAAAGAAAAACAAAAGCAGACAGGGACTTAAAGGGCAAAGCTGCAGCCTTACCAGATAGCCCTAAACCCAGCCCACAGCCATCACGAGAAGATAAGGAGGCTGAGAACAAACAAGAAGAGGCCAAGCCTGAATCTGAGCAAAGAGGACTAGATGAGGCCTACTATGCATTTTTGGACCTGCTAGCTGCAGGCTATACGAAGGAAGAAGCCGCCACAGTCGCATTCGACTTGGCGAGGACAGGGCATAAAGAACAGATGCAAGGCATCCAGCTAGTGGAGCTAAAAGAAATTGCTACAGACACTGTAGACCTGCACCCACCCTCCAATGACTGGGACGTGGTGATGACAAAGCTAATTGTAGACCTGCACCCGCCCTCCAATGACTGGGACGTGGTGATTACAAAGCTAGCCGGATTGAGGGCACAATCCATGGCTTCAGAGAAAGAAATGACGACTCTCAAAGCCACTGAAGAACAGATAAAAAAAGAAGTAGATTCTCTGCAAGCACAAAGCCAAAGGCAAAAAGAGAGAGAAGATGACCTGCACGCCAGCTTGGCAACGGCTCTACAAAACTGCCAAGCGATCGAAGAAGTAAATCAAGAAGCAGTAAAAATAATACAAGCAGTTGAAGAAGAGTGTCAGCGGCTCAGTAAGTCGTTGCGATATGCCGAAAGAGAAAGAGATAATCTGACACTACAGTTGGCCGAAGAATCGAAAGAAGTAGAGGCCATGAGGAATGCCAAGGAAAAAGCAGAGATAGAACAAGAAGCAAGCTTGGATGAAGTCCTTGAGCTCAAGGACCAATTAAAAGTCAAAGATCAAACCATCCAGAGGCTGCGAGCATCACCTGCTAGAGTCAGAGCTACGAGCTCGACTCAAATCATTTCCGAGAGTCAACTATATGAAGAGCAAAGGCAGTAACTTCAGAAGGAGCTGACTCTCGAGAAAAAGCAGAGATTGATGATGGATGAGGGTTCTATAGTAATGCAAACAAGAATGGAGAAGGGCCAAAAAGCCCTGCAAGAAGAAGTGGAAAGCATAAAGATAAAGCTCGAGGAGGCGGAAAGAGTAAATGATGAACTTAATGACCTCCTCATGACTATGGGCGGAGAAGCTGAAGCGGAAAAGCAAACACTCCTCAGGCAAATTGAGGAGTTGAAAGGCGAGCAAAAAGGTGAGGCAGAAAGTTCAGGGACAGCCACCAATGAGGGCATCGACCTCAAAAATGTGGCAGATCCTGTGGACACACCCATGCAAGAGGAAAGCATAGCAGGATCCTCTCAAGAGCCACAGGATCTAACACAAGAAGAGGAGGAAAAATTGTGTAAGGCAATAGAGGAAGAGCTCTGAGAAACCACGAAGGAAGCCTTGGAGTGGGAGCAGAGGGTCTTCAAATCTATGACCATCCAAAAGATCGACGCCAGCAATCTCACGCGCGAGTGGCTTCAACCCTCTCTCCCATATCCATTGCTGAAATATGAGGCAGCTACAATAAACAAGCGGATAAGAGAAGAGCCAACGGTACCTCTCTACAATGCAGACACCTCGAAGCCAGAAGGAGTTAAGCTTATAGTGGATTCTCAGCCAAAGTGGAGGAAGGCTTGGCTTACAAAGTACCCACAATACCTAATCCACCTGGTAGAGGCACCTAAAGATATCAGAGACAATCTCAGCTTCTGTCCTCTACCAAGGGTTAGGACGTGGAAGGCACGGGAAATTTTGCAAAGAAGCCAACCCACTTGGCTGAACTACCCAAAGCTGTCGGGCGTGAAGGCAGGTGAGAGAATAAGTGTGCAATACATGGTGAAAACCCTAACGGGCGCCATAAAGTTGTTCACTGGCTCACCTGACCTTACATCCATTATGATGAGGAAAATTTGCAGAACCATCTTAGCAGTATTCGAGACCTTCAAGCCAGGCCAGGTGACCGACAGCATATTCTTCTTCCAGGATACATACACATGCACCTATGATCTGTCAGGTCAGCCTTCAAAGGAGGTGATACACGCGCTGTATCAAAGAATCATGTTTCTACCATCCTATCACCTCCAGGCTTTTGAAGAAGCATTCTATACGGGGTTCTTCACCATGAATACAGACATCTTTGGCCCAACAATGTTGAACCTACATGCCAGGTACGAATCACTGCTAAAGATGCGGGAAACGATAAGATGAAGCAGTAGATCAAGGCCATGTCGGGGATGACCTGAGCAAGGAGGGGGGGAATGGTAGAAGCTGGACACACCCCACGGCAGTAACTACTCGGAGGACTCTTATTTTTTGTAATTATTCATTCATTGAGGAAAACCTGATTTTTCACCTTGTAATTATTGGGACTTACAGAAGTTTCCAAATTGTATTCCAGTTTTGATAGTTAGATTGAGTAGATGGTTGATTTTGGAACTTGAGGGTTTGAGAAATTGTAAGGTATATATACCACTTTTTGACCTTAATGAAAAAACCTTTTGTCATTTTAAAAACAATTTTGAAGTCTGTGAGTGAGTGTACTATGTACGAGAGAGAGAGAGAGAGAGAGAGAGAGAGAGAGAGAGAGAGAGAGAGAGAGAGAGTGAGATTCATCTTGATGCTACGTGTGCTCCGGTGGTCGAAACCGAGTGCGGAGAAGTGCAGCGTGTTGCTCCCGACGAGAGCTACGCGCCAATACCTACATTGTGCGTGTACTGTCTGGTCTTGCGAGCTCCTTCTACGAGCTTCATCGGGTGTTTGGGTGAGTATACGTTGTCCGATTTTGCATTGCAGCATATCCATGCGTTCACATTGAGTAGAACTACACATTAGGCACTTTAGATTTTGGAAATGAAGACCTACAGATTTCGGCCATATATCCTACGTGTTTCTGCACTGGGTGTTTTGGGTATGGATTTTGGTCCATAGACCCTAGGGAGAGCGACCTATTGGTATTAGTAGGGTCTCCTTCAAGTTCTATGGTGTTTCAAGATTGTTTGATGGGTGTTCGGCTCTAGAAAGCGTTGTAGGAAGTTTCCTCTTATGCACTCTTGAGGGCTGTGACTTAGACAATTGGTAGAGACCTATGTAGGAATTAGTTAGGAGTCCGTCGCGGCGTATTCGTCCAACAGAGTCAATTTGACCTCGTATGTCCAATTTGACGCTTTGTAAACTTCGAGCCGTTTCCTGCTTTTCGAGGGCTTTGCTTAATGGATTTCACCAAACCAATCATATCTATTGTATATGGACCTCATAAGCAAGCCATATGTGGAATCAGGCTGGAATTCTGGCATTTGCCAAAAACCTAGCTTTTCTACTGGGGACCCCCTCGACCCCTGTCGAATGGTCAACTGATGATACAGAAAGGTTCTATTATGTTAGGGCATGCTATGGTTCAAATTCCCTCTGATTTGGTCGAGCTGGCAGGCCGCTATGGTCAGTTTTTGGTCGTAGGTCTTTGTGCACCACTAGGTTTCTAGGGTTTTTTCTAGGGCTTTAGATTAGCTACCGGCCGTACAAAATGCATCATTATGAGTAAATAACTTACCCCTCATGTCTCGTGTAAAATGGCGCTGAAAATGGTCAATTGTGGGCTCCAGAAAAGTCGCACGAAAGAGGTCGAAATCTCTCTTTGCAAAGGCTCCAAGTGGAAATGAGGTGGTTTTAGCCTACCTTGGATATATATACCCGGACTTCCCGAACCAATTTTCTCTAGATTCCCTCGTTAGTCCTACTAAGCCATGAAATTTATGTTAGACTCAAAAATTTCCCTGATCCGATTCCCGTAGCTCATTCTGCAAGAATTTTGCAAAAGTAGGTTTGGCCGCCTAATTTAGGCTTCCCGCTTCCATCTTCTGATTTCATTGAAAATTGTTGTGCTTATCCTTCTTATCTTTCTGATCACCATCGTGTCTTCCGGTTTTCCATATGAGCTTCCCTGCTATTTATTATTAAATTTTGACTTGTTTATTTGAAAAAATTAAAGAAAATAGCAAAATAATCTAAAAACGTAAAGTGAAAATCCAATAATTAAGAAAATCCTTTGAAAAACAAAGCTTTATTGTTTTTGTTGGATTTTTCTATTTTTAGGCCTCATTATCAATAAAATTGATTAAAAATATCCAAAAAATGACTATTTTTTATGATTTTTTACAGTGTATACACCATTCACACTCATTGGGAAGACATTATCATTGAATTTTCCCTTGATGATAAATTATAAGGGCATTATTAGGTAATTTTGCAAAAAATCACACGTTAACATCAAACTTTTTCCTCCCTCTTTAAACATTGCCCTTAATTACTTAGTACTTAGTGTCCTTCCACCCCTCCTGGATGGCGTACTCCGGAACGTCTGTGTGCATGGGTTGAACAATTGTGTCTATGCATAGCCAGGGTTGGCTCTACCATGCTATGAAGTTCAATGCAATTCAAACCAATATGTTGTGCAAGAGCTGGGTCTTTAGTAATTAACTCAAGGGTTTCTGATGTCGAGGTTTGTTGCTGATGTCTTCTAAAGAGAAAATCTTGTAGCTTGTGTGCTCTCTGTTTAATTGTACCGTCCGGATGCTTCAGTGCACTGATTGCTTGAGCTGTTGGTAGCACTTTTGCTTGTTGTCGAGTTTTTTCTCGCCATTGGTCTGCTTGGTGCTATATGGTTAGTTGGAGTCTTTCACTACAAGAGGTTGTGTGCTCTTGTGACGCTGTTAGCGACGAAAATACACTTGGTTTTTATAACCCCCGGCGTCGCTAAAACCGTCGCTAATAGCGTCGCTACGAAAGCGTCGCTATAGGCGTCGCTATATGCGTCGCTATGAGCGTCTCTATATAGCGACGCTTATAGCGACGGTTATAGCGACGTTTACATAGAAGTCTATAGCGACGCTCATAGCGACGCTACAGAGCCATAAATAGCGACGGTTATAGCGACGCCCGAGAGAATTTTTTTTTGGTGAAAGGACATTGAATGCCCTGCCACCCATCAACCATATTGTACTTGATTCACTTTTTAAAAAAAGTGCAAGGGTAGATAATAGACCCAAAATAGTCACCCACAAGACGCATTGTTTGCAAAATTGACAAGCGTAAAATTGACAATTGTACACATCATAGGCAAAATGAATTGATTGGCAAATGTAATAATGACAATTGTACAACATCATAGGCATAAAGAATTGATTGGCAAAATGAACTGTGGTGACAAATGTAATAATATACATGGTTCAAAAAGACGTATAAAATCCGTCTCATGATACATAAGCTATGAGAAACCCTAAACTAATGCTATCTAGCTACGGCTAAACTGACGTCGTCTAGTCAGACGTCTCATCGCGTCCAAGCGGCGTATCTGTCGGATTCTGTAAAAAAAGACAATAAGACAGCTTTCAGTAAGTATAAACATATAACGACATTTATAAAACGATACAAAAAATAGAAAAGAGTAAACCCTAATACTAACCATGCCGCCGCGAGAACTGAGAATGTCCATCAGGGCGTTTAAGCCCTTCCTGCCTGCGTACTCGCGCTCGTACGGTGTGGGAGCACGTCCTGTCATCGACCACTGTCAAAACATACAAAGAATTCATTATGTTAGAATTAAAAAACTCATAAACCCTAAACTATCGAACATAAAGAGCAATGCGAAAACACTTACAAAATCGGCCTCAAATGATGCCCATCCACCGCTCCCCAAGTGGTGCGAGCTCCCTGCCTCTACTCGCGCTCTGGCTGCATCCTTTTGTTGCTTCCACTTGTCGAGATTCTCGCGTGCTGCTTTCTTCACATTCTTCCAATCTTCTTTGGCCAGCCAATCTGGCCTGTTCCACCCATGCTTGATTGCTTTTTGCACTTCAGAACGCTTGTGTTTGCAGTATTCGCGCATTCGAATCTTCATCAGGTCTTCATTGAAGCGCTGATCCCGTGTTGGAACGGGAAACGCATCATGAAGTATGCTGATGACTCTGTTTTTTAAATCACTTGGTACTTCACTCCATTTGTTTAGTATGTAGTGTCTAAACAGCTGAGGGCAAAGACCACGCATGCGCGAGATCACCTTCTTGCCGTCATCATCCATGATGATGCCGCCGCTGAAGTCGACGGAGTAAGGCAAGCCCTCTGGCCGGTGACGCGTGAACCTGGGTGTCCCGGCAGGGGTCTCTAGCGGCGTGTCGATGGGGGTACGAACGTCAGGTGTCTCCACCGACGTCTGGGCCCCGAAGCGAGGAGTGTCGAGTGGGGTGTCTCCTGGCGGAGTAGGTAGAGGTGTGTAGCTGCTAGGAACAGTCAACCGTGCAAAACGTGGCGTAGATGGCGATGCTGTGGCTGGTGTGGGGGCGGGCAAAGAAGGGGAGGGTAAAGAGCCTCGTCGAACACGAGGCGGTGTGGAGGCATCGGTGGCGGAATCCCCACAACAACCGCCACCGCCACCACTAGAGCGCCGGTGTCTAGAGGAGTGTGAAGCTCGTCTCGTCGACGCCGAAGCTTCGGAGCGCGCCGAATGCTCCGAAAGAGAGGGAGATGCGGATGGAGTAGGAACGCGCGATGATGCGCCAGAGCGATGACGCTCCACGTACCACTGTCTCTGCTGCGGTGACAAAGAAGAAAGAAACTCCTCATCATCCATACCTGCATTAAACACACGAATATTTAAACTTAATATTGAATGAATAGAGTAGACAATGACGCAAAGACCATTAAATACAATGACGTAATGACGCATATAAATACAATGACGCAATGAATTGAGTGATAGAAGAGGCAAGTCGAAAACTCAGAATTTTCATTCAAAAGATGTGAGCGCGAGTAGAAAAGAGCGTTATACACCATGGAAGGTACTTAGAGAGCCAGAGCTTTTACAACACGGAGCAAAATTGTTCAAATACAATATTTGTGGCTTTAAGAGATCTCTCTCTCATCCTCGCATAACTCAGCATAACTTCCTATATCTATATAGAGCTCTCCGTTTAAACACATATCCTCTGTTTCATTTTGTAGCTCCTCTGCATGCACCCCATATAGAGTAGTAGCATCTTGATGCTCGTCTGGCACCACCGTAGCGGCTTCTGATTGAGCATCTTCTCTGATCTCCTCCATTGATGCCGTTGTGATTGGCACATGGTAGCCTTCATACGTCCTTGCACTACGAGGGGCTACCTCTATGACGTACCACCAGTTTGATGTAGACTTGATGACCTTCGTAGATTTGCTTCTTTAGTGAGGGCGCCCTACGTGCATTCAGTCTAGGTCCACATGTGACACATGCTCTGTATCCGCTTGTTTGAAGCCCTCCATGTATACACAAAAGATTTACAGTGTCTGAGTGAGGAGTGTCAATAGATCACCTGAGCATTCTGTTAGCCCGGGATAGTCATGCATGGTCCACATTAGAATGCCTCTGATCAAAGCATTCCGTCGTCCTGTGTGTCGGCTCATATCCACCACCTCTATGCCAATCCACAATTGTTGTAGCTCTTCCAATAGTGGACGAAGATACACATCCATATTCTCCACTTTATATCGCCCTGGCACAATCAAGCTTAGCCATAGGTGCCCCTTCTTCGTAGTCAACCACGGGGGAATGTTGTAGTTGACGATGACAACGGGCCATACACTGTAAGATGTTGATCTTTGACCAAATGGATTTACGCCATCCATAGCCAGGCCTAAGCGCAAATTTCGAGCTTCCCTGGCAAAATCCGACCATGTTCCATCTATATGTTTCCAGGCTGCGCAATCTGCAGGAATTCGTAGCACACCATCCGAAGATTTATTCTCCTCATGCCATGATGCTAGGGCGGCCATGGACTTACATTCGAAGAAATGCTTGATGCGAGGAAGCAGAGGAAAATGTCGCAAAACCTTTTGTGGAATTTTTGTCCCGTGGAGATCTACTCGATATCTTTCGGAATCACATTTCGGACACTTCTCCATGTCTATGTATTCCCCTCTGAAAAGAATGCAGTCATTAGGACAAGCGTGGATAGAATTGTAATCCATCCCCAGGTTTCGCAAAATCTTTCTTGCTTCATCTCGGGAATCTGGCATCACATTGTCAGCCGGTAGTATGTGCTCTTTAAGCAATCTACACAACATAAAAATACGATACAGTCGTGTAAAAATCTATCAGATCATTATACATTTAGAGCTTTATTAAAGTAAACTAATTGTAATAGATCACCTGAAAAGCGCTGTGACGCTAGTGTCACTCCATCCAAACTTTACCTGCATGTTGAGAAGAACCAGGAGTGCTTTCAATCTAAACATACGTGCTCCATTATACAATGGCGTATCGGCTTCACTTTTCATATCATCATAGATAAGCCTTTCTGAATCCATGATCGTCTCGATCATTTCATCAATCTTGGGCTCAAACATTGCCTCGTTGGGAATGTGCTTTGCATGATCATCCCTCGAGCTGTCAGAGGCTGCATCTTGTGGCCTCACATATGCTGCTTGACCAAATCGCCTGCGAACACGTCTATTGGGTTGCAAGATTACTGCTTGTTGGCCAGCGTCAGAGTCCGACGAGTTATAATTGGCGACAACTCGATCGATAATAGATGGATCGAACTCGCCAAATTTGCGAACGTGCTGCAAAGAAACACGTCTTGTCCGTCGCACAGCATGCTTGCATTGATTACAAGGACATAAGACCCTCGTTGAGAGATAGGTGTTTCGGTTGGACGGTCCCACATCCTCGTCACTACTCATAATGAGGATAAAAATCTTATAACCTGGACAAAAAATTTAATATTCTATTGGCATTCTTCGTCTTATCTCTCTCTCTCTCTCTCTCTCTCTCTCTCTCTCTCTCTTTACCTCACATTCTCTAGTCATGTCCAATCCCCGCACACCTCGGTCTAGAGGTGCACGGAGATTAGAACCACCGGGTTATAATCTCGTCTTTATTGGTCAATACCTATATTTGTGGGTACAAGAAATCTACAGACCCACGTCTACATGATACTGCATGTAGTGGACAAAACCCCTTTGCCTCTTCTCTAGCTGTAGCACTTCACAGCATCTTAACATCTTTTCACAGTAGATATTTTCACTGTTCGTCTAACTCTAAACCCTAAACCGTAAGTAATTCTTGCGTGGACTCGATCTAACGTAAATAAGCGTAAATCTAAATAAACGTAAATCTAACTAAAAATAAACCTAAATCTAATTTAACGTAAATCTACATCTAACCTAATCTTTAACGTCTTTTGGGATAGTTTCCTACGACGTTAAAACTCTCTTCTTCTTGTGTGTGTGTGTGTGTGTGTGTGTGTGTGTGGGTAAACCTAAATAAAGCTAAGTCTAATCTAATATAACATAAATCTAAATCTAACGTAAATTATGTTATATTAAAAACAAAGAGCTAAACTAACAGGGATTATAAGAACCTTAAAACTGATTTAACACATAATTTTTCACATAACTCGGCAAGAGTTGGCATTCTCATCACTAAAGATGTGAGAGTTAACTTCCAACAGTGACGCTGCCTCATCTCCATCCACATCTGATGACAGCAATTGGCCCTTTAGACCGTTCTTGCTCTTGTTACTAACTTTGAAGTTGCTGTTGAATGACTAGAGGTTGTCTAGATGGTCATTGTGTCGGGGATGTAGTGACTCTTGCCGCCCTGAAGATCCACCTTCTTCCCTATCTTCTGAAGACATTTCACCAGTACTTTTGGATCGACGGAGCCCACCATGAGTGAAGGCAGCAATACCCTATATTCCATTGAGGGCTTTCTTCACCCGCTTCATGCAGGCATCGCAGTCTATGGAGACCTAAATCTAATCTAATATAACGTAAATCTAAATCTAGCGTAAATAAACGTAAATCTAATTAAAAATAAACCTAAATCTAATTTAATTTAACTTAAATAAACCTAAATCTAATTTAACGTAAGTCTACATCTAACCTAATCTTTAACGTCTTTTAGGATAGTTTCCTACGACGTTATAACTCTCTTCTTCTTGTGTGTGTGTGCGTGTGTGGATGTGTGTGCCAATAAAAAGAGATAAATGGTATAACCTTTCTATCACCCATGCCAAGTATGATAGATTGGTTATGCCATTTCCCTCTTGAATAATAGGTCTTGAGTTCAACTCCTCGTCGGCTAGATCTTTAGGTCTTTTAATTTTAATTAGTTTCCTACGACATTAAATTAGTTTCTCTCTCTTTCTCTCTCAATGTGTGTACGTTTTTTTGTTTATGCATGTTTTCTCTCTCTTTTCCTCTCTCAATGTGTGCGTTTTTTGTTTATGCATGTTCTCTCTCTCTTTTCCTCTCTCAATGTGTGCGTTTTTTGTTTATGCATGCTCTCTCTCTCTTTTCCTCTCTCAATGTGTGTGTGCATTCTTTGTTTATGTATGTGTGTGTGCGTTTTTGTTTATGTTTGTACTCTCTCTCTCTCTCTCTCTCTCTCTCTCTCTCAAAAACACTATGTGTGTGTGTGTGAGAGAGAGAGAGAGAGAGGGAGAGAGAAAGAGGGGAAGGGAATATGCCAAACCATTTTTATGTTAGGTTCCTTGCTCGAAGAATCCCGTCTCTGTGTTATAACCCTTGGAACCTTCTTTTGTTTTGTTGGTGAAGTCGTAGGCACCTAGACCTGAATCTGTTTATCCTTAAGCTATGCTTTTGGTAACCAAATTTTCCTGACTCTTTGCATGCTACTTGTAGCATTTCATTGTCGAGGGGATGGAGAAGATTGACTACTTCGTGCTTTGGTCTGCTGATTGCTTCTTTTCCACTCCTCCTTGCTTGGTGCAATGGGAACAATGAGTTGCCCTCCTTTAGGTGATAGCTTTAGCTAATTTGTATTCCAATCTGGTACTGCTTTGTATGTTCGCATCCAGGGAATTCCAGGAATCATCATTTCATTCATGTGTTTATCTGGTAAGCATACAAACTGATGAGGACATGAACATCCATGTACTATCACATTCAAGTTGACTACTCCCAATGTTGGGGTGGGGTTCTTGTTGCATCCTTTGATTGTCGCTATTCCAACCATCAATGCTTGACTTGTTGCATTCTTGTATGTGGAATAACTGACTCCATTTACTCTAGCTCCTGTATCTACCAAAGCATTGGTGCTATGGTTGTTGAGTTGTACTTTGATGCGGAGGTCCATTCCATCTAACCAGTCATCATCTGTTGAAACTGCGTCTTTAGGTAATTCCCATTGTCGGTCATCTATTTCCAGAGTGTTGATGAAAATGGGTATCTGTTGATTCTTGAGAGCAGCTTTTCGCTTGAGTACCCGAAGCCGAGCTTCCTCTTGGGCTTCATCAATAACCTGCTGTCATTTAATCTTCCTTTGCTTTGCTGAATGCATTCTTTCTAGCAACTCATTAGTTAGTGAAAAATTGTATTTCTTTAAATAACATCCACTAATCCAATTAGCCAGTGGTTCAGCATCTAGGGTGGATAATTTCACTGCTCCACTTGGAGATACATCTTCAATGATAAACGGTCCGTTTCCCTTTTTCTTAAACTTGGGAATGTGTTGCTTAAGTGAATAGACTAAAACTAAGTACCCTTTCTTGAAAATTTTTGTGATTAAGTGGGAATCAAAAAACTATTTTTGTTTTCGCTCTTGTGCATAGATATGAGCTACAGCAGTTAGCCTTTGCTCATCTAGCTTTTCCAAATCTCCAAGTCTTTCTGACAATTCATGTCCGGTCCACTCAAGATTCTGTGCTACCCTTAATGTTGGCAACAGAAATTCTATTAGCAGTATAGCATCAAGACCATAAACAAGGTTAAAGGGTGTAGCATTTAAAACTTTTTTGAATGAAACTCGATAAGCCCATAAAGCAGCATGGAGATTCATTTCCCAGTCTGTCCTGCCTGAACTAACCACTTTATTCAGCACCGAGATAAGAATTTTATTCGTATGCTCAGCTTGTCCATTTGCTTGTAGGTGATAGGGAGCTGATTTGTTATGGATGACCATAAACTCATTAAGAAAATACTCGATTATCTCATTGAGGAAATGAGTTCCCCGATCACACTGACAATCTCTATTGGTAGTCCATATCTTGTGAATACATACTCATATAAGAATGCAGCAGTGGTTCTGCCATCATTCTTTTGAGTTGCTTTAGCCTCGGCCCACTTGGTCAAATAGTCCATAGCTACAATGGTATATTGATCTTGGGTTCTATAAGCAGGTGGCTATATCGGTCCAACAAAATCTATGCCCATTCTGCAAAAGCTCTAGCCCCCATCATTGGTCTTAAGGGCATGCTATCTACTCGTGTTGGCATTTTTGCTCATTGACAATCATCACACCCTTGAACATATTCTTTAGCATCTGCAAAAAGTATTGGCCACCATATGCCTGCCATCAAGATTTCTCTTGCGGTGGTTTCACTAGAAAAGTGACCTCCAGCTAATCTAGCATGTGCTTGTTCTATAATCGGAATATACTCGTTTTCATTTGCACAAAGCACAAATGTTGATCTTTACCTCTTTGATACTATTCTTTGATACCGCTTTACTTAGGTACTATTCTTTTTCTTCAGGATTAATGCATAAGAGCAATATCCCATCCTGATTTCTTTTGTATAGCCTACCAGTTAGTAATTGATACATAGCCAATTACTTGATTAATCTAATTGTGATAGGAAGTGGTATTTGTGAATCCACTTGAGCTATTGTCATCAATGACACAATGTTTTTCAACCATCGAGGTATCATTTCCACGGAGAATAAATAGGCATCCGATAGATCATCGTCTACCCCTTTAGGTAATTCCACTGAAACAATCCTTGACAAATGATCTGCTCGTTGATGTGTATGGCCTTTTTTTACAACCACAGTGAAATCAAATTCCAGAAGAATGATGAACCATCTCACTATTCTCCCTGTGTTGTATGGCTTGTTGACCAAATACAATAAAGCTTGGTGGTCCACAAAAATCATAAACTTGTTGGCTAATAGGTAATGTCTATACTTTATAACAGCATAGATCATTCATAATCCTTCTCTTTCGATGGTGGTGTAATTCTTTTCCACCATGTTCAATTGTCAGCTAGCATAAGAAATAGGAAAGTCAATTTTTCCATCTCCTGGTTGAGCTAGTATACAACCGATAGCAAATTTGGAAGCATCTGCATGTATGTGGAATACCTTATTCCAATCTTGTGCTTTCAATATTGGAGCTGAAGTGAGAGCTTGCTTAAGCTCCCTGAAGGATTCTTCACATGCCTCGGTCCATTCAAAGTGTGTAATCAAGCTATACATGGGTTTTGCAATTATAGCGTACATGTGGATGAACCGTCAGTAATATCCACAATGCCCCATGAAGGCTTGTATCCCCTTGACTGTTGTTGGTCTAGGCAAATCAGCAATGACATGAATTTTCTGAATATCAATAGCTATACCATTTTTAGACACTATATGTCCAAGAATTTTTCCTTGTCTACCCATGAATATGCACTTTTCAGGATTTAAGCAAATCCTATAAAGTCTACATTTCTCGAATACCTTTTTGAGGTGTTCAAAATGATCAGCCCGGATTGATGAATGTACGCATAGATCATCCAAATATACTTCTAAGAATTTCCTAAGATATTCTTTGAAAGCATGGCTCATCAACCCTTGAAACGTGGCTGGAGCATTAGTTAACCCAAACGGCATAACCCAATAGGCAAATATACCCCATTCTGTTGCAAAAGCAGTTTTGTGCTAATCTTTTGGGTCAACCAAAAGTTGATTGTATCCCGAAAAGCCTTCTAAGAAGCTGTAACCTTCCTTTCTTGTAACTCGTTCTAAAACATGCTCAGTTATCGGAAGAGGAAAGTTGTCTCTAATGGTAGCTGCATTCACCTTTTTGAGATTAACACACACTCGTAATTTTCCATTCTTCTTGGGTACTACCACAATTGGAGACACCCGATTTGTGTGTTTAATTTCATAAATGAATTTGGCTTCCTTTAGTTTTTCAATCTCTTCTTTTATCTTCCTGGCAAATGTTTCATTATACGTGTATGGCCTTTGTCTACTTGGTTTCGCATCATCTCTCATGGGTATGGTATGTTGACAGATTTTTGGATCAACACCCTTGAGATCCTTGTACGACCAAGCAAAGATATATCGATATTCCTTTAACAAGCTCAGCAAAAGCTTCTCTTCTTCTTCTGTTAGGTCATTTGCAATGTAAGTAGGTCTAGGCTCTTCTCCTAGTTCAGCCAAGTCTATCCTTTTAGCGTTTTCAGGTCCTTCGTAAGACTAGCTCTGTTTTCGTAGTTCCCTAACAAGTTGTTCGACTATAATTTTCCGATCTTGGAGAGTATACTTTTTGTAATGGGATGGAACATACATTATATCCTTACCATCCTCTTTCATGGTTTCCATTTCGGTTGTGTATATCTCCTTTAGAGCTTTTTTCAACTCTTGATTTTTTTTTTCCGCTCGACTCGAGTCATGAGTGGTTTTTTATCTTGTGATTTACTTGAGTACCCTTCCTTGTTTTTCTCGATGTTTGAGACATTTCTGAGTTTTTGTTTGAAGGACATATGCCAGTTATTTTTTCCTTGACACAATCATTTGCATCTATCTGCATCAGGAATTGTGTTTTACTGGAGACTGATGGCATAGGTCGTGTTTTCACAATTCTGGTGTCTCTCTTTCGTCTATACCATTTTTTTGTCTTCTTGATTTCTGGTTTGGAAATTCAAAAAACTTTTCCTCCCCTCCTTTTAAGAGTAGCTTAGCTCTCATGTTCTCTTTTTCAGACCCCGAACCTTCTGAGGTAGCTTAGTGTTCATCTAACTCATCAGTTGCATTGTAATAGAGATCTGAAAAGACTTGTTGAGCTTTCATTAAGTCTTTGGGTTCCTCACCTTCGTCTTCAATGTTGAGGATTGAAATCATTTGAATGGGAATTATGCCGTAGCCATCCTCATTGCAAAATTGAGTAGGCATAGACGTATTCGCACATACATCCATTGTCGCTAAAATTTGAGTCCACTCAAATGGCTCAAATAAATGTTCGGGAAAGGGTTCAGGTACATAGGCTTTATCTGTGCAGTCCCTTTCTAGGATACATTCTTCTCGTATTAAGCTTTCATTTTTTGAAGCTCCACACATCCAAATAGGAGTGTCTTTGTTTAACTAGGATGGAAGTTTAATTTCAGCCGAAGAGACTGAATCAAACTCTTGGATGAGTGTTTTCAAGACATCTCTATAAGTGTGATCTTTTAGATTTACTCTTGTTATAGATCCCACTTGCTTCAAGTACAGATAATTCTTTTTCAATCTTGGATAAGTTGTACCTGTCGCATGAAGGGTCTTCCCAATATGATTTCACAGTTGAGTTTTTTTCCAAAGTCTACTATGGCAAAAGTGTGTTGATATTCAATTCCACAGGAATTGACTATC
Organism: Adiantum capillus-veneris; assembly: GCF_014529385.1. Taxonomy (NCBI): domain Eukaryota; kingdom Viridiplantae; phylum Streptophyta; class Polypodiopsida; order Polypodiales; family Pteridaceae; genus Adiantum; species Adiantum capillus-veneris. The sequence goes on along the minus strand of NC_140946.1, from coordinate 69,456,624 downwards.
ACTTTTTCAAGTAGCCCTAATGGTCTCTCAATGTGTCCGTCAGCCAACTGCAATTTCATTCGAATTTGTCTAATGGCTGGCTATCCCCAGGATTCCCATACTACTTTAGTGGCTATGGCTATCCCAGCTCCACTATCCAGTATTGCCATGGTTTCAATGTCATTATATTTCACTGGGAGGGTGGTATTTCCTTCTTCCTCTTCATAACATTCTCCGACTTCGTTCATGGGAATTGATCGAATCTCTTAGTTGTCCATTTCATTTTTCAAATTTTCCAAACTTTTCGAGATTAACCCAGTTATCCCCACCTTCTCTAGGGTTTTCTGTAAATCATTCCATAAGTATGGTCTGAGTTTTAGCAGTTCTCCCAAGGTAAAAGTGCATTGGATAGGTGTAGACATGATTGAATGAATGTTGTCTACTTCTAGAGTCTGTTCAGCTCTTTTTACTTGAGTGGTCTTGCACACGATGGATTCATCTTCGTTATCTCCCAAGTAAAAAAGTAATGTTTTCAAGGTCAATGGTTTCGACGTTCATGAAGCTTCCGATCCGCAATCCTCGTACAAAGGATTGTACATCCACGTTCATATCAGAAGGTAAGATATCCAACCAGACTTCCTCTATAGGAGCTGACTTTAGAGTTAGGCTCCCATCATTGATCTCTCTCACTTTTTCCCATAAGTGTTCTGGCCAATCTTCCTCTACGAATGGAATTCCTTCTAAGGCATCTTTGCTGTCCGGCACTATAAGCTTTGGTTCTTTTGTTTCAAGGTGGGGTTCTGCCACCACATCAAATTTTTCTTTCGTTTATTTTACCACAAGCTCCTCATGTTTTGCAATACTTTCAAGCTTGGGTTTTTGTTTTTCTAGCATTTCTTGCATGATTCTTATCAAATTTTGATAAGCTTCCAGCTTTGCTACTTGCATGTCTGGAGATGGATAGTTTTTCCATTTGTTTTTCATGTTTTGGCCTGCTTTAAGTCCTGCTTGGTAGGCTTCCAAGGCGGCATTAATAGTCTCAAAAAATTTATCAACCAGAATGGATCCTCTAGATTTCATGGGTTGTTTCTTTAAATTCAGTTTCAGTTTCTTTCAACTTTTTCTGGAATAGCTTCTTTGCTTTCTCCTCGATTTCAACCCGTTGTTTTTGTTTTCTCAACTCATATCTTTTGCTTCTACTTCTTTTGATTCTTTGAGAGGAAACTTTTGTATTTTCCGAATCATCAGAGGAGTTGTGTTTCTTTTTCTTGGCCTGGGCTCTAGTGATTACCTTGATTGGAACAATCGGTTCACTCTCTGATGAGCTACTAGGTATCACTTGGACTACATTTACTATCGTTTTACACTTGTTCAAAGGATTTTTAGGACAATCTTCCGAAAAATGTCCTCCCTTTTTGCAACATTGTATGCAATAAGCTTCAATTCGTTTGAGGTTTTTGTCAAGCTCTGGACATTCATTTTTCCAATGATCATCAGCACCACAGTTATGACAGTTTCCTGTTCTTGGCTTCATCATAGGTCTTACCATGGGAGGCCTGATACCTTGATTAGCTACATAATACATTGGTATCATTATTGTAGATGGACTAGGCTCTGCATAGGGTTTAACAGGCACTAATGATTGTTCATCTATGACTCCTTCAGAGTGCATATACTTTACAGGCACTGCATTATGTCCTGGATACGGAGGTTGTTGTCTCAACACAGGTTGAGGCCTTTCCATACCCGTTGGTGGTCTTTGAGCTTGGGCCATATTAGGTTGATGTCTGTACATGGGTTGTCCTTGTGGCCTCATGGGCACGTACTGAACATTCCCATTATACTTTGGTCTACAGTAGCACTCGTGGGTCTCATGGTTGGTCCATTTACCCTGATTGCACACCATTTTTGTGGCCTAATTGGTTGTCCCTGGGGAGGTATCCCTTGTCCTGGTCCCCTCATAGGTGCTTTTTGCATGTTGTTCATCATGTCGTTCATCGTTTTTAGCATATCTTCTATGGCTGAGAGTGGTGCTGCAGCAGCCGTTCCCACTTGTGCTAGTTTAATGGATGTTGTTTTCTTGCTTTGGTTATCCTTAGGAACATCTTCTTCATTAAAAATTTTACAATTGTCTCCTAAGTCAATAGCAGCTGACACACACGCTTCTAGGGTTGTATGATTTTTACTATAGAGTATAGCATGAAGTTCTTTGTTTAGCAGTCTCTCCAGAAACAAAGATACAAGTTGTTCTTCTGCAGGTATCTCCAGCTCTGGGCATCTGGCAATGTATTGCTTCATTCGAGTTACAAAATCCCTAATAGACTCACCATGTTTCTGTTTAAAGATGTAGATTTGAGCTACCGTATTATCTTTGTTGTGGTTCATCAACACATAAAAAATGCTAGTTTATCACAATTCTCTCAGCATCTCATAACTCAGAAATAATACACAGAGACACTACCATCATACTGAAGATAAGAGATAGAAGGAATTGATAACTCAGAATTAAGAAACAAGAGTACTTCATTGATCAAGAACAGCTACAACATCTCTGAATATAACTGCGCCATCACAACTCACAGAACCGACTTATAACCACCATACAAACAGACTGGTAATAACAACCTCAGTCTTGATATATCATAACTGTTAAATATCCGATTAAGCAACATCCGACTAACTATGATCCGACTGACTACATCCGATGAAGCACTTCCGACTAACTACTAAATTGACACTCTGATATGCCTGTCAACACATGGCATAGCCCGGTGGTGGATTTCTCAGAAATCCGACTCGAATCACATATCCCTTGATCAGCAAGAGATAGACAAAAATGAGTCCTGACCACCCTAAACTTCAAACATATCTTTGAGAACTGTTTCAGCATCAGCTTCTTAGATTGTAGTCACCACAGTCTCCTCATTCTTTGTTGCACTCAGTTCTGGAACTTCAACATTTGCAATATCTATAATCTCCTTCTGATTTTCAACCTCCATTGGCAAAGCTTCTCCACTTGACTTCTGAATTTCCTCAGCAACTTGCAGTGTTTGAACAGAAACATGCACTAGTTTTTTAAGTGTAGAACACCTTGTATCATGAATTCTTCATCCACCTGCAACTGTTTATCCTTGAAATCCTGGAGCTGCTCCTGATAAACATCTTTTTCGTTCTTCAGAGACTCCACTGTCTCTAATAAGGCAGCTTCATGAGAACTGATGGAGCCTGATCTCACAGCCTCATAGGGATACTTGATAACTGATGTCAGCCTTTCTCTCATTGCTTTCCAAACATCCTGCATCCCCTCAACCAATTGTTGCCTTACCAGATTGAGATCCCCTTCATCCATGAGCACTCCAGAAACATTGATATCTTCTTGGGCTAATACTTGCTTTTCCAGAGCTTCCAAAGGTTTCAACCTTTGTTGTAACATTTCATTCTCCACCTGCAACTCTGTATTTCTGCCTGACATCTTATCCAGCTCAGAATTGACTCTGCCTTCCAAGTCCTTAGTCCATTCTTGAAACATTCCCAAGGAGAGCTTAACCTTTGCTACCTCTTGTTGATGTACTTGCAGTTGAACCTGCATCTCTTGTGATGCTTCTCCTTCAGCTCTACCAATTCCTGCTTCAAAGATTCCACCAACTCCGACTGCTGGTGCAGCATTACTTTAGATAGACCCAATTCAGCTATATTTTGTAATTGTTCCTCCATATTGTGTTGCTGATGCCTTACAAATCCCTGTAATTCCTGCAGTATCTTCAGAGCTGTTGGTACATCAGTAATAAGCAAATCAGATTTAGCAGAAGTGATAGGACCAACTGGAGAGAAATCTAATGATTTGGCCACCTCATGCAAAGCACTATCTAGCTTCCTCTTTTTGGGCATGTTAAAAGTTTTGCCTATAACCCTACTAGGAGTTTGTGCCTCAACATCCAAACTCTTGAGCAAATTCCCCATAAGTATTTTATGTTCATGACTAGCCAACCCCATCTTGGCCTCATCCTCAGTGTATCCTGCTTCAATAAAATCATGTATGGTCCTCAGCTTTTCATCCATGCTTTTACTAATCTCTGCATTGTCAGATATTCTCCCCTGTTCCGGCCCAGGACTAACCTCATTGATAGGAGTAATGATAGAAACTGTGACCTCCCCTACATCAACTTTCTGGGCAAAAGCAAACAAAGCAGACAGAAATGCTGCTAACCTGCTACTCAACTGGGTCTTTCTTTTATCCGAGGTAAAGATTTTTGCATGAATCCTATCATACACCCAATGTGCCCAACTGAACTTCCCCCATTTTCAGCAAAATATAGTGGTGCCGAGTTTTCCTTAGACATGTAGTCATATTTAGCTAGAAAACAAACTCTTTCCAAAAACCATTTCAGTTGTTCTCTCGTCCAATACTCGACATTCTTCAACATAAAGTATTGCCTACCTCCTTCTCTTGGTCCAAATTCTTTTTTCAGATCTTCATCTGAACATTTTGGTACTGCAGTAACAGAGGTAAAGGGAAGCTGAAATACCTGAGCTACCACACCAGGACTAAGATGTACCTTCTCAGAAATGGCACCTTTGGATTTTCGTAACAGCTCCATTTGAGTTTTTGCATAAATGTTCCCTTTCCACTGGCCCCAGGGTAGAGTAGCAAAATCATATAAACCTGTTGCCTTCAACCACTTCTCATTTCGTTCTGCCTGACAGTCAATTTCCACCCTGAAATCAGTAAAAGGCTCCATTAAACTTTGCAGCATCTTGCTTGATGACATTGGTGCTGATTCTTCCTCAGGCAGCACTTCGACCTCATCTTCTGGGTCAAATACATCAACACTGAGCACTACTCCTTTTCTACGAGGGTGTAGCTTGCCAACCTCCCCTTGCTCATCTTCTAGCGATGGTCTCATGACAGAAACTTTAGGCTTAGGCATAGCCGAAGCAGAAGTAGTAGAAAGTTTAGCAAGTTGTGGAGTATGCATGCGCGCGCTACTTACGTGAATCGCACAAGCGTGAAGGCCTCTAAAAGTGTGTGAGGTAATGATGTCGTCCCTAATTCGTATGATGGAGTTAAGTGGAAGGGACTTTGCACCCTTTTCGACGCAAATTTTGAAATTTAAACGTTGTTTAAGTAATCGGATCAGGTGAACTCTGACCCGGTAGACTCCGAGCCAACAAACTCTGATGTAGTACAATTCGATCCCTGACCTGAATGCAAAGCCTATGCACTCTGATGATAGATCAACAGTGACCTGGTCCATAGTACCTGAAGAGAATTCCACCATTTCGCAAAATGCAACCTCTGGTATAACAGGTTTGAGCCAATCCAAATGGGGTGGCTTGCCCTGAAATTTTTTTAACCTGAATCCATTAACAGGTTTCTCTACCCTTGTGCCAAAAACATCTGCTACAATAAAAGTTCCTTGACCTAGGTCTGTCATAATCTGATATGGCCCCTTGTACCTTAAATTGAGCTTCACAGGATGTGGACCTAACTTGGAGTTGTAAAGCATTACCTAGTCACCTACCTGGAAAACCTTAAACTTGACATTCAGGCTGACCCAGGATTTCCTTCTTCTCTGAATGACTTCTGTTATATAGGAGCTGATCAACCTGTCTTCTTCTAGCTGCATTAAATACTTGCTTCTATGTTGAACTGACAGCTTTGGAGTCATCTTCTCAGCAGTAATCCTCATACTAGGTACCACAAACGCCATTGGTACTACAGCTTCCAAGCCATACACCAATCGGAATGGGGTCATACCTATTGTCACCTTGAAAGCTGTTCTGAATGACCACAGAGCAGAATCCAGCTTTGCATCCCAATCCCTCTTATTCTCTTGTACAATCTTTTTCAGAATCTTTATAAGAGTCTTATTAGTACTCTCAACCTATCCATTAGCTTGGGGATGGTAAGCGGTAGATTTCTTGTGCATTATCATGTGGGTTTTTGTTAACTCAGAAATCACTTCATTCAAAAAATGTGTACCTCTATCACTGACCAACTCTACTAGACATCCAAACCTGGTCATGATGTTGTGATACAAGAACTTTGCCACACTCTGAGCTTTGTTATCTTTCAATGCCACAGCTTCCACCCACTTGGTACAGTATTCAGTAGCTACTAGAATGTACTTGCATCCCTTACTTGTTGTAGGCTTGACTGGTCCTACAAAATCCATACCTCATTTTTGAAATGGCTCTAATGGCAGTATAGGATGATCTGTCATTCTGTCTCTAGAATTAGGTTGACCAAATTGTTGACACACCACACAGCTTTTTGCATAGGAATGAGCATCCTTCAACACAGTTGGCCACCACAAACCAACTTGGAGTATCTTTTTTCCTGTAATGTCCCCTAAGAAATGTCCTCCTGCTGCTCCATAATGGGCTTCTTGCAACACACCTGATTGTTCAAAATCTGGTACCGTCAATCCCTTTTCTGTATAATGCTCCAGCAATCACTAAAAAGGGTCTGCTTGTTAGGGCAAATTTCCTCCTTTGGTCTGTTGTAAACCCTGTTGGCATAACACCATCAGTCAGGAACACTAGCATTTGGTCATACCATGAATCAGAAATGGAACTCTGAACTTCAAATAAATTTGCATCTGGAAACTGATCCGAAATCCCTGTTGGTTGTTTCCCTGTCTCAATCCGACTTAGGTAATCAGTTATTGCATGTTCCTTGCCAGGTGTATGAATAATAAGAAAGTCAAACTCCTGCAACAATAGAATCCACCTTGCCAATCTACCTATAAGTAAAGGCTTTTTAATAAGATAAAGCAATGCTTGATGATCCACACGGAATATGACCTTATTGCACAAGAGGTAATGTCTGAATTTGTTTAAAGCATAAACCATCCCTAATGCCTCCCTCTCAGTCACTGCATAGTTCTTCTCAGTAGATGTAAGCACCCTACTAGCATAGTACACAGGTCTAAACCACCCTTGGGTCTTCTCCTGCATTAAAACAGCTCCAATGGCTATATCTGAGGCATCAACAAACACATGAAATGGAAATACCCAATTTGGAGGTTGTAATATGAGAGCAACTGAGAGCATTTTCTTGAGAATCTGAAATTCTTCTTCCTGTGGCTCATACCAAACAAACTCTACATGCTTCTTGGTTAAATGGGTAAGAGGCATACATACATTATCCAGATATCTGATGTACCTGCTGTGCCATTTAACTTGTCCCACAAACCTACTCAATTCCTTGGTATTGCCAGGTGCTTGTGCTGATTGTATTACCTCAATCTTCTTCACATCTATTGACATCCCTTCCTGAGAGACCACATGACCCAATAGCACACCACTCATGACAACCATCACACTTTTGTAGGGATTAAGGGACAATCTGAACATCCTACACCTTTCAAAACATAATTTCAGATGCTCAAGGTGTAAATCCCTTTGACTAAAAACTGAAAATTCATCTACAAACACTCTCATGAAATCCTGCAAATAAGGTTCAAATGTCTTATAAGCTGTAAAATTAAAGGACGGTGGTCCATTCTTAAGGCCAAAGTTCATGACAGTAGATGCAAAGGCTCCCCAATCTATAATAAAGACTGTTTTATGTTGGTCCTCCTCTGCAACCTTAATCTGATTATACCCTGAGAAACCATCAAGGAAACTATACATCTCTTTCCCTGCTACTACTGCATCTAAGATAGCATCACAAAAGGGCATTGGGAAAGGATCTGTAATAGTTGCAGCATTTAACTTCCTGTAATCCACACAAACCTTAATCTTCCCATTCTTCTTTGGTACCACAATGATTGGAGATAACCAAGTAACTTCAAAACATCTTTATATTCCAACAATAACTGCCATAACTCTTGTAGGAATTCCCCATCCACATAAATGCTAACCTTGACCATCCTTGGTTCTTCCTCAGTCCCTAAATTCAATTCTTTCAGTTCATCCTGCTGAACCCTTTTAGATCCTCCAAATATTTTGTTATAAATCTTTTCCACCATATCTCTGGCATCCCTCTCCTCCTGCTGAACTTCCTCTTTGACACTAGTTGATACACTCTGATCCATCAGCTTTAGTATGTCAGAACCCTGAATTTCCTGTCCCATGACAGGTTCATCAAAAAGCTCCTCTGTTTCCTGATCTTTCTGCAAAATTCCCTCAATATCAGCTTCAAAAACGGGTATGAAAGTCGGATTAGCCTGCAAAAAGGCTTCCTCCTCATCATCCTCTACTTCCTCAGCAAGACTGATTGATTGAGCAAACAAGGGTCTTTCTTTTCCAGGAATGTGCTTTCTTCCCAACATAGGTATGCTGATTATCTGTTTCCCTTTGGTAAGCACCACATGATTCTCACCCCAATCCTATTTCACCTTGGCTAACCTAAACCAAGGTCTTCCCAACAACATCTCATAGGAAGCATCACCTTCTTTCATTCTGAGAACAAAAAAATTAACTTGAAATTGCATCCCTGCAATCTGAATAGAAGAGTTCCTTAAAATGCCTATTGGCTAAACCCTCCTTTTTTATCAGCCATTTTAACTTGGAAAGGTGCTGGTTCCAATCTCCCTAAGCCCATTGTGAGATAAACTTCTCATGTAAGATATTGACACCAGATCCTCCATCCAGCAATACCTCCTCAAATATCATGTCCTGTAAAGTCACCTTGATAACTGGAACCATGAAATCCACATTAGAAGGATGAATTCTATTCACCCTAGGCTCCTCTTTCTTCTGCATCGAACTTCATAGTTCTTTCCCAGTAACTTATGTAGCAATCTCTCTTTAAATGCTGGTACTATAGAAAGCATTTGGTCTAAAGACAAGTGTAAAGGAGAGTTAATTAGTACCTCAAACCAATCTGGTTCAGGTACTTCAACCTGCTTTTTCTTTTGTACTGGTGCATTAGAAGATTTTGCATGATCCTCCAAGTGTTGACCTTGTTGCTCCTTCTTAACCTGCTTCTGCACCTGATCTCTTATCCCTTTTTGTTGTTCCCAATCAATAGGACCTTTAGCCTTGGATCTTGTCACAGCCAGCACATCAATTTCATCTTCCATATTATCTGGATATTGACAATCATTCTCCACATTGTCATACTCTTCAATCGGAAGTACTGTTGTTGTTTCATTAGGGGTCCCTGATAAATTGGAATGTCGATAATGATCACATTTGCTTGTGCCTGTGGTTGATTTTGAGGTGGTTGTGGAGGACCTGCTTGCTGGTTCTCCTGATTGAATGGAACAACAGGAACACCTCTCTCCTCACGATGTTTTACCCATAAGGCACAACGAAGGCCAACCCAATGTGTAGGGTCACCACAGGATACACAAGGCATAACTCCTTGGGGCCTTCTTTGGTTATTATCCTGGTTTCTTCCAGGTCCCCTCTGAAATCCCTGTCCAGGAGGTCTTCCTCTGAATGGAGCCACCTGATTTGCCTCTGCTGAAGCAGTACCCCGCCCAGCACATGTACCTGTTTTACCCCTTTGCTTAGGGTTGTACCAGCTTTGAGCAGTGGTGTGTCCATCTCTTTCAAAAATCTCACAGTACCTTTTTTCTTTAGGTGCTATGACTGAATAGCCAATATTCTTTAATTGCTGAACTAAATCAACTTCACCCCCTGTTTTGTCCTTCTTCTTCTTCTTAGGACTCTTCTTTTTCTTCGTTTCCTCCTCATCAGATGAACTGCCAGTATCCGATTCTTCAGAAGAAGCTGTCTCTGACTCTGAACCCGTTTCAGATTCCTTGTCTCCTCTCTTACTAGACTTTGTCATTCCAAGCCTCTTCTCAACTCTAGAAGCAGCCTGTACCAAATTATCAAAACCTCCTCCAATGTCAATGCTGGCCACTGCATTTTTAATACCACTCCTCAATCCTTTGAGAAAGTAGCCAGCCAACATTTCATTAGTTGGCCTTTCATTTCCTTGCAATCTCTCAACAAATATTCTAAATCTCTGAGAAAAATCTTCTACCAACATTGTCCCCTGTTTGATGCGTCGTAACTTCCTTAAAATATCTGTAGGAGTTTTCTCCTTCCGGAATCTTTGTAGAAAGACAAACTAAGTGCAGCATAAGTAGGAAAGTGACCCATACCATATTGGTTGAACCAGCTCATGGCCTTTCCTTCCAAGGTAGCTGCAAATTGCTGTAATTTTATAGGATCTGGAAACATCACCTGGTATCCACTTGCTTTTGCCACCGGGTTTCAAATTGTGCTACATGACAATCTGCATCCTCTTTGGGCTTCCCTCTGAACTTGGCTGATTTGATCTGCGGGGTAGGACGTGGTTGAGCCATGGGGATGGGCTTTGGGAGTCTTACAGGTCTTTGCTTGCTAGAACCTCTCAATGGGTCAAATTGGAGTCGCCTTCTACTTCGTGCAGGTCCTCCTGTCAAGAGTAGTGCCCCACAAGTTGCCTCATTGCCCTGTCCTCTGCTGCTCCAGAACCCTCCTCACCAGAATTTACCAGCCGTTCTTGAGGTTGTGGATCAGTTTCTTGATCTACAGTCACATCCTCATAATGGAATGGATCTATATTGCCTGCTCTGACTTGAGCCCGTGTGTAATATATACGAGAGAGTCTTCTACCTCGCTCAGACATGCATTATCACCAGAATGAGATTCATGAACCGAAGAATAATACATGATAACTGCATACGTCCTCAGCCACGAGAACTGAACTAGCAGGATCGCGAAATGTGTTGTGGTTCATCAACACAGAAAAAATGCTAGTTCATCACAATTCTCTCAGCATCTCATAACTCAGAAATAATACACAGAGACACTACCATCATACTAAAGATAAGAGATAGAAGGAATTGATAACTCAGAATTAAGAAACAAGAGTACTTCATTGATCAAGAAGAGCTACAACATCTCTGAATATAACTGCGTCATCACAACTAACAGAACCGACTTATAACCACCATACAAACAGACTGGTAATAACAACCTCAGTCTTGATATATCATAACTGTTAAATATCCGATTAAGCAACATCCGACTAAATATGATCCGACTGACTACATCCGATGAAGCACTTCCGACTAACTACTAAATTGACACTCTGATATGCCTTTCAACAATGTTTGATCCCCGTTTTGGAACAAGTAGCTACAAATCCTTGAGCTAATGTGTTCAAGTCCATGATTGACCTTGGTGGAATTTTTTGGAACCATGTCAATGCTTTTCCTTCTAATGTCATGCCAAACCCCTCGAATTGAGTATGAAAATCGAATATACGCTCTGCTCTTAGCACTTGTTTAAAGCTTGCTAACTGGTCGTATGGATCCTCTGATCCATTGTATTTTCTGACCCATTTCTGAAAATCAGCTAATCTGACACGTCTGTTTGGTTCAAATCTCGATCTTCTGGCAGTTGGTCCTGTTCCGAGTCCTTCAAACCACTCTGTTGGAAATAGTGACTCATGTAGCCCTGGACTGGCCTTAGTGTCACCCGGTTTTCTACGTGATGAGGTGGTTTCTGGTTTCTTCACATTACTCTCAGATGATCTCTCACGGTGTTCATCTCTTGGAATTGTTTCTGGTCCTTGCCCCAATATCCAATCCCATATGGAATACCCTTGGTATTTGGTTTGTTCTACCTCCTCAGGAGTCATCATAACAAATTTGTTGTTATAACAATCCCTAAACAGGTAGGTTGGTAGGTCCGTTGATCCCTTATCTTTGATCTTGAAGATATAGATGATCTTCATGGCCGTTAGTTGTCCTGGTTTGGCATGAGAAGTCCACAAAAGATCTTTTATGTTTCTATCTTCCCAACAATAGACGCCGATCCTAGGATTATCCGTACTAAGCCGTTTCAAAGGCTTCAAGTCTACTTGATCGTATCCCTCAAATTCTATAGTTGGTGGTCCTTCTTTTGCTGACATATCTGGGATTATGGTGTTTACTTCTAACCCCCATCATTTGTCTATCACGTCAAGGTTTTTGACTTGTAAATACTGAGTTCCATTTCGATCCATGTACATTTTTTCTTGTTTTTTTGCCATAATCTCTTCTTCGAACTCAATACCATGGTCATCAATGCGAATAGCATACTCCTCGTTAGGGTCCAAGTAAACCTGGGCTCCATGACGGTTAGTTTTGTAAAAAGATAGTATATGCTTATAGCGCACTGTCATTCCAGTTTCTGAGTGAGTCGAGTAAGAAGACATTTCGAATGTTGAATTAGAAAAAGTGTCTGAGACTTTTTCAGGAATTGTGTGCAAGGAATTGCCTTGATTCACGCTTTCTTCGGTAGATACTCTACTAGAGGTTTCTTCGAGTATGCCGTGATTTCCTAGTACACGACCAGATCTAAGGCTCATTACACTGCATAAGTTCAAAAGTCAAAATTGATGTCTCTGGATAGCAGAAGTAAATAATCACAATTATTCACTTTTGTCAATTTTTTAGACTTCTTTGATTGGTTTGGCAAGTATACAACTTGTTAAAGTCCCTGGACAAGTTTCTACAAGTTTAGACAAAATCTGATCAAGTTTATCAACTGTTTTGTGTCCGCCGCAGACTTTGATTTCGAGAATCTGGCTTAAGTCTCACTTTTAGGATCCAAATTTCACCAAAATTGATTTGTGAGGTCTACTTGATATGCTTGACCTTGTGGTATACTCAAATTTGCAAATTTCTCACGTTTTGAAGCAGATGTAAATAATCGCGATTATTTATCTGTATTTTTGTAAGTTTTTGCCTCAACTTTGACACAGATCTGTTAAGCACCTTAAGTTAAGGTCACTAGCTAAGTTTCATCAAGTTTGGACAATTTCTTATCAAATGGTCATCAATTATTTGTCCGCATACTAACTTTGCAATTTTAGTCATAATTTTCAATCCAGTGATCCAAATCTTGCCAAATTTGGTTTGTGGGCTTATTACAACATGGTAAAACTAGTCGTATGCTGTCTTGATCAAAAAAGTTAAAAAATTGGGCAAATGTAAATTATTGCGATTATTTGCTTCTGACAAATTTTTGTAAATTTTTTGTCAACTGAGCATGTACACATGTTTATCACATCAACATAAGCCTATGAATCAATTTTCAACAAGTTTGGACAAATTTTTTTAATTTACACTCAAGATTCAAAAAGTCAGTACAAACTTTAGTTTTTACCCAGTTTTTTGCCAGTTTAGTGATCCAACTCTCTTGGGCCTTTACAAAAGTCATTTGTACACATGCAATGAGTCAATGGTATGAACCTTGGTCAATTTAGAGCAGAAAGTTAATAATCACGATTATTAACTTTAGGCTTGAAATGAACACTTTTTTGCAATTTTTTAAAGACAGTCTTTATATGAGCTATTTTAAGCCTATGAATCAAGTCAAAACTTAATTTGGTCTAAAATGTCAAGAAAAAGTAAATAATCAGAGTTTTGGCCAATTCTTGAAATTTTTACCTCGAAGTGTCTCTGAGCTTACCAACTGGTTCAGACAATTTTTAGGTATACTCTCCAGTCGGATTGAGTGGTTTCGAGTCTTTTCGAGCTATTTCTAGCCGTAGACCTGAAATTATGCAAATTCCAATAACAACTCACACTTGATTCTTTCAGAGAGAGCAATGTTCTGAAATCCACCTCGTATCCTACTTACCGTACTCTTAGATTCTCATGCAATGGGGTTGTGGAAAGTGTCCACAAACACTCGTTTTCTTGTGTTTTATGTTTTTCTTAGCACTGATCTTAAAACTTGTTTCGTCTACCAATCATTATTAAAATCCTAATCTATTTCTATAATCCTAAAATCCTAAAGGTATTCAGCAAGTACGATTACTTCCAAGCTACCTCTACATAGCAAAAGACGAAAATCTTAAGCTATGCGGTTTCTAAAAGAAAGTTTTGAACTTTAGACGAACCTTAAGGAAGTTAAAGGATAACTCCACAGGATGCTCGTGTTTTTCTCTAGTTTAGGTCTCTTCGATCCCCGACAGCGGCGCCAAATGTGGGACGCGTGTCTAACCTCATTATCATATCTTATTGCAGTATTAGCAAGAACCACGATTAAATTGTCAATCCATGGGACGAAGCTGATTTGACTAGTGCATAGAGGCTACAAGAGGTTGTCAATCTCTCGAAAAACAACTAACAACTCGCATCTAACTCAAGCTACACTCAAGTGACTGAAATCACCAAAAGCCAATCGCTCATTGGTAAACAAATCACATCCGTTACAGCATCAAATGACATCCAAAAGTAACGAAACTTTTAGGACAAGTTTATAAGACCTAAGCACACATACTTATGGTCTCAATCCCCACTTTAGGTCAAGTCCCAAAATCGCGATTATTAACAACATTGGATTTTTGACCTAGTCGTTTTCGACCCAGAGAGCATCTAAATGCTTAGCAATGATGCCCCAATACCCCGTCTATGCTTAGTTTTTGATTTGAAAGTATAAAATCCTAGTTATAATGAAATCAAGCCGCGGGTCGACGATGCCAAAAGCTACAAAATATTGTGAACTGCTTACATCAATGCGTAGAGCTCTTACCTACAGTTGCAATGCAACAAACGCAATCGCAATGTGACAATCGAGGAGGGAGTACGAAGCGTGATAAGGAGAGGAGTGAGCGCTGCTAGCTCACGCTGTGTATTTCTTACCCAAAAACTTATTAAAAACTTACAAAATTTGGCTTTTATACCTTAGCCAAGGTTTTTGGGTGGTCAAAACTAATAATCTAGAGTTCTACCAAAGCTAGGTAATGACGCTAATACAATCTGGAAGCTTGTAGCCCCAGCTCATTAATTACAGAGTTTATCCAAAAAAAATAGGAGTTACAATATTCCCAATTTATCAAAATAATAAATGTTTTAGAAAGAGAACTCCAAAAATGGTGTCCGTGTTAGCTTGCTCCTAACACTTAGCTAATTCTGGAGTCTTTATGGTCGACTTAGTTGGAAGAAACTTGCATAGTTATTCAACCGGTCTACGACCACCCATACTGAGTCATGACCACGTACAGTGGTTGGTAAACCCATAATAAAATCCTTAGAGATAATTACCCGTTGGGAATCTCCAAAGGATGTAAGAGTCCTCCTGCCTTTAGGCACTTTGCTTTGTTAACTTGACATTTTTGGCAATGCAGACATAGTCTTGAACAAAGCCATGTAAACTTAGCCAATAAAGTTGTCATCGTACGAGAGCATAAGTCTTTTTAATACCCGGGTGCCCTACACTTGGACTGTCATGACATTCATAAAGAATTTGGCGCCGAACGTCCGTGTCCATCGGTACACAAACTCTCCCCTTGTGGAGTAGATACCCATTGTCGATGAAAAAATTATTCCATTGCTGTAGTTCATCACTTGATGGAGGAGAACTGTGTGTGGAGGTTAACGACACACTACCAGCGTTGGAGTGAGAAGGTGCCCTCATTTGCACATGGCTCCACACTTTGGAGTATGCATCATCGTGCTCATATGTGCTCTTCAAAGACTCCAAAAATTCACTGCAAAGTTTCGTGAACAAAAGCGAAGTGATCTCAAGCATACGGCTAAGAGCATCAGCCACCACATTGTATCATCCTTTACGATACCGGAGCTTTGCATCATACTCCTGAAGGATCTCAGCCCACCTGGTCTTTTGACCCTTCAAGTCGGTTTGTTGTGTAAACCATTTTATGCTTTCATGGTCAAACACAATCTCAAACTGAGCTCCATACAAATAATGTCTCCGTGTCTTCAAGGTAGACACTATTGCGTAGAGTTTGCGTTCATAAGCTGAATAATTTGTTGCGTTGAATGAAGCTTCTTGCTTTCAAATACAACTGGCCTCCCCTCTTGTAGAAAAACTGCTCCAATAGCACGGTTACTGGCATCCGTTTCCAAAACAAATGGTTTCAAAGGATCCACAATAGCTAGAATAGGAGTTGTAGCTAATGCATCCTTGAGTGTATCAAAACTATGCTACTGAGCGGCCCCCCATTGGAAGGCCTTTCCTTTGTCTTTCAACTAGTCTATCATGGGAACATCAATATTAGCATAGTTTTTAAAGAACCTTCGATAAAAACCTGCAAATCCCAAGAAAATCTGTAACTCTTCTAGATTTTTAGGAGAAGGCCACCTCCGAACGGCATCCACTTTGGATTGATCCATGTGCAGCCATGTAGCAGAGATAACATGCCCATGATAGTGAATTTCCTCCTTGAGAAAATCACACTTGGATTCTTTGACATATAATTTATTTGTTTGGAACAATTCAAACACATGCCTCAGATGTTGCAAGTGTTCTTCCTCAGAAGCACTATATACAAGAATGTCATCGAGAAAAACGATAACAAATTTGCCCAAGTATGGTCTCAAGACACTATCCATAAGTGTCATGAAATGTTGCAAGCGCATTGGTTAACCCAAAAGGCATAACCAAAAACTCATAATGTCCAAACCTTGGTCGGAATGCAATTTTGGGTATATCAGCAAGTCAATTACGTACTTGATGATATACCCGACCACAAATCAATCTTTGTAAAGATACGAGCATGAGTGAGCTTGTCGAACAACTCATCCACGCGTTGTAATGGGTACTTGTTCTTAACACTCACCACATTTAATCCACGATAGTCTACTCACATGCACATACTACAATCCTTTTTCTTCACTAATAGGATAGTAGAAGCCCATGGTGAAGAACTCGATTAGATAAACCCTGATGAAGAACTCGATTGGTGAAGAACTCGATAACCCTGATCAAAAATCACTAGGAAAAACATAGTGAAATTCCTTTAATAATTTCTATTTAATTCACTAGCAACCTTTGCTTGTTGATAAGTAGCCATTGTTGGAAGAGATGGGAGAGAATCATGCGGCGTTGAGGAATGTTCAATAGATTCAACATTGGAAAGAAAATGACACAATGAGTAAGACAAGAAAACTTTGTCTATTTCACTATCTAAAACGAGCTTCATAAGCTCTGCTGTACATATCAATGGTGAGGAAGGCACATATGTGTCTCCTAACAACAACACAAGTGCGCCATGGGATTGAAACATCAGGTTGTTGTGCTCATAGCTATGCTTCAGTGATGGTCCTAGGCTATGCAACCATTCCCTACCAAGTACCACATCTGCCCTCTCCATATTCATAACCTGAAAATCTAAGAACGTGGAATAGCCTTGTATTTCCAACGGTACAGTTCGGACTTGAGTATCCCATATTTTGGCATCATGACCATTCATCATTGCTACCTTGTAGCAGTGGGAACTCGGAGTTTGGGGTAATTTGAGTTTTTTCACTAATGCATAGTTAATGAAATTGTGAGTAGCACCGTCATCTACCAAGATGAGCACCTTGTGCCCTTGAAGAGATCCATGCATATGCACTAACTCATGTGGACCGAAGGTCTGTTGCCACATGGAAGCTGTGATACATCATTCATGCACCACCTCGGTGTGTGTTACCTCCACCGTGGAGAAACATGAGGACGACTCAAGAGGCAGCAGCTGCACCATGTGCACTGCTTTCTCCTTGCCGTGAGCAGCAGATTTCCCCTTGGGACATTCCTTTTTGCCATGGCCGCTTCCCAAGCATTGAAAGCATAACTTCTCCTTTTTAGCCTTCTCAAATTCCTCAGGAGAGAGAGGACCATGAGACCCCTTGGGTTTTTTAGCTGCTTCAGAATTGGCTACCAGAAATTTCCTTTTATTGTGTCCATACTGTGTGTGTGCATGACCATGTATATTAGTAGGCACGTGATTATTATGTGATTTCTTTTCGTCTAGATCATCATGATTGTGTGCTTTCACTATGGCCTCCTCAAGTGTTTTAGGGTCCTGAGTCTTGACGTGCTTCTTAAGCTCTGGCGTCAGACCACGGATAAACTCACGGATAAACCCCCTTCCAACTTGAGGATAACATCCTAATATTGAGAGATATATTCAAGAAATGATGGGTGAGCATGGAAAAATGAGACAGTTATATCAAATAGAAAACACATGCACCTAAAAACCTTTGAACTTGTGTAGCCAAAGTGAAAGTCTCTTTTGTCCTTTGAATAGCATCGACTCCAATAAAGCTTAATCCCAAGAATCCCAAAGAAAAAGCCTCTTTGACATTAGCAACCGGCGAGAGATTTTTCTTCAAAGCACTATCATAGTCTCGCTTTATAATGGCACTTTAAAAAAATCATGAATACCCATGTGCTCCTTGAAATCTTTCATCAAATTTGGCAAAGGATGATCTTGGAGACTATCCCTATTTCTTGTATTACCTCATTGTTCATCGCGTTAAACTTTTCCTCATCAATACTGCTTAGTACAACTTCAATGTGCTCATAAATACTTTGAGTTCTCTGTGTGTTTATTGGCTCATTCTCTCGACTATATAATATCTACCACTTTCGCTTCATGATGAAACTTTCATTTGCAATTACCAAAATCTCACTCAAAGTGAACTCCACCCTATTGTTAAGAATCCACTCCTCTAGCACTTTCTTAATATTATAGCCAACTCAATATTAAATATTAATTTGTAGATGGACCTCGTGCTTTACTCGGATTTTTATCTTGTTGGGCCTCCTCCATTGAGATATGTAGTGAAAGTAAAGGCACACTTGGATTTTTATCTTGTTGCTCCTTTGGAAGTACCTGCCATATCCTCTTCTCTCCTCTTCTCTCTTCCACTTCTCTTTAATAATCATTTTGTTGTTTGGAGATCTAGCTATATACGCATACATCTAGAGGAATAGGATCCTCCCACCTGGTTTTTTTCCTTGTAGTTACCACTTAGCATAGCTGATGATGGGTAATCTTCTCCTTTTGTGCACTCTTCATGGCATATGGCCAAAAAGCTCCATTCCCTTCAGATTCCTCATTAGTCTTCGCTTGAAAATTGCTCTCCACCTACAAATCATAAGTTGGAGCTTCAACAGTACTAACAATATGCAACATCTGTTTCATAACCTTCTTCATTTCACCCTCCCCAAAGTTGGTCCCTCTCAGATAGACTAGTCTCCCTAAAGTGGATCTTTTTATCTTTCCAAAGGACAAACAAAAAAATTTTGGAAAAAAAAACTCCATAAAGATAATGGGGCCAAGAAGCTCAAATGCAAACTAATAGCATTGTAGTTTTTTCATTTATCAAGGAACTAATTAGAGGTAAAGAAACTATAAATAATAATTAAAAAAGAAATTCAGTAAAGAAATGTCAAAACACAATAATATCTTATGTTCAAATTTTTGAAAGCCCGTGTTTCCCTCAAAAATCATTCTCTTGAATGTGAAAATAAGAAAAATTAAGAACCAAGCTTGCTGATGTCCTTAGAGTTTCTTTAAGGAGCATATAAAAATGAACATCATACAATAAAATGTTTCATTTAAGAGCTTAGAAACATCCAAGACAATGAACTTGATATTCCAATGTGAAATTTTATAACGTGAATTCAAAGAAAAGTTAACAATTGAGTAGGAAAGTCTTCAAATTAATTGCTTGGTGCATGTAGCAGTGGAAGCTCACTGGTCTTGCAAAATACATACATGAGAGGAATTGAGTCCATGAGCTATATCTATATTGATGTAGGAGCTATTGAGAGGAGAAAACAAACAAGAGAGGTAGTCCACATGCGCACCTCTTAGCTACACATGCACGCAAGAGAGAAAATAAGGTAGAGAAGAGAAGAGAGGAGATGGACACGAGCACAAGAAGTTTTGGACAGATTCTCACAATAATTCCCACTTATTGGTGTAGGCTCTCCACTTTTCAACAAGTTTTGGACAGATTCTCACAATAATTCCCATGTTATGACTTACCTCAACATCATGAGTTTCTGTGAGGAAGGCACAGCATACCTAGC
Source organism: Adiantum capillus-veneris (assembly GCF_014529385.1). Taxonomy (NCBI): domain Eukaryota; kingdom Viridiplantae; phylum Streptophyta; class Polypodiopsida; order Polypodiales; family Pteridaceae; genus Adiantum; species Adiantum capillus-veneris. Next base: position 69,436,872 of record NC_140946.1, on the reverse strand, counting down.
TAGGTACGATTTGGGGCAGGGGACCGCCGGTCCGATGGGGGGACCGGGGGTCCCCTGCTCCCAATCATACCTATCTAGGTATACGGTGCCTCCCGAGCAGAAGCTAATGATGTTATGCATTGTATGAAAAACATTGAAAAAGGCTCCCTTTTCCTACGTAAGAAAATTTATAAATCTATTTGTGAAGGGTGCAGCAAAGGAAACTCCTCCTCGATTAGGGAGTAGCAGTCTTTGAAAAAAAACCATCCATCCATCGTCTTCTCAACATCCCATAATCCTACACCAAAAGACGCTATATTTTTCACGTTATAATTTTCAATTCCTTGATTGAATACGTAAGCTTTTTTTTAAAGCTCCCTTTGCTTTACCATATATATATATATATATATATATATATATATATACACACACACACACACACACACACAGAGAGAGATCATCGATCCCATATTTAATCATGGATATCACGCCACATGTAACGAAAAGTTCCATTGCCCTAGCATGGAACTAGTTGCCTTGACCCCAATGTGGTGCTCTTATAATCAAATGTGACAAATTTTAATTTCAGATTCAATTCCTACATGCCCTTAATTAGTTCATCTAAAACTAGCTCCTCCACTTTTACAGTCTTTTCTTTTGGTTGCATAGGTAAATCTGCATTGATTGCATCGACACCTGTACTAGCCACAATTAATGTGTTAACACGTTGCTGCCTCTTAACAAACATATTGACTGTTTCAATCACCTCCTTCCAGCCTAATTTTTTGAATATTCTACTCTACTCTATTGGGGCGTTGCATATTACCCCGCACGACTGATTGCAGTGATGCCTAATACCTAGCATTGGATCTCTTTTGATTCTGTGCAATTTTTTATTTTATGTGATCGCCCCCCCCCCCCTACTAGCCTAATGTTTAATCTAATTCACCTACCTGATGCTCAAGAAGATCCATCAAGCTCTTATGCAATTTTAAATCAGCAGCTTGTACACTTGACCTATGTTTAGTTGCGGATTGCTAATCAAAATTAAAATTTCAACTTTTGTAGATAGACCCTTATGCTGCTATTAAGCCCATTTTATAAAACATGCATTCATAGCTTCACAAAAAGCTCACATAGTTAGAGAAAATTTAGTCATATCAATTGCATTCCGAACTTGATTGAAGCCTAGAAACATTTGGCACATTCCCATAATCAAATCACAAACACAAATTAACTCTAACATATTACTTCTAGTGGCATCTAGCACACACACCAAGCATTCAATTGCTTCAATGCTATGAAATGCTTGATATTAACTGCAAATTTAGCCAAAAACACATTTGATACATCAATTGGCATACATTTTAGCAAAACCACAGCAACATTGATCCCTGATAGAACTCATAACCCAAACAAAACCCAAAAATACAACCTGAACTCTGTTTTTCACAACGTGCCCACAAAGTAGCATGAAATTGTGCTTATTCCGCACTACCTCCTAAATACCTTAATGGTCATGACAACAACAGCCAAAGCATTGTGGGGGGTAACTTTGTAGAGGAACTAAATCTTGTGAATGTACTTTGTAGAGATGAAAGTGGAATTTCTCTATCTCAAGATCGAGTTTTGATTTTATGCTTGTAGGCTGATCTGTCTTGTAGGTGTGTGTGTGTGTGTGTAGAAAATTGACCTACATGCGGTCTTTATCCACCATGATATGGCTTCCATATTATTATATGTGGACATAGGCTTCATCAGCATCGTATGTGATTAGGGCAAATTATAGTGGCTACTAGTCCATTACTGTTGTGATGCTTGTCTATATGTGCTTGTGCCTGAAGCTTGTTAGAAAATTTCTAATGACAATTACATGCGTTGTAGTGGCTACAAGTGTAATTAGGTTGATCATGCAATTTTTATTTTGTGGCATGGTGGTCTTCATGCTTATATTATCAATATTGTGACTACAATTATGCAAAACTCTAGTTATATCAATCTTACATTTTTATTCTCATAAGTTTCATAATCACATTTTTATTCTTAATTGAAATAAAAAATGTGTGCTAAAAAATAGATGTAGGCATGCGCAAAACTGGTGTTTGATTACTCTTTCTTTATGCACACGTGGACAAGTTAAGCTTTTGATCCCCCTTCATTTGCTAAACAAAAGATCCCCTTCAGTTTCTAGTTTCTAAAGAAAGATCTTTTTTTTTCTTGGTTTTCTATGTGGTTAAAAGAACTCGCGCTGGTCTTGGTAGCACTCTACAAAATGGGCAAAACATAGCTACTAATTATCCAACTTGTAAAGTTCTCTCATAGCAAAATAATTAACAAAGAGCTTAATAGATTAGCATTTTTTGTTGCATGTAGTTCTAATGCCTCATCACAATGGAAAAGTTAGTATGCATGGGGGGTTTTTTGGGGGGGGGGGGGGGGGGGGGGGGGTTCCTCAAAAAGCATGACCCCCTACACCGTGCCAATAGTCAATCTTTTTGTCTTGAATGTCTTCATCATTAAATTTTTATGATTAATTAGTGCAATCATTATAAAATTTATCATTTTCAAGTTCAAATTTAGGTACATTGATATCATAGCATTATTGTCTTTAATTCTTGTTGAAGAGAGAATGGTCCTCAAGGGCACCATGGGTGTGGATGCTATGAGAACTCTTCTTGATTTGCAAGAGGAATTAATGATGTAAGATATGTGAGAAATTGGCATAAACTTGCTAGAAATAAATTTTGATGATGATGATGATGATGATGTTTGTCCACAAAGAAAGCATGCAATTAGATACATTTCACAATGGTTGCAAGAAGCGCAAAGTAATCCTAACTTACGTGGATCGCCTTGGTTTCTATGCATGTTAGCCAACTTACAATTTCATGATAGAGAGATGTAGAGAGAGAGCCATTCAAGAAAATAGTGAGGGCAGCACAATTCTATCTCAAGGAGATTTTTATAGATCAAAAGTCTACATGTGCATATATGGTTTATTTTAAGGATCCTATAACTAGCAACAAGCTACTCCCTTCTCATGACTTTAATTCGTATGAAAAAGAATTTTCTTTCAAGGAATTTTTTAATCAGCATGCTTCTTTGTTTATTGACTCTATTCCAAGGGACCTCCCTCCTTCATAGAGAATGTGTGGGGACTATCATGCACTAAATAAAAACTTAGTTAAGAATAAATTTTTGGTTCTAAGAATTGAGGTTTTTTTAATAAACTAAAAGGCTTGTCCATTTCTATCAGGATTGACCTTGCAAGCGATTATCACTAAATTTTGATAGTATCGAAACATATTCAAAAAACTAGATTGGTCTATATGTATATATAGTGATGCCTTTTGGAGTCGCTAATGCACCAACTATATTCAATACAATTATGGATAGACTATTTTGTAAGTCTAGGGCTTCAAAGGAGTCTTCTTTGATGATATCATCATCTATTCTAGAAATATTGATGAGTCTAGATCACTTAATTAAGTGCACTTTTTTTAGGATTTCATGATCATAAGCTATACATCAATGACAAGAGAAGTGATTTTTTCATGCAAGAGATATAATATTTGGGTCATATCATTTTTAAAGATGGTTTAAGGTGAATCCTCAAAACCTTAAAGTGATAGAGGAGTGGTCTATCCCAAAAAATATCCATTAGCTTTTATGTTTAGGACCACTAGTCTAGAAGAGCAGCAACACATGGTTTGTCCATAGGATTGTCCAATTGGAGAGGCAAAACGAAGGAATTAACCGGCCTTCTATGGGTCTTATAAGATTATTGGATACAACCAAGGCCAAACCACCAATTCTATCGCAAATGGAGACTCCTTCAATGAGTCCCATGGATCCACCATATGTTGTTTTCCTTGGAGTCTCAATGCAATTTGAGCCCACAAGCAATACCTTCAGTTTCCAAGACCTAACGCAACGTTCTCTCATGAAAAATTACACCCTTGGCCTTGGTCATTATTACTACATTGTTACCTAGTAGCATTGGGCCTATAACAATACCTATAAGTGTGCATCACTCATATGTACCCGTTGCCACTCATACTCATGTAGCTCCTACACCTCTAACTATTCCAAAGGATTATGCTCCCCACAATTGCATTATCCAAGCTCTTATTCAAGTGGAGCCATGGCAGTTAGCAATAACATGTCATACCCCACATTTTGTTGTGCCTAGGGCCACACTTGTGAACTTTGGGTATAATGCCATACCAAGCATGGAACCCAAGGACCGTGGGTATGCCAAGTCCAATGTCAACCCTCATTCCACATGCGGTTTTAAGAGCACCTACACCTATTGTACCTTCTCATTTAGGTGATTTGGCAGCATTTGCTAAAACTATCAACAATCGATCTATTGCGGAGAATATGTGTAGCATACCTGAGAGAGAGCCTAGAAGCAAGGCGATACAAGTGGCCAAGCTCACCCAAAAATTTAGAAGTTAGAAAGCATATTGATGTATTTGAACACGTGTGTGATTCCCTAGAAGAGCACAATGAGCTACATAAGTATAAGGCCTTAAGCTTGACCCTGAGCAAAAAGGCGAGAGATTGATATAGGCCCTTATGTGTTGAAGAGCGCACACATTGCCCTACTCTTAGGAGATTGTCCTTGAAAGAGTACACATGAAAGGGTGTGTTTTGGGAAGTAGCTTCTCAACTCCAAAAGGCAAAATGGAAAGAAGGGGAGTCAATGAGAGAATTTTGTTAGTGATTTGAAGCATCTGAATTATTGTTGTACCCCAAATGAGCATTTCAACAATAACTTGATGTTCGATAGATTCATTCGATGTTTGCAACATGTAGATATCTACAATAGCCTAGTCATTAGAGATATCACTACTTGGGAAGCAGTCACTACCAATGCAATCCAATCAAAAGACAATTTAATCACTCCAAGAGAAAGAGTGTCTTCTGAACCAAACTCAAACATGAGCAAGTTAAAAAAATTCCCATGTTAAATTAAGAAAATTCTATTTTTTATTAGCAATCAAGAATCAACCACTTTCACTCATGGACACCATCCATATTATATGTGTGTGTGTGTGTGTGTGTGTGTGTACGTACATACATACATACATAGATACATCAATATGTGTGTGTTTAAGAAAGATTATATAACAATAGTTTGATTTCACAAACTATTGAACCATACAATGGGACTAGAGGCCAGTCAACGTGTGAAAAACAAATTCTTATGTATACATTAGATAACAAGTAGATAAAATTAAAATTATAATTGACATTTAAATTTGATATTAACCTATAGTGTATTACATGTTATTATCAAAAAATCATATACAAGGGTCATCTATCACTAATGAAAATAACCGAATAGTGGATGATCTTCTGTTATTGTTGCAGTTGTCATTGTAATCCCAAGGAAAGAATCTCTTACATGTCACCATCCAAGAAACACAAGCCTGTCAGAATTGGCATCACTTGGGAAGACAGGTGTCGACGACTCCCTCCCCTTGTTATTGGTATCAAAAATTACAACAAAAACAAACAGCATAGCCTAGATCAATTATGAAGTTTATAGAATGAGCCATTTATTTATAATAATGTTTACATCATTTATTTCCATAAAAAATTGGATAGTACCATCTCCTTTGTAATTTGAATCGGTTTTCAAAATTCCAATCAAATGCCATCTCATCCAAGACCCTCAAGTGAGGATTAAGACCCTTCTTTTAAACATTGGGTTGTTTTCAAAGTACAACACTAACACTAATGTAAAAATTTATGCTTCTATTCAACAAAAAGCATTTTATGTATCTTTTACCACCAACAATGGTGTCATTCTTATGGAGATGCAGTTAAGAGTAAAAAAAAAACAGCATTCCATCAACTAAGTACTGTCAACCACAAAAAGTATGAGTTCACGCCATGCTTTTAAACCTCATTCAATAAAATGAATTTCACAGTTTTCTTTAAGGTTCAGGGTCTCGATCCATGTACACGTCAAAAATAACTTTATGATGTTGGTCAGGTTCTTAGTCAGCTTGAAGTCATCAAGCCGAACCTCATAGCGGATAGAATTTCAAATTTCCAATCAAAGCCATCTCTGCTAAGACCCTCACAGGAGGTTAACGGCGTCAAAAAAGGAAAACAAGTTCAAAAATTATGTTATATATTATTCCATCATCTAGTTTACCAATCTCTAAAAAGTACAAATTTGGGCATCATTTCCTTCGTAAAATGGACAAATTCTCAAATATCCAATCCATGCCATCTCTGCTAAGACCTCACAAGAGGTTTAAGGCTTTTAGTACCCAATCCAAAGCTACATAATTCAAAAGTAAAACAATGTAAATGTGTTATTTTTTAGTCAAAAACCATCAAGCTAAACCTTAAGTCAAAATGCTGAATCTAATACTTATGCATAGCAATTCCAATCTGCCAACACGTTTTTCAAATTTTCACTAAGGATCAATGTTCATGTAGTGTATACAAGATTCAAGAAAACATTATGCTGGAACTCGGTTTTTTGTAAGTGTGCAATAGGCCAATTTTCCAAGAATTTGTCAGCATCCTGTTTGCATTTTCATACTTTTTATAAAAATACCCGTGTTTGCCATCTCTTACGAGACCCTCACAGGAGGTTAACGGCAACAAAAAAGGAAAAACAAGTAGCTTCAATCAATCTACAGTATGTCAAAAAAGAATAATGTCTTTATAGTTTTAATCTTTTAAAGTAAATAACCATGTACTTGTTATCATTACCAGTTCAACCCTCCTCTGAGTAACTATTGAAATTTTTCTTACCAAGAACATGAAGCAAACCCAATATGTCTAAGATTATACATTCAAACCTGCATAAACCTGTGAAAGCCAGCATGTATGTCCATGTACAGGGGTACATTATGCTAAAAAAACCAGACTATGTCGAAAAAGAAGCAACCTCTGTAGTAAATGAAGTATTGAGTAGGTGCAGTTGCACCTACCTGGACTATGTTTTCCTCCAACATATCAGCCATGTAGTGCGGTATGCATACACATTGACTCCCTCGAGAAGAGACAAAACAGTTTGTGAGATGGAATCATGCATAAAGACGATAGCATATAAGAGACCAGGCTGCAAATAGTGTTACCAAGGAAGAAATCCATACATACATTGCCAGCTTTCAAGCACATGTGTGTGTGTGTGTGTTTTATGTTTTAATCCTAACCACAATTAGAATCATATGCTTAAGTACAATTTAGATTGAAGTTTAAACACAAAATAAATTACTTTATGATCATAAATTACAAAAGAACATAGCATTAATCAGCTTTACAAAGATAAATTCACAAAGAAATTGGATTTTGTAGGAGATGCTTTCTGCCACAAGCATTCCTACCTGAGGGATGAGAGGCTCACCTGCCAACCAACCAGACAACACATAGTTAGAATTAATTATGTATTGAATGGGTGATAGGTGTAAAGCGCCCCCCATCCACGTGTTATAGTTGTCACATCTAGCAATGCGTAGCATCTTGCATTCTCTAATAATGAGGTAAATTATCCATTGAGAGAGAGAGAGAGAGAGAGAGAGAGAGAGAGAGAGAGAGAGAGAAGGAGACAAGCAAAAAAAATCACCATTTAATAGAGATGAGTTTTATCTTGATAAGGAGAACTTCCAACAATCTCTTATTTTGTAATCACACAAGTTGAGAACATCTTCTCAAGACATTGAATTCACAACAAAAATATTATTGTGAATATGCATGTATCTATAAATGTAGAGGGTGTGTTCATGGAACTTATAGATTTAAAACCATCACCGCGTTTGTAGTATATAATCCCCTATTGTATTTATCAAAAAACCCTAAATTTCATTGTATGGATGTAATAAATAAACCAATATATCTATGCACTATGTCAAAATTTCTTATTGTGTGTTTTTGTGTGTGTGTGTGTGTGTGTGTGTGTGCGTGTGCGTGCGCGCGCATGTCAATTAGAAGTATATTTAGTTATAATCTCTAGCTTTGCTTACTTTATATTTGAATGATTGATTGTGTGTACACATGCGCACACACGAACGCACATGCTCACAGGATTTTATACATGTGCATGCATTTTTGTAGGTATAGTGTATTTTCAAGTGAGGGTGTGTTTTGATTTGCTTGTGTGTGTGTGTGTGCGCGCGCGCGCGTATGCGTGCACGCATGCACGCATATGTGCACACGCATGCATGTACCCATGGGTGTGCGAATACATATGAAAATATTTGTACAAAAATTACAACAATTTCTTCACCAAATTTAAAATTGATGACAAAATGATGAATTAAACAGCACCTGTGAAGTTGTGGCAAGAAGTAATGCCATGTTGCAAATCACCTCCAAGATTGTGATGTCCAAGGGGTACCTTAATGATTGATATAGTGCTACAATTTATACTTTGATTGGCTTCGCAACATATGTAGCTATCATAGAATTATGCTAAATTTAAAGTAAGCAGATAGTCTTTCAAGCTCTACTATGTAGTACAACTCAAGTTTGTGTATACTCAAGGCTCTCTTGGTTTGCAGCCATCACTCTTCTTCTCCTTTTATCCTCATATGTCCTCAATCTGTTGAAGAGTAGAGTGACCTATTATTAGATACACCAATTTCTGTTTTGCATAGAGACAATATTGTAAGAGTGAGTGTGTACATGTGAGAAGGAGAGAGAATGATAAAAGACAACAAAGCTGCAATCCGTTTCCTCCTCTTTTAGCAATACCCTTTTCTTTTAAAATCAATGCTTATGAGGGTTTTGTGTGTGTGTGTGTCCAAAACTTCTTTTGTTTGGTGTGCACGAGAGCTAGAGGGAGAAGTTTTTAAAGGGTAGGGAAAGTAGTTTCCTATCTTTTGTCTTTGTTTGAAAAGAAAAAGTATAGGTGATGGTCCTAAATGTTTATGGTCGATGCATCCACTACATTTCAAAACAAGTAAAAGATATTCAAAAAAGTATTTGGATATCCTATTTATACCCTTCTAATTTGTGTAAAAGAAAATGAGAGCTTTCTCAAGGCCTTGAACGCTGCACTTATACGACTTTCTTTTTTGTGCATCTAGTGAAAAGGTAGTTTTAATGAGCCTTCAAAATGCAAACTAGGGCACCATTCAAATTTGAGGGTTGGATGAGAGTCACATCCGAAAAATTTCCTAAGCAAATAATAATAAGATACCTACCAAAAAAGGGGGAGGGGGGGTCTCCTGACTTTGAGAGTGACCTGTGTGTGTGTGTGTTTTTTTTTTTGAGCTTTGTAAGACATCAAAACCTTGTGTGTGTGTGTGTGTGTGTGTGTGTGTGTGTGTTTGTTTGTGCATGTGTGTGTGTGTGCATGTGCAAATCATACTGTTACCATTTTTGTAAATCAAATAAATTGATAAAAGTTTAAAATTTATTGATACAATTTCATATAATAATAATAATAAATAGTAGTGATGGTCTAACTCACTTTCTATAGAACATGGCTATGTGTGCATGTGCGTGATACATTTTCGTATATGAGATCTTTTTCAGTTTATTGTGTGTATGTGTGTGTGTGTGTGTGTGTGTGTGTGGCCCTCCCCCATCCCTAGGGAAAGGTCAACATGGTGGGGCGTGAGTCCACCATGTGGACCTCCCCCCAAACCAAGAAATGCTATTAAGATATCTTTATCAATCTTTATGCAAGGAAATTCATTACGTTTCAAAAATTCAAGAATGTTACTTGTAATTCTATTTTGATTAAAACCATTCTTTGTAAACAATGATATAAGATGCATTACATGCGGGAAACTGGTAGCCCAAAAATGAGTTGCAATTTGTAGGGTCGCGCAAGCTCACAAAGCTCGGCTTTTGACGCAGGTTTGCAAGATAGGCGTTGAAGTTTAGTCTTAGTGTCATCTTGCTTCACTGCATGATCCGCTTCACTTTGCCAAAGGCGCTTTATAAACCCTACCCTTAGGTGCATACCCTAAACACCTCGCTCCATCACCCAAGCCTGCTCTCGCCCTACCATCTTCTGCAGATCGGGACTCGCCAGTGCATGTTGAGTGGGTTCACCTTGCTTCGCAACTGCTATGACGCACTCCTGTTGAGGACGATTATTGTCTCCTTGACAATAATCACGATTATTAACGAAGCCTTCGTTTGCTTTTCTTTTGTTCGTGATCTAAGCTAATGTTTATCACTTAGCTTCTCAAAGTCCTTGCCAGCAAGCGATTATTATCTTTTTTCTTTTTTGTCTGAAAGGGCATGTTTGTCTTAAAGATCTCGAGCTTAATCAAGTGTTGTAGTCTGTGACACTTGATTATGGAACTCGATGCTCTGGTCACCGGTGAGGATATTGTCAAATTTTTACAGATGATAGCGGTGGGGAAAATTTTCGGAATGGAGTTAGCTGAGCTGATGGATGTAGGCGGTGGCTCGATCTTGAAACCGATGCATGATATGAAAATGTTGAGCCCCAACTTGCCAAAGGCTTCAACCATGAAAGAGGACAAAACTGTCCCGACTGAAAAAGTTCCCTCTGCGGAAACAAGAGAGAAAATGGGCTCAGCGCAAGGTTTCAAATTCGAGGTAAAAACCCTCAAAGACGGGGTTCCTCAGGATCCCATTTGTACGAACGTAAATAAAGCGTCAAGTGCATCTACTACTCACAGGCCAGGTATTTCATTTGCTAGCATACTCAAGGGGCCCAGCTCTAAGGATTATGGAAAAGGCTCAGCAAAAGGGATGTCAAGTGAAGGGATATCGAAGAACTGCAGAATACAAGAGCTAGACTTCAACAAGCGCTCACAGAAGTCAACAAAATGATTGAGTCCGGCCCTAACAACAACAAAAGAACTTGCTCCCAAAAAGAATACAGTGGGCTGGCAGAAGATGGGTTGGTAGATCAAGCCTTTTCTGCTTTAAAAAAGTCGTTGCCACAACAAGTGGAGGTTGCTGAGGCTATTACTGTAGCGATTTCACCAACACTTATCAAAAAACAGTTAGCCAGGCTAGCTAAGCTAACACTTGTATTTGGGTTCAGTGGAAGAATCCCGAACAGGTTTGAGATGATTCATTGGCTTCAAGGCCCTCAAATTCTTGGTCATGGAGGAGTAGTCGAAAGTACTTTTTACGTAGCTAAAGGTTTTTGTTCAATGAGATTCAAAGAGGCCTCCGATGTGGAAAAGATCCTTAACAAAGGGTCCCTAGTATTTAATAGTACTACGGTTTTTGTGGTGCCTTGGGAGACGGTGTTTGACTCAGTTGAATCTCTACAAGGGTTTCATCCGGTTTGGGTTGAGTTTATGGGACTACCTAGCTGGCTGTGGAAAAATCTCAGGATGCTTGCAAGACAACTAGGCACTCCCTTATTTATACCTAGCAAGAGAGGATTGGCAAAACCTCAAACAGGGTTTGTATAGGCTGGGATGTGTCTAAAATGCCACCTAAGAGCATGGTTATCAATGTCGGAGCTGGGCTAGTTACTATTCCGCCAAACTTTGGAACATACCTTGGGGCATGTTTTGAATGCAAAAACTTTGGATACTTTGCCAAGGATTGCCCCTTGAATTCTAATGATACTGCAGTCCCAGCAGCACATGCCCCCAGTAAAATGGAATCCCCGATGGAAGGGCTGGAGAAGCAAGGAGGCAGTAACGAAGGGGCAAATGCAGAGAAGGATAAAGGAGGTATGGTATGTGAAAAAATGGATATTAAGATGCAGGATAAGATTGCGGAGGAATTGATCCCCATACAACAAACTTCTGAAGGTGCATGCAATAATAATAGGATTGTTGCTCCCGCTACTACCCCCAAATTTATGACAGTGACAACGGTGACGTCTATCCAAGTCCTTGGTCTGAAAAGAGCCAGAAGAGTGAAGGTAGTGGCAAGAGACTCCAAAGTGCTTCAAGTTGTGAGAACACTTGTGAAAGGATCTAATTCATCCTCCACCCCTTCGAAAGGAGGGGGGTTCACTGTCCCACTGCACAATCCATTTGCAGCATTGCAAGAAAAGAAATTCCCTGACTTGGAACCCCCGGATTCTCCAGAGACCAAGGAGGGGGGGGGGGGGGGGGGGGAGGGGGATGATTCGGATGCTGAAGAATCCGTTCCTCTATCCCAATGAACCCCTCATTAATGATGGAGTCTCTCAATATCCAATCTTGGAACGTAAAGGGGTTGAAAACCTGTAAAAAGAGTACCCTATTTTGGGAGGAAATAAAAAAGGAGAAGACATTCAACTGTTGGGCCATCCAGGAACACCACTTAGATGCCCATAGCAAGAGAAAGCAGGTGCTAGGAAAGAAACTGGTATTCAATGGAGAAGGAAGTAACGGTTTCAGTGGTGTCCTCAGCATTGTGGACAGAGAATTGGAGCCGAAGTTGGTTCTTCACCACCCATACGGTACGCAAGATCGATATAAGAAGTACGCTGATGAGAACGTTGGCAAGTTACCTTTGAGGAAGGGGAAGAAGTTTTTTTACGTGTGCCAGAGCATTTGAAAAGGCTGAAGACTGGGCCAATACCTAAATTATCTCCAAGATTTTGTGGGCCTTTCAAGATACTCAAGTGAGTTGGTGATCGTGCCTACAAACTCTCGCTACCAACACACTCTCGTGTCCATCCGGTATTTCATGTAAGCCGTTTACGTAAACAATTACATGGGGATGACAATGTCATTAACCAACAGATCTTGGTCGATTCCGTTGAACCTCCTACCCCACCGCATGAACCTGAGCGGATTCTTGGCTATCATGATTTACATACGCATCATCATGTACGTCGACAAGCTTTACACATAGCTAATTTGGCATTGACAATACTTGAAAAGAGAGAGAAATAGAACAATTGATAACAATTGAGGACCAGATTTACATAGAGCCCGGTCCCCCCTCCATAAAGGCTTTGTATTATAGCTTCTCCCATCAAAGGAGACTTTTGTACAATACAATCTTTGTGTTCGTTGACAAAACTAGTTAAGTGGCACAAAAGCCTAAAAACACAAGGATATGCTCATAGTAGCTAGTGGAGTGCTAATTAGGCATGTGAGACAAATGAGAGAGAGATTAAGAATCTAATAGTGAGAAGAAGACATTATAATCCCTATCAAACTCTGATACCATGTGTTAAAATTAGGGTGGGTAAAAGAGTGTAGCATTCATGCCAATGACATGCTAATCACAACACTAATTGCTCAATGGAAATTGATTAGAGTGTAGGCACAAAATGAACTAGATCACTTGTTGAAATGTGTACAAAAGAGGTGCTTATATAGCACTAGAGAGGTAGCTTATGCTTACCTCATGCATGACAACTTGAAACAAGCTATTCTAAGAGACAAACCCAAATTTGCAATATTTAGCACACTTTATTCATGCCTACATGGCTCCTACATGTGACATTATGCTCTGTAACATTATGCCTACATGACTCCTACATGTGACATTATGCTCTAAAAATGCTCCACATTGGGTAGCCTTTGACCAAAGCCTCTTTTGGAAATGCTACACATGCCATATGCCACTTAGGATGCCCACTAGACTAGGGGTATGCTTCATGATGACTTTATGACAAAGCCCACAAACCTTACAATGTTCCCTTTTGTATGACCTTGGGTGCCAGTGTTAGTCATGATAGTCTTCTATAGTCGTGATGTTGATGAGATGTTTATGTCTGCATTTTGTTTCCTATTAGCATGGGTCTAATGTCCTCTCTTTGGTGTGAATTGAATGGATATATTTCATTAATATATCTTCTTTTTTTTTTGAAAAAAAGCTTCGTGTAAGATAAGGTATGATAAAAATTACATGGTGGGACTTGATAAAATATGAAATTGCTAAGAAAAGCTTGCTCACTTTGTGAAAATCTTCGTTTTGCATCTGCTATGCTATCCTCCCTCTCAAAGGCATCCGACTACACAAATTGAGTAGCCTTACAGAGAGGGAGAGAGGAAATATTTGGAAAATAAGTACATAATCACGTTTATGCGACTTAAATGAGAAGCTTTTGGAGCTACAAACATCCCTCTTTTTTTCATGTCACAATAGATTTAACTGCTAAGTTAAGTATAAGAATGTATGAGAGAGAGAGAGAGAGAGAGAGAGAGAGAGAGAGAGAGAGAGAGAGAGAGAAGGAGCTGAAAGAGAGAGATTTTTGATGAGTCTAAGTTTTCTATAAGAGCTTAGTCATGCTAAGAGAGACGGTGACCAAGAAAGGTGTGATATTTGCTACAATTAGCAGATACCTTGCACATGAAGCCAAAGCCCTTGCTTTTTGGCCCCTTTCTCTCCTTTATGGATTACCTCCCCTTTTTAGGTTGTGTATGAGTGATTTGCAAATCATACGTGTGCACTTATTATAAGGTCCAGTTCATATGTTGGCTTTCTCGTGCAGTTTAACACTAAAATCAAGGTTCGGGAATTATTTTGAACTCGCTATCATCCTAGATAATAATGCACACTTTCTTTAATGAGTTCTCACATCATATTGGATATTTCTTGAGCTTTTGACACCTTTGTCTATTCACCCATTCTTGAATAGTAAAAATGCCATCTCCGGGTCATTTTGTTCCCAAAACAATCCATCAAAAGTTCTAGACCAAACCTTAGTGGCTTGTGGCTCTTTTAATACTGTAGCCTTAGTACTACCATTCTTACTTGCTCTGTAGCCGAGTTTAGGAATATTTTCTCTCTCTAAGTTAGAGAGAAAAAATTACTCATCCACTTTGTAGATTTTCATTCTTATCACTTTAAAATGTCTCTAAATGAAAAAAAATGACTTGATTTCTTTTAGAGTAGCTTAAAACTACCAAAAAATTAATTTGTTGACACCCATAATCTTTACAAGAAATCCACTAAATTTTTTAACAAACTTGACTCATATATCAACAATTATTCATAGCAAACACAAGCTTAGATGCAAAAGCTAATAATACCATGAAAAATAATAAACTTTTTGATGAAGCGATTGATATGTTACAAGCACCACAAACTTATATCATTTGGCCAAATTTAGTGCGCTTCAAAACCAAAAACTAATAGCATTGTTCAATAATAAGTAACAGTACATGCGAGTAGGATACAATTTTACAAAATGCTTTTTAATGGGAAACTTGGAAGATCTTTGGAGCACCTTTGAAAAAATGTATCTTGGTATTTCTCTCTTGAAGTGGCATCTCTCTCTCTCTCTCTCTCTCTCTCTCACACACACACACACACACACACACTTGAATGGGAAGGCGGCCTATGGCCTTGTGCAAGACAACTCTCTTTGTCCTATACTTACATGGGCAGGCAACATGTGGCTTTGCACAAGATGTTTATGTTTGACATGGGTGAGAGAATTCACGAGGAGATTGCTAGTCATGTCTTTGGTCGATATGTCAATAGGGAGAGGGTGTGTTGAACGATGGGAGAAGAGGAGGGGCGGCAAGGCAAGTGAAGCCCTAGGCAACATCTTTGCTTTCTATGATATCGATGTAGGAGAACCCTTAACTTATAACCTTAGTCATGTGAGAGCATCTTTAAACATATCATGATAATAAAAAGAAGAGCCAAAATAGGCTGCGCCAATTTTACTTGGAAGTTTATTAATAGGAATCTACAAAGATGCCTTGAGGGCTTTGAGGAGAAAATGAGAGGAAACAGCACGTGCATGAGAGAGAGAGAGAGAGAGAGAGAGATGCCCAGTGTCTTGACAGAGACGAAGATGATTATTTTGCTATGGCGGTCATCTCGATGCCGTGTGTCAAAGCCAAAAGGGTAGAGATTTTGGCATCGCGATCATCTAGATGCAGACGTCCATGGCGATGGTCCTTCATCAACAAAACTATGAGAAGAAAGAGCCGATGGGGTTGTGCAAGCAATGGTGTATGGCCAGGTGCAACCAGCTTGCCATCTCTCTCTCTCTCTCTCTCTCTCTCTCTCATTTCTACGGATGACAGGCCCTGACGGAGCACGATTTGTGGCAACTAGACCCATTTTTTATTTTTTATTTTGCCTCGCAATGCTATATGGCTGGCTGCAAGGGAATGCGCTCTCTCTGCTGGAGATGGCAATGCTAGATGCAAACGCTGCAGAGTGAGGCAGAGGAGCGGGGTTGCATGGGGGTGCAGAGCAGGCCACGACAACACCTTTGCCTGCATCTGTGGGCACTTGCAGGGCTTGATGCTGGTCATAGTGCTCATGCGGATGACAGGTGTTGATGGAGCAAGGAGGCGACGAGGGTACAAGGAGGCAATGTGTGTTGAAGGGAGGAGATAGAGATGCAAAACGGACAGAGAGAGGGTCGTTTCCATCGTGAGATCTTGGATTGCAGCTCCCCACTGAGATATGTGCGTGAACAAGGGTCGTTTGCATTGCAGGAGCTTGGATTGCAACTCCCTTGCTGAGTTGCGTGTGTGAACAAGGGCACATATGGGGGCTGTAGGAGTGGCCAATGGTTTGGGTGATGGCAAGAGGAGAAGGGGGCTATGGTTGGGAGCAATGACGTGAAGAGTTGCAGAACAAGGGCAAGATGGGGACTGTAGGAGTGGCCGATGGCTTGTCGACGAGAGAAGGCAAGGGGGCAGGGAGAAGGCTCTGCAGTGCTGCGATGGCGACAAGGCCCGCAGAGTTTAGTTCTGGTTGTTGAATTGACCCGAAATCTGGGGAGATTCTATATAATGTATGTAGTATGGACCCAAAAAATAGCCCAATTTGGTAGACTTAGTAAAAACATGCTAGATCCACTCGCCCTTCTTTGTGTGCTAACCCTTGCGTTTAACGATACATGCAATCCCCAACCTCATAGTTGTTAAGTATGGGGATTGATTTCCCTTGTATTTTTAATTCTAGAAATGCACATTTGTCGGGTCCTTGTTTTGAGGAGAAGCCATCCTGTGTGAGAAAAATTACTTAACAAAAAACAAAAAATTCTTTTTCATGGAAATATTTTGGCGGAACGATGTCCGAAAAGTGATCGTCAGCCAATGGTCGGTGGTCTATGGCTAATGACCGATAGCTAAATTTCAATGGCTAGTGGCCGATGTTCTATGGTTGGTGGCTGAGTTTTAGGTGGGCTCGTCTAACCATGGGTGACTACACGAGTGCATGGATGGCTACCTCTCATGAGAGAGGGCAGACCATAGAAGCTCCTTTTGCATCCATAAAAGGAGGCCTCTTCTACACATGAAAATAGAGTGAATCAAGTGCGTGTGAGAGTGAAACAAAGAGAAGTGAGAAGAAGCAAGAAGTGCAAGGCAGTGAGAGAATTAAATGAAGGACCCTTAAGGGTTCCTCATCCCTTTATAATTACTTCAAGTTTGAAGTGTAAAGCCATAAAGTGGTGGATATAACCCGCACTTGGGTGAACCACATATATCATGTGTGTGATCTCTCCCTCCCTTCTCTCTCTCTCTCTCTCTCTCTCTCTCTCCCTCTCTCCCCCCTCTATTATCTTTCTTAAGTATGATTTATCTCTCTCCACTAAGTACACCAATCTAATTGCTACTTTTGTACTCGTCAAATCCTAAAAATAGTCCCATTAATCATAATTTATTCCTCATTTTGGTTGACCATGTTCGCTCATACACACTAGGACACACATGGACCGTGTTAAATGGCAAAACTCCTTGGAAAACTTACAGCCCAACACTATAATCAAGCTGCGTTGTTCAACAAAGCACCAACATTTATCTATTCTCAAAATATCCGTGTAAAAAATAATGATAAGAGATGCTAACTAAGATAGATGTCTTGAGCTCATTGACGACCAATGAAAAAGATCCTTAAATGTTTGCTTTTTCCAAACATGATCTACCATAATGCTCCTTTGAGAGGAGCATACGAGGCAAGTTGAAAACCTCCACTATGTTAGAAACATTAGCCACGTTGAAAAAAGTTTTGTTTGAAGAAGGACCTATTTAGATTGCATCAATCAAGGTCGCATTAATTGCGTGCATAGTGACTTCCAAACACAAACTCTTTATAGAAGGAAGCAACTACTTTTGATTCATGTAAAATAATTGCTCTGCACGGTTCAACAACTTAGGGTACTCCCACATGAGGAGCGTAGCTCAGTTGGTGAGACCAAGGTTGAGGGTTCAAGGCTCACAAGTTGCATTCTCTTGGGTGTATTCTCCTCCTCTATTGGGGGATGGTTCCCACGGTTACCTCTCGAGGGTGTAATGTACAACAATGTACGGTTGTAAATACATGATATGTGTGTAGTTTCTCCCTACTAAAAAAAAACTCTTTATAGAAGGAAGCAACTACTTTCGATTCATGTAAAATAATTGCTCTACACTGTTCAACACCTTAGGGTACTCTCACATGAGGAGAGGGTAACTATTTTGAGTTATCCCCCTCCCCTCAAATAACTTTACCTCAAAGAGGTAAAGTTCAAATTACCCCACTTTTCTTGCATGTGTGCTTGAGAGAGAAGCTATCACATCCACCACTTCTAATCATTACCCCCCTTAGTGTGCGGGGCACTTTAGAATGATGTTGACGTTGTTGATCAAAATGGTGGGGGGCAATTTAAAAGGTCCCACAAAAATTTGGTCATATCATTTATGTTGAGGTGCATCATGCCTATACACAAACACATGCGTGTGTGCCCTACTTATGTAATGTAGCGATCATGTGACATTGATATTGTAGACAATAGAGAAAGATGTTGACACATCACACACACTTCATCATTATCTTTCTCTATTGTTTGCAAATATCAACGTCACATGATCACTCACACATCATGATCATCTTTCTCTATACCACATGATTGCTAGATTACATAGGTAGCGAGGCATAGGTAGGACACACACAAGTGTGCATGCTTTCCCTCTCTGTCACACACAAAGTTTCTTTGTATGAGAGTGCCCCTATGATTATTGTCATCTATTGAATCTCTATTTTCATCCTCAGTTACCAACATCTTGTATAAGGCCACATGCCTTCCAAGTTTATAAGCAAAGGCGAAGGCATCTAGAGAGAGACCCTAGCACTTTGTATATGAGCAAAACAACATAGAGCTTTTCTCATAGCCTAGAATAAGTAGATTTCAAGAGATACATGACACCTTGGACAAGAAGCTTATCATGACCGGTTTTGCTCTAAGACATGCACACACCCTGCAATGAGTAAAGAGGACTATGCTAATAGGTTTTGTGCTCTTGGAATTGCACTGTACTTGTTGTACCTGCTAAGAAACATGCTTAGGGATCAACAAGTATCCTGTTATCTTATCACAATAGAGTTGCTTGTATAGGTGGGCACCATGGGTTCTTACTTGGAAATGCCACAAAAGACAATCCAAGGATGATGTATCCTAAGGCATGATAGAGTTGCTTGCTATAGGTGGGCACCATGGGCTCTCACGTGAAAAAGCCACAAAAGGCAATCCAAGGATGATGTTTTCCCAACTAACCATGTTTTTTCCAACAACCACCTATTAACCGTGTGATTAAGACAATGTTTACCCACCCCATTGAGAGTAGGCCCACCTTGTCTTGAAGCTTCCTTGCTCAGCTTTGTTAGGTTTTAGGCCAAGTGGCCAGTGGCCATGGCCCGGGTGCCCACCCATTACATTTACTTTGGTTATATAGCTAATAAGGAGAAGAGAGAATACACTCTCTAATGCTCCACCAAACATTCTGTGTCTGTGCTCATCCCCTTCCCCTTCTCTCCTTCCCTCTCTTGCACACCCCATAGCCGGATCTACAAGTGGTAGCAGAGCAACCTCGGCACCGGTTTTAGCAGATACGACGAGTGCTTCCGTCCAGCGACGGTGGAAGGTGATATCGGCTTCACATTTGCGACATCGACTCGGCTTTTCTCGGCTTTCCATCCTTGGCGGTATGACACATCAATTTCGCTACCATCCTTGCAATTCGGCACCGACACCTCTCCTTACGAGCGAATTTCAACATTCGACCCGCTGACCCCGGTCCTTGTGCTTGCGACGTGCGCGGGTGAGGTACCTCTGTCATAGAGGAGTGACGCCCAACACGTGCATCGAGTTCTCTTAGCGGCTATTCGACTACCACAGTCCATCCGACAGTGGAAATTGGCACATACCAACACCGACACGTAGGTTACAGGGGGGTTTTGATCCTGTTTACACTTAGTTTCTCCAAGTTTATAGACACATACAGACACAACGCTTTTTCAGGTAACTTTGGCAGTCATTTCAATAGTAGTTTCTTTGCAGACAGATGCATTGACATATGCATGTTTGTTTTAGCACACCATTGTGCTATTGAGCTCTTTTGAGAGCAGATATCCCATGGATCACTTTTACTGCATGCAAAAATTCTTGGCGCATGTTTGAGCATGGTCACTCATGTACGTTGAGTTGCGGACACTACCTATTGTTCTACGTGTGGAGCTTGGCAGTTTTCTTAGCCATTTTTGAGACTCAACCAGAAGAGCCCTTTCTGAGACTGTGGCTAGTCGTTTTGTGTCTGATTTAGCTTTTGGAGAGTTGATAGCGTGAGGTTTTCTTTGAGCTGGGATATTCTTGAATGTTGAGATACCTTCGGTGATACAAGTAGCTGGAGTTTCCCTCTTACGATACCCTCACCATAGGATAAGTATCTTGCGGTTTCTTATGCTTTTGACATCGAGTTGGCGGTCACAAAACAATGGTTTTGAGGAGTTTATGTATATTGGTTCATTTAAGCATTTTATGCATTTACTTTTGGTTTGTCGGGTTTGAGAGTTAGCTCCCCGTATAGAGGAGACTCTGTCACATTTTCTCCGCAAGTCCGTTTATGCGTTCTTGGCACTTCTAGATGTTCTTATACAGTGATTTTACTACTTTTGGTTGAGTTTTCTCTCCTATTCTAGGGGAAACTCTGCCAAAATTATCCTAGGCAATTTGCTATAAAGTTTTTGGATACATTCTCTTGAGTCATGGCTGTGAGTAGTGCTTCCAAAAGAGAAGATTACTACATCAAATAGTTTCATGGCTCAAACTTTGTCATTTGGCGGCAGCGTATGCAAGATGTTTTAATCAACAAAGGCTTGATAGCACCCTTGCATGCAAGAAGAGAGAATGCATACACTAATGATGAGTGGGATGACTTGAATGAGCATGCTATGACCACCATTCGTTTACAATTTGGTGAATCCATTTACTTTACCATAATGGATAAGACCAATGCCAAAGATTTGTGGGATGCTCTACAGTGTCAGGCATGGGATGGAAACAATGTCTCGAACAAGGTTTTCTTGATGAAGAAATTGATGCGCATGAGCTTGAAATAAGGCACTAATGTTAGTTCTCACTTGAACGAGTTCAACAACGTGTATTCACATCTTACTTCAAAAGGTCTCAATTTTGATGATGAAATGAAGGCCATTTTCTTGCAATGTTCGCTACCATCATCATGGGATACCTTCAACATAGCCATAAGCAATTTTGTACCTAATGGAAAGCTAGTGTTCAGCAATGTTGCTATTGTGTTGCTCACTAAGGAGATTTGACGTCAATCTCTTGATGCAAGTGGGCATGGTGATGCATATGTGGCTAGTGGCCATTGTGACAAGCAAAGGCAGCGTGGTCGTAGCCGCGGTCGTTCACAGGATCACAGCCAAGGTCATAGCAAGAGTCATGGCAAAGGCATGCAAAGTTTTGACTATTACTACTGCCATAAAAAGGGACACTTGAAGAAAGATTGCTAAAAATACAGCGTAATAAGGGAAAGGAAAAATCAAAGTATGACGAACCTAAAAGCAGTGTGAAGATTGAAGAAATTAATGTGGTCGAGTCTCCATTCATTGAGACAGTTTTTGATGTGCCAAATGATGTGTTGATTTTCACATCGGATTTGAGTCCTGATGCATTGTTAGCACTTGGCGAGTGTTATGCCTAGAATTGGATTGTGGATTCGGGTGCTAGCTTTCACGTGAATCCTCACAAGGAGTGGTTTTCTACATACACTGCCACACATGGCACGATGAAGCTAGGCAATTCTTATGAGCTTGATATATGTGGTGTGGGAAGCGTCAAGTTTTCTATGCGTAATGTCATTGAGTTTATGCTGCACAATGTCAGACATGTACCCAAATTGACAAAGAGTTTGATGTCAGTTGGACAACTGGATGATCTAGGTTACACTACCATATTTGCTCATGGTTCTTGGAATTATCAAGAAGGGAAATATGGTCATGCTTTAAACGCCAGAAGGTTGGCTCATTGGACTCACTTTATGTCTCTTCTGTGAAAGACAATTCTATTTGTGAAGCCGAGCTGTCGTCTATAGAGTTGTGGACTAGCCGGCTAGGACATATGAGTCAAAAGGGAATGAAAGTATTGCAGCATTCTGGTTATATCCCTGTGCTAGATTACTCTAACTTCTCTTTATGTGAGCATTGTATCTATAGAAAATAGATTAGGTTGACATCAATGCCTTTGGACAAGGAGTTAGGGAGTCCTCTAGATCTCGTTCATAGCGACTTGTGTGGACCTATGCTAGTCAAGTCTCTAGGGGGAGCGTTATACTTCCTGACATTCATAGATGAACTCTACTAGAAAGATGTGGGTTTATCTCTTGAAACAGAAGAGCGACGTCTTAGCATTGGTTGAGAACCAATCTATCGAGTAGAAAGCTTAAGCTTCAGTGTTAATGGAGGCGAGTACATCTCCTCCAAGTTCAAGGACTTTTGCGATGAAAGAGGCATTAGAAGACAATTTACCACTCGTTACACACCTGCCCAAAATGGTGTGGCTGAGAGAATAATTAGAACCAATCAAGAACGGGTCACTTCTATGTTCTCTACGACCAACTTACCTCAAGAATTTTGGGGAGAAGCTGTTATGATGGCTACTTATTTGATCAATTGGTCACCTAGTATACCACTAAAGTACAAGGTCCCGCAGGAGATGTGGACGGGCAAAGAGCCCAATTATGACATGTTACGTGTATTTGGATGTGAGGCATTATCACATGTGCCAAAAGCGATTAGACAAAAGCTGCACCCCAAATCACACAAGTGAATCTTCATTGGATATGGTGTAGATGAAGAGATGGGATATCGTCTATGGCACCCGGAATCAAAGAAGGTTATATGTAGCTCACAGGTGATATTCAACGAGTCTAAGATGCATAAAATTCTAGTGAAAGACATTGAGTATCACAGAGTACGGTTTGAGGATGTTTCCTCATCGCCGCCAGTTATACAAAATGTTGGACGTGCTAGTGATGCACCTTCCACTAGTACACACACACATGTTGCTCCAGAGAGAGAGAAATCCAACAGTCACGCACTTTGGAGATCTACGCATACATCTCATGCACCTGAGTGTTTTGAGCCAAGATTGGACTACTTACTAGCCACTGATTTTGATGAACCCACTTGCTACAAAGAGGCCATTCAAATGGATGATAGTGTGAAGTGGGAAGAGGCTATGCAATCTGAGTATAACTCGATCTTAGCCAATGAAACTTGGGAATTGAGAGAGTGATCTGTGGGTAAACATGCATTGCCATGAAAAATGGGTGTACAAGAAGAAGTATATCACAGATAATCCCGAGCCTAAGTATAAGGCAAGATTGGTTGCTAAAGGGTTCAAGAAAACGAAGGTGTGGATTTTGATGAAATCTTTTCTCTAGTGGTCAAGATGACTACATTGTGTCTTGTGCTGGTTCTAGTAGCCATCAAGTATTTGGAATTGGTCCAAATGGATGTGAAGACAACGTTTCTTCATGGGGATCGTGAAGAGGATGTTTACGTGAAACAACCAAAATGCTTTGCGATAAAGCCTGAGAAGCCAACATGGATAGAACTGGTTTGTAGACTCAATAAATCTTTGTATGGATTAAAGCAAAGCTCACAACAATGGTACATCAAGTTCCATAAGTACATTCAATCCCAGGGTTACGTACGGAGCCAAGAGGATCACTCCTTATACACAAAGAGGTTGAACAATGGTTCCCCCATCATTCTGATTTTGTACGTTGATGATATGCTCATAGCCGAAAAGTCAAAAGATAAGATTTCACTTCTCAAGGACGCTTTAAGAAAGAAGTTTGCTATGAAAGATTTGGACAATGCAGATCACTTTCTTGGTATACGTATCAGGAGAGATTGCAAACGTTGTATACTTGAACTTTTGCAGGAATAGTATATTCACAAGGTCTTGCACCATTTTAATATGGAAGGGGGGACAGCATTGAGTACCCCAATGACAACATACAAAAAACTTAGCAAGCATGATTGTCCCAAATTAGATGCTGAAAAGTTAGAGATGGCAAAGGTGCCGTATTCTTTGGCAGTCGGCAGTCTCATGTTCGCGATGGCTAGCACATAGCCAGACATTGCATATGCAGTGGGAGTGCTCAACATGTTTATGGAAATCCAGGCAGAAAGCATTGGAAAGCAGCTTGAGATACATCAAGGACTCAGCTAGCAAGTGCTTACGCTCATGGGAACAGTGATGCATTCATAGTTGTGATTCAGATTATGCGGGTTGTGTGGACACTAGGCGATCCACATCTAGCTACGTTTTCTTGTTCGCTGGAGCGACAATTTCTTAGAGATCATATATCCAAAATTGCACGTTGTCTCCCATCACTGAGGCAGAGTATGTTGCAACTTCTAGTTCTAGTGAGGAAGCTGTGTGGTTATGTAACATTTAATGGCCTAGTAACTTGTGTGTAGTGACAAATAGCATGAACATAGTGAGCATTTCATTAGAATAGATTCCTAATGAGACTAACAAGAGTGCTTGGGTGGAGAGAGAAACAAAAAGAATAACACCTAGTTAGATAGCATGAACTGTCAGGACACGGGTCCTACGGGCAGGGCCCTACCCTAAAGGGGGGTCACGGACCCCGGCCACGGGCTAGCTAGCAGTGTAGACATGGGATCCTAGGGCTAAGAGCCTATAAGTATGGGCAGTTGGGTGGAGGATCCAAGTCTCTAGCTCTTAGGGTTCTAACATTGGTATTAGAGCTTAGGGGAGAAGCAGGGGAGCTATGGAGGAGGGATGCACAGCGACTCTTCTCTCTCTCTCTCGTTCTCTCTCTCTCTCTCTCTCTCTCTCTCTCTCTCTCTCTCTCTCTCTCTCTCTCTCTCTCTCTCTCTCTCTCTCTCTCTCTCTCTCTCTCTCTCTCTCTCTCTCTCTCTCTCTCTCTCTCTCTCTCTCTCTCTCTCTCTGTGGGTGAGTTTGCAAGCGAGAGGAAAGCCGGTTATGGCTGCATCGAAAGCCAGCTATG
Source organism: Adiantum capillus-veneris (assembly GCF_014529385.1). NCBI lineage: Eukaryota > Viridiplantae > Streptophyta > Polypodiopsida > Polypodiales > Pteridaceae > Adiantum > Adiantum capillus-veneris. The sequence goes on along the minus strand of NC_140946.1, from coordinate 69,411,727 downwards.
GCTGCATGTTTAAGCGTGGCCTCTCTTTCTCTATCTCTGGCTTGGAAGAATGAAGGACGAGCAGACAAGCATCATGCAAAGGCCATGCAAAGTTGGGGTTGCTCAATCAAGGAAGGGGCAATCACAAGCGTGTGTATGCCAGCTCGGGTCGGGAAGGGCAATTTTTCGACCACCTCAGAAACGCATGGGGTTTAGCTTGATGGATGCGCGCCGGCATCCCCAGTGTTTTTCGCTTCTGCAGCACTGCCCGATTCTGGCCCATGCACAAGCAGGGTCTTCATCTTCTCCTGCGCAGTCGGCAGCCGCCATGGCGCCACAGGTTTCACATGCAAATTGCCTTTTTATTTTTTACACCAAAATGTGGCCCTTTCTTTTTGGCCGCCCAAGGGGTGGCCTAGGGTCTTCCTAAGCGCCCCCTCCCACGCAGGGAGGAGGTTGCCTGCGATGTGTAAGATTGCACACGATCGCCATGATGCCGCATGTTTCAGAGATTGCGGCATGATTACGACAGCGGCATATTTACATCTGCTGGCAAGCATACCATGCAAGGTCATGCATGGTTCTCCGCAAAGGGACCCGCGACTCTTGTGGATTGCATGTCCAGGACTGCAACCATGCATGCACGTAGGGCATGGCATGCTTGGCATGCAACCAAGGCCATGCCATAATTCTGTAGGGATAGAAAATTCTGGTGTTTTTTCCGCTGAAGCAAGATTCTCAATTTACCGCCGATTGTTAGTAAGCGACGGAGCAACCATGGTACGACCATGTTGGCACACGGCTATGTAGGTACGGCTATTCACGGGATCGAGCTTTCCAAGGGAGCTTTCATCACCGAATCAGTTACGATTGTGGAGAACCACTTCGCAAGCAAAAGCAATGCGAGCAAGGCTTCATGACGGCAGTCAAAAGGTTTGGCTTGGCCGACTAAGAGTAGGATCCTTCAACGGCTATGATGCCTTCAGGGATTTTCGCCATGATTCCAGGTATTTTTGTTTATGTTTCGGCATTACTTTTTGCATTCTTTATACAATCATCTGCACTTAGTTTGGTATGGTGAATTCCGACTGGTGCAATGGTTGCCGCCAAGTGATAGGTAGAATTTATCAAGCAAGGCTTGAATGATTCTCCGGCAACGCTCTTGTTCAAGGTGCACAGAACTCGGCAGGGCCGACGCACGGTTTGTGTAACACCACTGGAGCATTGAAGTTGCTCACAAGATTTCAAATGGGTTGCGAATTGGCCAAGGCCCTTGACAGCATGTGCTTCGTAACTCTCGTATGCAATGGAATGAATGATCACGGCTATCATTCATAATGCCAAGCAGGTACGAGATGCATCACTTGCACGTGTTTTACTGTTTTTGCATTACGTTTATAATTCGACACGGTCAATTTTTTGTGCATGATCGACAAGGTCGACTCTCTTTGCTATGCCATCTGTCGCTAATAGCATTTGTTGGCAATGAGGCCAGACATAGATATATGAAGCATGGCTTCTCCTGAGTACCTTGATAGAGCACGCTCGTCACAGGTTACCTTTTGCTTCAAAGGCCGGGCCAAGGGCCAGTTTCTCAATATCTCAAGGAGACAGGATATTTTAGGGCGTGTATATGATACATAGGCCCACTCTTTTTTGCACAACAGAGATGGTTATGTGCTACATTTGAGCGAGTTTTTTTCCACGGAATCTCGGGACAACTGGTTACAGTAACAACCAGGTTAGCCAAGTTTAAGTTTTTCTTGTTTTTTCCATGTTTACACTTTGCTTGGCAATTACTGTCATTGTGCAAAGCAAAGTGCTTTGGCAATTTTACATGAAGCAAGGCTTCTCCCTTGTGCCAAGGTACTGCCCAATGACTTGGAGTCAACGGCATTGGAACACAAGTTTGGGGAGCTAGCAAATTAGGGAATATTCACTCACACAATCCCTACCAGTTTAAACTCTGCAAGGCACTTATGGTTGTGGCTCTCACGTTTGAAACCGTCATAGTAGCCAAGGGCTTACGCTTTTGCATGCAAGGCAAGCTAAGCAGGTGGCATGGATTCCACCATTTCATGCTTTATGCTTCCGCTCTAGCACTCGCAATTCTGTCAAGGACAGACTACGTGATGGATTGTTGAACCTGATGGTTGGTTGCTATCAACACCCAACAGCACTAAATGGAACCTAAATCTAGGACTTATTTCACAGGAAAAGTGCCCATGCTAAGTCATTTTCATGCAATCACGGCCCTGCACGGCAGGTAGATCAAGATGTGGTTGTGTTTTTGTGTTATCTCTCTCAATGAACAAGTCATACCGGACAATTGTGGAATGCTTATACGATAGGCTGCAAGTCAGGCATAAGATGCGTAAGAGCATACAGCTTGGGCACACACTCCAGAAACTTAAGAAAATTTCCTCAGCCCAGCATGCTCTCCTTCTCTATCTTTCTTATTTCTCTCGAAGAATAATGAAAACTTTCTAAGAATCTTTTGATACACGTTTTGCTCGTGAGTCAGCCTGAGCCAAGGTGCTCTAACTCTCAGCTAGAAAGTGGCCAAGATGCCACCCAAATTAGTCTTCATCGATTTGTCGATTGAACACTAATTTATTATTGGCATAAGGGCTATAAGCCACACAGGCTAAGAGCCATTGTCAGACCTAGGGTAAGACCCAAATGTTGGCATTTCTTGGGTGATTGTTCTCCAGCTTGAACAGATCTACCCAGTGGAGTCCCCATCGATGTTAATGGCCAAGCAAGAGTCTTGCCGTTACAGATCTTTTGGGTGTTCTGTAAGCACTACATGTTTTTTAGTGCGACAATTGAGTTGAGTTTCTGATACTCTTAAACTCACATCAGCTGATCTATACCATGGCGTCTCGAGGCAGCAAAAAGTTGAGACAGCATGGCCATCCACAAGAGCTAGGCAGTTCACTTGGGTGGATTTCCTGCTCTCTCTATAGCACTATGGAGTGTCTATGGACATATTGTTTGGGGTATGACCCGGCGGGTGACTGCTAAATCACCCCATAGGCATTAAAGATCACAATTTGATCTCTCCCAGTTAGACTTGCAAGGAGAGAATTCTTCAATCTACCACGCGGTAGCAGACAAACTCAACTTTTCAAGTTGATTCCAATCATTATGTACACGGTTAACTATGTTGGTTACCGTTATCTGCTAGTTGAGCAGTTTCTACAAAGGGTCTTACCAAGGGGTTTGACTAAATAGATTTTAACCAAAGGGGTTGAATTGCGAAGGCTACACCAATGGTTCCCAGTGCAATACTGTTTTTTTTTTTCAGGTAGGAGACGTGCTCCTCTCCGTTTGAATACGGGTAAGTGAACATTACGTTCAAATCTTCAGGTACGCATCTATTGATTTGGTGTTATTCCTTTTTCAGTATGCTTTACTTGGTTTCTCAAGACGTATAAGTACGCTTGAATGTTACAGAGCCATGCCAAGGGCATGTCGGCACAAAGTATTTTGGGCCAAGTGTCCAATCTATTTTTCTGCCTTATGCTGTTACGAACCTACTTGTAGGGTTCAATTTGGCACATGTTGTCACATGGGATACAACATGGTCTAGGAACTCAAGGAGTTCGGTTTAGCCAATGTGGAGCATGATAATGAGGGTCCCTCTCACTCTTGTCGCAGAGTGTTATCAATTACCTCCACACACAAGTACAGCTCGTACTTTATGGATGTCACTTTTCCTGACATCCTTACTTGAGACATATTTCACATGTGGAGAATATGAGTCTCTGGGACTGACACTAGCGCCCAATTCTTAATGATGTGTCGCGACGAATTCCCTAGGTGCTGGTCGCATCCGTTCATTAGACCATTCGCAGCACACAGTATTAGGTACAATTTCAGTGGCCAAAAATTGTCGGGTACTAAGTACAAACTTGTTGTGATTACAAGTGCTGTGAAACCACCTTAACGGAGGGTTGTTTCTACATATAGCAAAGTATGCTACGTTCATGAGAAGGTCTCATGGTTGGTTCCTAGATGTGACCGGGTTGTCACATTCTATTATGGTCCAACTTTTGTTGCAAGATTTTCACGTAAGTACAGTGGAAAGTCTCGTCATGGAATTGCAGTTCGGATATGTTTGTGTTAAATGCATGCACACTAGGTGTTATGGGCCCTAGTGTTTAACACAAATTTATTCGGAGCGGCCTGCAAATTCATGGACATTATTGTTTTTGCAATTTTTTGCACTGTCAGTGCAATTTCTCTTGCAGATTTAGTATGGGTGCCATACAAGGTGATGGCTAAGTATGGGTGTTTGTGATTGGATGCTTGAAACTCCAATCTGCTTTCAACCTAGTTGGTTGTCTCCATTCCATATCGAGTATATGGCTGGATACTCAATGATCGAGTCATAGTTTGTCGTCAGTCGTGGGCGACTTTCTGTAAGTGGTTGGGGGAAAAGCACCTCACTCTTACTGCTGCTATTCACCCCGAGTAGGATGGGTAGTTTACAAGCGTTCTATTTAGTACTAAAGGATATGCAAAGTGCATACGTTAAATCACACTAAAGGCTATGCTAAGTGCATACGTTAGCAAGAAGCGAAACAACTGGATCGGTTACCTTTCTAGTTTGGAGTTTGCTTCATATGATGAAAGGCATGTTACGGCTAGTTTTAGTCTCTGCCTGTTATTCTCAAGTTATCAACCTTAATCATCAGTTTGGATGAGGTTGACTATTGGCAAGAAACCACCGCAAGTCAAGGACTTGGTTGCTGTTGATGAATATGTCAGCATAGTACTTTCATGGAAAGATGAGCCGAGGTTATATTTCACATTCCAGTACCTTCAGAAAGTATGAAACCTGGGTATGCATTTAAACATCTCTTAGTTGTGATAACTCGTTTAGCATTCTCAAGTGAGTTCTAAACGGAGCCTTCACGCTCTTTTGATTATGAGACGGTTAACCAAGATGGTTGCACAGGGACAACAATGTAGAAAATCAAGATGTTACTCTTGATTTCATTGAACCTCCCAATGCACCGAGTTCCGATTCAACGAACCGTTGGATCCATGAGGGATGCCATGGTGGAAAACATTAGTGTTCTTATGAAGATACCACCACTTGTGTTTTCGAGGACGAAAACTCTTCCAAAGGGGGGAGTAATGTCAGGACACGGGCCCTACGGGCAGGGCCCTACCCTAAAGGGGGGTCACGGACCTCGGACACGGGCCAGCTATCAGTGTGGACAGGGGATCCTAGGGTTAAGAGCCTATAAGTATGGGCGGTTGGGTGGAGGATCCAAGTCTCTAGCTCCTAGGGTTCTAACATGAACAATACTTCAAAAGAGAGAGAAATTAAACAATTGACAACATTTGAGGACCGGATTTACATGGAGCCGGTCCCCCCTCCGAAAGGCTTTGTATTAAGGTTTCTCCCATAAAGAGAGACATTTTACAATACAATTCTTTGTGTTCCTTCAATACTAGCTAGTGCAATGAAGATGGAAACTTCATTCACTAAGCAAAACACTTATCAAACACAACATCAATTCCCTCACAGTCTTAGACCCACGACCTCACACACCTTCGAAGATGGTGAGAGCTAGCAGGGTACGAGAGAAGATTGAGAGGAAGAAGAAGTATTCTTATGAGAAAGATATACATTTCCTCACATAATCACTCATATTAGCATAGCTTAGCTTAGTAATTAGCATGTTAGAGGATATGAGGATGCATTGAAGCTTGGCTCTTGGTTGGATTTGCATCACAAAGCCAAGAGTTGTTGATGTAGGCCTCCCTTCTCACAAGCTTGGAGTAGGTGATAAGCTTTCCATTAAAGCTTGAGAAGGAGAGAGAGTCTTCTTTACTTCACACATGAGATTGTGTGAGTGTGTGTGTGATAATGTCTTGCAAAAATCATCCCCCTCTCTCTCTTGGTCGACCCGCCTTGCTTTTTGCTCTTGCTAGCATCCTATTGGACCTCCCCAGGCTTAGCCATTGGTAATTAAGCAGCATAAGTGATAGCCTTCTGACATGTGTCCCCCTTTACCCTTTTGTGAGAGCTTTAGGTAATTAATAAATGCAACTAAAATCTCATTGGATCCCTTTGCTTCCTGGCCAATAGGAATTAGGCAAGCCATTGGGCTGTTGAATGCTCATTGGACCCCTTGGGAGACTGTCCAATAGTCTTCTAGAGAGCTTAATTATTATTGGTTCTTTTATTAAGTATTTTTAAATTAATTAAACTAGATTTACTCTAGCCTTGGTCCACCTCCAAGGCCATCCAATAGGATTTGGGTACACCTTGTGGGCATCTGGGCTAGGGAGCTGACATGTGTCCCTCATTCCCTTTGTGTAAAGGGAGCTTGTGTGTGTGTGTGTGTGTGTGTGAGAGAGAGAGAGAGAGAGAGAGAGTTTCTCTCTCATCCCCTACTTGCAAGGCTCTCCCCCTCCTATGTAGGGATTGACGAAGACTTTTTGTGACACACACTAAGCATCCAATTTCCCTAGTGTTTGGCCTTTGGACACAACCTTTGAATTTTGGAACCTTAGCGTTTTGGAAGTCTTAATGGGCTTAACCTTAGAGTCTTTTAAGCCCATTGTTGCACATTGCTCTTTTGGAGATGGCCCCCCCTTTGGATCCCTATTTTCCCTCCTTTGGATCCCTACTATGGCCCGGTCTGCTAGCTTAACCAATATTCTAGCCTTTTCTCCCTTGGCACTTCCCCATATTAAATGATCAGTTTAACATGAAAAAATGATTTAGGAGAATTAAATATTATTATTATGACATTACCTCTCTCTTGAAATCATAGTCGTCCTCGACTATGGGGTAGAGAAGATAAAGCATATTTATTAGTCCTTTTCTTAGCGGGTAGAGGATCCCTATGTTACCCTACAACATCGTTCCAGAACGAATGACTAGTCCATTTGGCGCTTGAGAGCCTAAGTTGCTGCAAGCATGTATGCACATTAGTCTATCAATCTTCCATAGTAGAGTGACAAGCTCTACTTGGTGTTTTATAAGACAAAAACTTTGTTCATTTTTAACATTTGTACATTTGCTTACTCTAGGGAAGCATTGACAAGGTTTAGGTTATCCTTTAATTGTATGCCTTGCATCCATCTAGCATCTTCAAAAGGATAATTTTTAAACTTAATAAGACATCGTCGGATAGTCTTAGCGCCTCTTAGTACCTTGTCTTCATGTCGGAGAATGGACTCGGGCTGCAGCACCTCTTCTTGGTCCTCGATCTTCGGTGGGTCTTCAATAGTTGGTTCTTGAGGTGGCTCTCCTTTGTAAGGCTTTAGTAGGCTCACATGGAAAGCATTGTGTATGAGCCAATGGTTGGGCCACTTGAGTTGATAGGCCATTTCATTGATTGGCCTAAGAATCTGGAAGGGACCATAGTACCTTTTTGCTAACTTAGCATAGTACTTTTGGTGTCCCGTAGGATTATTGCCCGTCGTGTGCCTTAATCGAGCCTTGGGAAATTTGAGTAAGATTCAATCATTTTCTTTAAAGGCTTGGGCTCTTCTGTGCTTATCAGCAGCAGTCTTTTGCCTTTGTTGTGAGATAGAGATAGTATCCTTAATCTTTTGAAAAGATTCTTGTAGGTCTCGGCTATACTCATCTGCAGGGAAGATCTTCCCGTGTACCTTAAGTAGCAAGGGACTTTTTGATCTTCCCTCAATTACCTCAAAAGGTGCTTTTCCCGTGGAAGTATGTACAATATTATTGTAGGCATCCTCCACTAAGGGTAAGTACTTCTTCCATTGGGATCTTTGATCTACTTCCATTACATAGGCTTTTAGTAGATCGAGAATTGTTAGGTTAGCTATTTCACTTTGGCCATCCGTTTGCGGGGTGATAGGCCGAAGAGAAGTTTAGCCTTGTTCATAAATTCTCAAAGAGACCCTTCCAAAAATTACTGGTCATTCTAGGATCTCTATCCGACACTATGGACATTGGAAAGCCATGGTACTTGAAGATTTGTGAAATGAAGAGGGTTGCCATTTGATGGGCTTTGATAGTCTTTTTGACAGGTATAAAATGAGATTTTTTACTGAACCTGTCTACTATCGTCCATATTCCTGTATTCCCATGGATAGACTTAGGCAATCCAAAGATAAAATCCATGGATATGCTCTCCCATGGTGAATTAGGGATTGGCAAAGGTTGAAGCAATCCAAGTTGCTTCCCTCTATCAAAACTTCGTCTTTTGGCATACCACACATTTAGAAACATACTCTTGTATGTTTTCTTTCATGGTAGGCCAATAGAAATATGTTTCAATCCCCTTTAGGGTAGTCTGAATCCCTCTATGCCTTGCATAAGGAGGAGCATGAGATTCATACATTACTTTCTCACGTAGTGAACTAGTAACACATAGTCTGTTGCCGTAGAGAAGATAACCATCTTGTAAAGTAAATGGTTCCTCTTTCTTCCCTAGTGCAAGGGCTGAAATCACATCTCTAAAATCGGGATCAATAGCATACTCATCTATCATAGAAGATAGATCATTGGGAGTTGCTATGGAAACCGCATTCACTTCGGCCGTCTTGAGAGTGCATCGGCTACTTGATTATGCTTGCCAACAATGTAAGCAATATGAAAATGAAATTGCGAACGAAAGTATGCCCACCTCATTTGTTTGTCGGAGAGCTTGGTCTGCGTCATGAAGTACTTAAGACTTTGGTAATCCGTTTGCAAAATGAAAGGAGTCCCCAATAAATAGTGCTTCCATGAGTCTAAGGCATGTAGAACTGCAAGGAGTTCCTTTTCATATATGACTAGAGCTTGCTCAACAGGGTCGAGCCTTCAAATTTCATAGCCTATGGCGTGCCCTTCTTGAAGCAAAACAACTCCAAGGCAATCACCACAAGCGTCACATTGGACCTCAGATGGCTTTGAGAGATCCGGTAGTGTAAGCATAGGTTGAGAGATAAGCTTTTCTTTAAGCTTTTTGAAAGCATTGTTCTCCTTGGTAGACCATGTGTACCTAACGTTTTTCTTTGTTAGGTCATGTAACGGTCCTGCTATTAGTGAGAACTTTTCTATGAAGCGTCTATAGTATGCGCACATACCTATAAAGCTTCTTAATTCATGAAGATTCCTTGGTTTAGGCCATCCTTTTATTACCTCTAACTTTGATGGATCCATTTGGATGCTATCTTGAGAGATAAAGTGATCTAAATACTGAATCTCTTGCAAGAAAAATTCACTTTTCTTTCGATTAACATAAAGTTTATTCTCTCTTAGAACTTGAAATATTACCTGGAGGTGTTGCTTGTGTTCGTCTAATGAATTAGAGTAGATGATGATATCATCAAAGAACACTCCAGTAAAGGTCGGTGAGGCCTGAATAGCTTCTCCATCAGGCGGTTGAATGTGGCTGGTGCATTGGTCAAGCCAAAAGGCATGACAATGTATTTGTAAAGACCAAACGTAGTGCGAAATGCGGTCTTTACAATGTCTTGATCAACTATCCTTATTTGATGATAACCACTTTTTAGGTCAATCCTATTGAAATAGGTGGACCCTTGTAGCTTATCAAATAGGTCTTCTACCCGTGGAACGGGAAACCTATTTTTGATAGTGATCCTATTTAGTGCTCTATAGTCTACACACATATTATATGTGCCGTCTTTCTTTTGCACTAGGAGCACAAGAGAACAAAATGGACATGAGCTAGGCCTAACGATGCCCTTCTAAACTAACTCATGCATTTGCCGCATAATCTCCTCTTGTTGAGCTTGAGAAACTCTATAAGGAGGTTTGTTAGGTGGTGAACTTCCTGGAAGAAGTTCAATTGCATGGTCATCATTACCTCGTTTAGGAGGTAGCTCACAAGGGATGTCGTCAATTAAGACATCTTGAAACCCTTTGAGAAATTTGGACAACTCTAATTTCTTTTGGTTGTGTATATTTTCTTTTGCTAAAACATTAGGTTCATTTTGAGAATCTTTAACAAAAATCATGTACACGGAAATAGAGCTTTTTATTGACTTGTTGAAATCTTGTGTATGTACAATGGGTATAGTGTTACCCATTTCCTTAGCATCTATATACATATCTTTTTTCCTGAACTTAAAGGAGATTCTCCTTTTAGGGAATTTAACATTGGCAGCCATGCGATCAAACCATGGTGCCCCTAGGATTACATCCTCATGCTTGAGAGGAGAGATAAAGAAGTCCTCTTTGTCCACATAGCTTTGGACATGGAGCCTCAATTTCCCGATTAAGGGAGTGACGGAAGCTTCTTGCCCCTTGAAAGCACCATCTGCGGGTAGGACATTTCCCATCTCGTAGGTTTGTATGCCTAGCTTGGTGGCCAACTCTATAGATATAAAATTATGAGCAGAACTGGGGTCAAAGAGAATAAAAGCATCATGTTCTCTTACCTTTCCCCAAGCATGGCATAGAGGAGATCCTTTGTGGTGAGTTTCCTCCTCTTGGATTTCGACTAAGGTAGCTGTAGGAGGATCATGGCGGTTTTTCTTTTGGGGACAAGCGTGGTACACATGCCCTTGTTCGCTGCACTTGAAACACAGGTTATCCTTGCGATAACGCTCAAGCTCTTCACGAGAGAGTTTATTTTTGCCTTTATAAACTCCTTTCTCTTTAGCTTTGTTGGAATTGCCCTTAGGAGACTTTTGGACATTGTCCTTCCTCTTAGGCTCATTGGAACACTTGTTTTTAGGGGCTTAGAGTTCCTCTTAGCCCCTGTTTGGAAATTGATTTGAGAGGCCACCATAGTATGATGTATTATCGCCAATATGGTGCGTGGCCTTTGGGAGTTGACATACTCTGCCATTTCTTCGGTTAAGCCCGCACAAAATTGCTACTTTTGCTCTCCAAAATCCAACTTTTTGAAGACAGAGGCTTTGAGTTATAGGTCCCAAAACTTGTCCATATATTTGTGGATGGATTCACATGGAAAGAGCTTCAAGCTTCACCATTCGGTGATTACTTTGTCTTTGGCATCGGTGGCCAAAAACTGCTTCAAAATGGAAGCTCTTAAAGCTTTCCATGTTCGTGGAGCTTCACCGTTGGCTCATAGGCTAGACCACCATTGCCTGGTGGAATTTTGAAAGTGCATAGCTACATGGCATAGCTTAGAGGACTCTGTGAAACCCTCATCTCCAAACGCCACATCGAATTGTTGTATAAAGGCCAAGACTTTGTTTGTAGCACCAAAAGTGCCATCCTAGGTAAGGAAAGAGATGCTCTTCCCTCCCTCTTTGAACTCAACATGGCATAGGATTTCCAATGGCCTCTTCTTTTTGATGGTTCAAAGGTTGCACCATCACTTTCTTCAGAAGATGAAGAATTTGAGGAAGATGGAGAAGAGGGTGACCTCTTTCTCACCTTTTTCTTGCCTTGATCTTCGTTGTCTTGACCATCACTTTCATAAGAGGAAGAGGATGAAGAATATGGAGAAGAGGGTGTCCTCTTTCTTCTCTTGCTTTTTGTCATCCCTCTTTGAAGTATGGCGTGGAGAAGTATGCGATGGTCTTCTCCGTTTTGGAGGTGATGGAGAGCGTTTAGCTCGCTGTCTTTGTGGAACCATCTCCACCGAGGTGGCAGGAGACTCACTTCTTTCTCGTTCCTTCGGTGGAGGCTCTTGAATTCTCCTTTGAGAAGGAGATGCGTCATCAAGGAGCAAATTTTTGAGCCCTTCATAGGGATCCTCTTCTTCTTCCCGAATCGGAGAGAGACCTGTCATAAAATCTAATATCTAATATCTAACCAAACCAAATAATTTTCTCATATTAAATTGATCACTTAATGTGGGAGAATAAACGGGAACAAGTGTTAAGATATAGACATATGCTTATAGATCTATCTCAACACGGGGCCAATGGTAAAGGGGCCCAAATGAGAGATGGTCTATCAAAGAGCAAGGCTAACAAATGGAGCATAAGACCTTAGGGTTATCTTCATTGAAGACCTCCAATAATGTGTGTAAAAGGCCTTTGACCTTAGGTAAGCTAGGGCTGAGCTTGAGGCGCGGGAACCCGACCCAGCTCGAGGTGCTTGTCCTGCTTGTCATGCTTGATGACTAAGGTTCTTGAGGTGCTTGATGATTGATGTGCTTGAGGTGCTTGAGGTGCTTGACATGCTTGAGATGCTAGGGTTGCACTTGAGGTGAGAACCCAGCCCAAGCTTAAAGTGCTTATGAGCCAAGCTTGTGGTGGGAACTGGGCCTATGCATGAGGGGCTTGAGGTGTCAAAAAGTCAAAGATTCAATCCCTACAAGGAGGGGGCGAGCCCTACATGAGGGGGGATGAGAGAGAACACCCACACACTCACACAAGGCATGCATGGTACAAAGAAAGCAAAAGGGACACTTGTCAAGTTCCTCCTCATGTTGCCCTCATGGTATGCCTGAAGCCTATTGGTTGGCCACCCAAGGGGTCCAAAAATAATTTAGGAGATTTAATTAATTGATTTAGCATTTATCTAGCCCTCTCTCTCAAAGGGGAAAGGGGGACACTTGTCTCAAGGCTACCCTTGTTGCTTGTAATGCCTCCTGCTTGTGATTGGCTAGGCCTGGAGGGGTCCAATGAGATTTAAGCATGAGCTACAAGGGGGGTCGACCCAAGCAAGCTAGGGGGTTGCTTAGGGGGTATACTCACCCACACACACTCACAAACACTCTCATTGTGTGCTATGCAAAGTGCAAGAGCTCCCTCTCCTTCTCCAAGCAAGTAGAGGTTGAGAGCCTACACCAACACTCTTGGATATGGAGTGCAAATCCAACCAAGAGCCATGCTTCAATGCTTAAGCTTTCCATCTCCTTCTTCTTCATTACTATGCTATTATGTATGCTAGCAACAAGAGTTATGATAAGTGAGGAACTAATTCTTTCTCCTACAAAATGTTTCTTCTTCCTCTTCCCTACCCTCATTCCCTGCTAGCTCTCTCCACCTTCGAAGGTGTTTGAGGTCTTGGGACTGCTTATTTCAAGTTTATGTTATGTTTGTGATGCATGAAGCTTTCCATCTTCATTGCATCACCTAGGTCACAAGGAACACAAAGATTGTATTGTAACAAGTCTCTCTTAATGGGAGAAATCATAATACAAATGCCTATTGGAGGGGGGACCGGCTCCACATAAATCCGGTCCTCAACTGTTGTCATGTTCTCTAAATTCTCTCTCTTGCAAAAGTATTGTTCATGCCAAGTTAACTAATTGCTATGATTATGTTGCTATCTTCAATTATGTTCACCTGCTATGCTCACAAAGTCATTTCTCAAAAGTACTCTCATTAATTTCCGCTACTCTCAAATTAAATAGGCCAATTTCATTACATTGGTATCAGAGCATTTGGTTTCTCTTTTCTTGCTTAAGAAGAGAGGTCCTTAAGTAGCCTATAAATGGTTGATGTTGTTAATTATATTAGGGTAAGTGGAAATGGGATCTATTATCGGTTTTGTTGAGCCCACTATGTGGGGGATGGTGCACACCTCGGGAGCTTTGGACTTAATAATGGAGTCTTTTTAGACTTTCCTACGGCTTTACCGTTATTGAGCCATAAGAAGTCCGAAAGGAGCTAGCCCTTGGCAACTCTGCTATGTTAGACCTACTCCTCTACTCTCTATAATTAACCACTTTGAGCCGTGGGTGTAGATACTTAAAAGCCAATTTTCAAAGGCTAAGAGGAGTGGCAACTAAGGTTTTGAATTGCCAAAGCATACACTAAGTACATACATAAATTTTGTTAACATGGCTGACAATAATCAAGAGAGTAGAATGAACATTGATAGCTTTGATTTTGCACATGAAGGTGCTAATGATGATGCTCCCATGTTTGTGAATTATCTCGTCACTAGGTTGCAGCAAGCTATGGGCAACCCTACTTTGCAAGCCGAAGTTACTCAACAACTTCGTGCTTATGGAATTTCCCTTCCTCTCCAAGAGGAGAGAGAGCTTAGGAGGCCTCTTGAAGAGACCCCCAAAAGAAGACTCTCTCCCATTCGAGAGGAGGAATCCAAAGAGCAAGAAAGCAATGAAAGTTTAAGTTCCTCTGAAGTTGTGGCTCCACGAAGACGGTGATCTAGACGATCGCTCACTCCTCCCAAGAGGAAAAGATCAACACATAGTCCTTCTCCTCATCACTCTGAAAGGCAAGAGAGGAAACAAAGGAAGAAAAGGGCTAGGAAGAGGTCACCCTCTTCTCATTCTTCTTCACCTTCCTCCTCTTCTGATGAAAGTTATGGTTATTCTCCTAGAGAATACACGAGGGGAGGACATCACAAATCATTTCCTGCATGGCGAAGGTCACAAAAGCTAAAGAAGTTCAAGGAGGGAGGAAAGCGTATCTCTTTTCTCACCTATGATGGCACCTTCGGTGCTACCGACAAAGTGTTGGCCTTCATCCAACAATTTGATGCGGCCTTTGGAGATGAGGGCTTCACAGAATCCCCTAAGCTACGCCATGTAGCTATGCACTTCCAAAAATCAGCTCGTCAATGGTGGGCTAGCCTTCATGGAAATGGTGAAGCCCCAAAGACATGGAAAACTCTACGAGTTTCCATCATGAAGCAATTCCTTGCAAGCGATGTAAAGGACAAAGTGCTTACCAAATGGCGCAACTTGAAGCTCCTCTCCCATGGGTCTATCCACAAATATGTAGACAAGTTTTGGGATTTACATCTCAAGGCTACTGTCTTTCAAAAGATAGACTTTGCCGAGCAAAGGCAGCAATTCTGTGCGGGATTACCTGAAGATATGGCCAAATACATCAACTCTCAACGGCCTGGTACTATTAGCGAAGTAATCCATCACATCATGGTTGCTTCACGCATCAATTTCCATCAAGGGGCTAGACGTAATGTCAAGCCCATGGAAAACAAAGACAAAAATGATGCAAAGGGGAAAACCAATGTTCAAAATACTTCCCAAGTCAATTCCAACAACAACAACAATCGGTCCAAGGAGAAGGGAGTTTACAAAGGTAAAAACAAACTCTCTCCTGAAGAGCTTGAAGCTTTTCGCAAGGACCATAAGTGTTTCAAGTGTGGGGAGCAAGGACATGGCTATCGTTCTTGCCCCAAGAAGAATACTCGCAATGAGACTCCTAGGGCTTCCACCATCGAAGCTCCAAAAGAGGATGCTCATTGCAAAGGATCATCACTTTCCTATGCTTGGGGAAAGGTAAGAGAGCATGATGCCTTCATCTTGTTTGACCCTGGCTCTACTCTTAACTTCATATCAATGGAGTTGGCCACCAAGTTGGGCATTCAAGCTTTTGAGATGGGAGATATAGTAGTGGCTGATGCAGATTTCAAGGGACAACAAGCCTCCGTTACTCCGTTGATTGGGAAGTTGAGGCTTCATGTCCAAAGCTATGTCGACAAGGAAGACTTCTTCATCTCTCCTCTCCAACATGAGGATGTTATCCTAGGGGCACCATGGTTTGATCGCATGGCTGCCAACATGAAGTTCCCTGAAAGGAGAATCTACTTCACCTACAGGGGAAAGAAAATGTATATAGATGCTAGTGAGCGTGGTCGCACTATTCCACTTGTAAATCCTCTTTCCTTTGATAAGTCAATGAAGAGCTCAGTTTTTGCGTACATGATTTTTGTCAAAGAGTCTCTAAAAGATACTAATGTTTCATCAAATGTAAATGGTAGGAATCAAGAAGAGTTAGACTTGTCTAATTTTCTAAAAGGATTCCAAGATGTGTTCATCGATGATATCCCTATGGACTTACCTCCAAAACGAGGGGATGATGACCATCACATTGAGCTCCTTCCTGGAAGCTCACCATCTAACAAGCCTCCTTATTGAGTCTCACAAGCTCATGAGGCAAGTACAAGAGCTGGTAGACAAAGGGATGGTGAGGCCTAGTTCCTCTCCCTTTTGTTCTCCAGTCCTTTTGATGCAAAAGAAAGATGGTACATACTGTATGTGTGTGGACTATCGAGCACTAAACCATATCACTATCAAAAACAGATTTCCCGTACCTCGGGTAGAAGATCTGTTTGATAAGCTACAAGGCTCAACCTACTTCAGTAGGATTGACCTTAAGAGTGGCTATCATCAAATAAGGATAGTGGATGAAGATATCTTAAAGACCGCGTTTCACACAACGTTTGGTCTTTATGAATATCTAGTCATGCCTTTTGGCTTGACTAATGCACCAACTACGTTCAATCATTTGATGGAGAAAATTTTTAGACCATACCGCAAATTCACTGGAGTGTTCTTTGATGATATCATCATCTACTCCAAGTCTTTGGAGGAACATAAGCAACATCTCCAAGTGATTTTTCAAGCATTGAGGGAGAACAAGCTTTTTCTCAACCAAAAGAAAAGCGAATTCTTCCTTCAAGAGATTCAATACCTAGGTCATATTATCTCTAAAGATGGTATCTGAATGGATCCATCAAAGTTAGAGGTAATAAAAGCATGGCCTAACCCAAGAAATCTACATGAGCTAAGAATCTTTGTTGGTATGTGCGCATACTATAGACGCTTTATAGCAAAATTCTCTCAAGTAGCAAGAGCACTACACGACTTAACTAAGAAGAACGTTAAGTTTGTATGGACCGCTAAGAAGCAAAATGCTTTTGAAAATCTCAAAGAGAAGCTTACTTCCCAACCAGTCCTCATGCTTCCGGATCTCTCAAAGCCATTTGAGGTTCAATGTGATGCTTGTGGTGATTGCCTTGGAGCAGTTTTGCTTCAAGAAGGGCATGCCATAGCATATGAGAGTGGAAGGCTCAATATTGATGAACGAGTCTTAGGCATTTATGAGAAAGAGCTTTTAGCTGTTCTACATGCCCTAGACACATGGAAGCACTACCTATTGGTGACTCAATTTATCCTACGAACCGACCACCAAAGTCTCAAGTATTTCATGACGCAAACCAAGCTTTCCGACAAACAAATGAGGTGGGCAAATTTTCTTTCGCAATTTAATTTCCATATTGCTCACATAGCTGGTAAGCACAATCAAGTGGCCGATGCACTTTCACGACGACCCAAAGTTAATGCGGTGTCTAGAGCTACTCACAATGATCTATCCTTTATGATAGATGAGTATGCTAGTGACCCTAACTTTCGAGACATAATGTCAACCCTTGCTTTGGGGAAGAAAGAGGAACCATTCACCTTGCAGGATGGTGATCTTCTCCATGGAAATAGGCTATGTGTTACCCATTCCCTTCGTGAGAAAGTTATGTATGAATCCCATGCTCCTCCATATGCGGGGCATAGAGGTATTCAACCTACTCTCCGAGGAGTAGAGACGTACTTCTATTGGCCTACCATGAAAGTGGACATACAAGAGTATGTTTCAAAATGTGTAATATGCCAAAAGACCAAGTATGATAGAGGGAAGCAACCTGGATTACTACAGCCATTGCCTATCCCAAATTCACCATGGGAGAGTATATCCATGGATTTCATCTTTGGATTACCCAAGTCTATCCATGGGAATATAGGAATATGGACAATAGTTGACAGGTTTAGCAAGCAAGCACATTTTATTCCTGTCAAAAAGACTATTAAGGCACATCAAATAGCAACTCTCTTCATATCTCAGATTTTCAAGCACCATGGATTACCCACATCCATCGTGTCAGATAGAGATCATAGAATGACCAGTAATTTTTGGAAAGGTCTCTTTGAAAATCTAGGAACAAGATTGAATTTCTCTTCGGCCTATTACCCACAAACGGATGGCCAAAGTGAGATAGCCAATCTTACGATACTCGATCTACTCAAGACTTATGTTACCGAAGTAGATCAACGCTCACAATGGGAAAAGTACTTACCTCTTGTAGAGTATGCCTACAATAATACTGTACATACTTCTATGGGAAAAGCACCTTTTGAGATCATTGAGGGAAGACCTAAAAGTCCATTGCTACTCAAAGTACATGGGAAGATCTTCGTCGCCGATGAGTATAGTCGTGACCTACAAGAATCTTTTCAAAAGATTAAGGAGGCTATATCCCATCTCTCAACAAAGGCAAAAAGCTGCTACTGATAAGCACATAAGAGCCTTAATGTTCAAAGAAAATGATTGGGTCTTACTCAAGTTTCCTAAGGCTCGATTAAGGCAAATGACGGGCAAAAATCCTACGGACCATCAAAGTATTATGCTAAACTAGCAAAAAGATACTATGGTCCTTTACAAATCTTGAAGCCCATCAATGAGACGGCTTATCAACTCAAGTTGCCCAACCATTGGCTCATACACAATGCCTTTCATGTAAACCTACTTAAGCCCTACAAAGGAGAGCCACCAACAGAACCAATTATTGAAGACCCTCCCGAAGTTGAAGACCAAGAAGAGGTGCTACAACCCCAAGCTGTTCTTCGGCATGAAGACAAGGTACTACGACATGGTAAGATTATCCGACGGTATCTTATTAAGTTCAAAAATTATCCTTTTGAAGATGCTAGATGGATGCAAGGAATACAGCTTAAGGATAGTATGAACCTTGTCAATGCTTACAATGCTACATTAGAGTAAGCAAATGTACAAATTTCTTTTAAATGACTCATGTTTTTGTCTTATAAGACTAGTCCTCTTTTTAATTGTGCACAAATTTAACTAGTATGCATGCTTCGAATCATGTTTGTGATGACGACGTCTCTCAAACACCAAGTAGAATTTGTCACTCTACTTTGGGAGAATAAAATGGACTAAAGAGCAGACATGCTTGCGGCAACTATGTCTCCCAAGCACCAAATGGATTAGTCATCCATCTTGGAAAGATGTCGTAGGGTAAAAAGGGATCCTCTACCCACTAAGTAAAATTGACTAATGACTAAGGCTTTATCTCTTCTACCTCATAGTCAAGGACGACTATGATTTCAAGAGAGAGGTAATGTCATAAAACTAATATCTAATATCTAACCAACCCAAATGATTTTCTCATATTAAATTGATCACTTAATGTGGGAGAATAAACGGGAACAAGTGTTAAGATATAGACATGTGCTTATAGATCTATCTCAACACGGGGCCAATGGTAAAGGGGCCCAAATGAGAGATGGTCTATCAAAGAGCAAGGCTAACAAATGGAGCATAAGACCTTAGGGTTATCTTCATTGAAGACCTCCAATAATGTGTGTAAAAGGCCTTTGACCTTAGGTAAGCTAGGGCTGAGCTTGAGGCGCGGGAACCCGACCCAGCTCGAGGTGCTTGTCCTGCTTGTCATGCTTGATGACTAATGTGCTTGATGATTGAGGTGCTTGAGATGCTTGAGGTGCTTGACATGCTTGAGATTCTAGGGTTGCACTTGAGGTGAGAACCCATCCCAAGCTTAAAGTGCTTATGAGCCAAGCTTGTGGTGGGAACTGGGCCTATGCATGAGGGGCTTGAGGTGTCAAAAAGTCAAAGATTCAATCCCTACAAGGAGGGGGCGAGCCCTACATGAGGGGGGATGAGAGAGAACACCCACACACTCACACAAGGCATGCATGGTACAAAGAAAGCAAAAGGGACACTTGTCAAGTTCCTCCTCATGTTGCCCTCATGGTGTGCCTGAAGCCTATTGGTTGGCCACCCAAGGGGTCCAATAATAATTTAGGAGATTTAATTAATTGATTTAGCATTTATCTAGCCCTCCCTCTCAAAGGGGAAAGGGGGACCTCAAGGCTACCCTTGCTGCTTGTAATGCCTCCTGCTTGTGATTGGCTAGGCCTGGAGGGGTCCAATGAGCTTTAAGCATGAGCTACAATGGGGGGTCGACCCAAGCAAGCTAGGGGGCTGCTTAGGGGGTATACTCACCCACACACACAAAAAAAAACCCCTACATTCAAAATTCGAATTTTGAATTTCTAACCTAACCTAACTAACCTTATCTCTCTCTTTCTCTCTCTACCACAATTTTTTCCGCGCTGTTGCTCTCTTTCTCTCTCTCGTTTCTTACTCGAAACCTGCACAGAGCTTGTCTTTCTCTGTCTCTCTCTCTCCCTCTCTCTCCCTACGCATACAGTTCTATGCCATCGTTGCGACGCGCACATAGATCTATGCGAAGCCATCGCCACAACCTTCAACAGAAGGACTGCTATCGCGACCTCCCAAACACAGATCTGTTACCATCATCGTCGCGGCCTCAACACACCTAAGTTACTGCTTGCTACTGTTGCAGCCGGTTTTCATCAAGCACAGATTTACTCAGAGGTAACCTGTAGAAATCCTAATCTTTTTGCTTAATTCGGTTTTAACTGTTCTTAATCTAATTACGTTTTAGCTAAGTTGTGAATCACCTCTCTCTAGAACAATAAACAAAAATCATTAATTACATCTGTAAAACTGCAGACTGTAGACTGTAGAACTATAAAACAGAAAAATCTCTAATTAGAAATCTAAAACTGTAATACAGAATCCTCTAATTAGAGACCTAAAAATATAAACCAGAAGACACTAATTAGGGATCTAAATTTGTAAAACGAAAAACTCTTATTAGGGACCTAAATCTGTAAAACAGAAAACTTCTCATAAGTGACCTAATACTGTAAAATTGTAAAACTCTAACTGCAAAAATCTCTAATTACGACAAAAAATTATAAACCTGCAAATGCAAAAGACAATAACTACAGAAAATGTTGAAACTATGAATACCTGTAATTGGGTTGTGGGGAGTTGGGCACACGTTGTAAGAGGACGAGTAGAGCACGCTGTTGTATGAGGATGGATTAGGGTTCAGTTGTTGCAGGAGGATGGGAAAAAAAAAGAGGCAAGAAGGTGGGAAAGAAAGTATACACTATATGTGCTTGTAAGATATGGTGTAATATAGTTTCTTTAAATTCATTTGTAGTCACTAAAATAAAACTAGACATTGAATCTTTAGAAGGGCAGACAGGGTGTGGCTACATAGGGTTTCACCTCATACTAAAGAGTAACATATGGCTCTAAGGCACCCTATGACCATAAGGCCATAGCGTGGTCTCACATCGAACTATAGGGTGAACAATAGGGTGACCAATGTCCCATCTAGCCATAGGGTGCCAATGTACAATCTCAAGGGTCATAGGGTTCCCTATGTTCCTATTGAAGATCCTATGGCCACAGGACCATAGGATCTCCAAAACATATATATGGCACTATGGCCATAGGATCACATGGTGCTCTATGTCCGATCTAGAGACCTTGTGGCCCAAGGGCCTTAGGGTGGCAATGTACAATCTCAAGGGCGAGAGATCTTACTAACATACAAGGGACCCTATGGACTGAATATAGAGAATATAGAGAATAGATCGGTTCTTACTAGCACAGAGCGGACCCTATGGTCTTTAGGCCAAAGGGTGTCAATATAGAACAAAGATCACTTCTTAGTAGCATAGAGAGACCAAATAGGGCTTTATACCTGGGGCCATAGGGTACCAAAACAATGAGGGTTGTTCAATGGCATAGAGAGCACCCTATGGCCCTGGGTCCATAGGTTGCCAAAAAACCCTCCTGAAGGGTTTCTTCAAAACATAGAGGGCAACTTGTGGCCTTGGGGTCATTGGATGTGTAGAGCATAGAGAGGTTCTTACTAGCATAATGGGGACCATATGGCCTAAAGGCCATAGGGTGCCAATATAGAGCATAGATCGGTTCTTACTAGCAAAGATCGGACCCTATGGCCTTCAGGCCAAAGGCTGCCAATATAGAGCATGGAGAGGATCTTACTAGAATATAGGGGACCATATGGCTTTCAAGTCACATGGTGCCAATATAGAGCAAATAGTGTTTTTACTAGCATATAGAACATCCTGACCTAGGGGGATTGGTTGTCAAAAATCCATCATAGAAGGGTTCCTATGGCCTTCATCCCACAAGGTCTTCTCAATATAGTGCGAATAGTATTTTTCATTGGCATACCGAGCACCCTTGGGGCCCTTGAGGCCAACCCTATGGCCTTCAGGCCTTAGGGAGATAATATAGAGCATGGTGCTTTATATCGGCATAGAGAGCTATGGCCCTAGGGCCATAGCAAAACAATGAGGTGTTTTTGGAAACGATGAGGGCACCTTGTGGTCTTGGGGCCATAGGAAGTCAATATACATCATAGAGCATAGAGCACAAGGAGATTCTTAGTAGCATAGAGGGAACCCTATGACCTTCAGGCCACATGGTGCCATTATAGAGTAAACAGAGTTTCTTACTAGCATAGAGGGGACCCTATGGACTTCATCCCACAAGGTCTCCTCAATATAGAGCAAATAGTGGTTTTTACTTGAATGGAGAGCACCATATGGCCCAGGGGTCATAGGTTACCAGAAAACCTTCATGAAGTGTTTCTTTAAAACATTTTTGCCACCTTGTGGCCTTGGGGCCATAGGATGCCAATGTAGAGCATAGAGAGGTTCTTACTAGCATGCAGGGGACCCTATGGCCTTCAGGCCACATATTGCCATATGGTGTTGGTGTAGAGGCTCTAAAGGGGTATTTAGGCCATTCAAGGGATACTTCTTTGAGGGTCCTCTAATGTCATAAGGGAACATGTGATCACACTACCATAGAGTGGCCTAGGTACACTTGTAAAACCATTTTGTTGGCACCCTTTGGACCTAGGACCACATGGTTTAACATAGAGGTGACTCTATGGCGCTAGGTCCATATGGATGTAATAGTATCCATCTTGTCTAAATATATGTCATTCTTTTTACAGAAAATCTCTCAGAAGAGAAAGTCAAAGTCAATTGATGCAACAAGCTCAACACCAAGTTCTTGGTATCTAGATTTTCACTTACCAAATGGTGGAAGTGATGAGAAAGTCCACTTGTTCTTCCAAGATAAAGAGCAATTGCCCTCCAAGGACTGTGGTATTGTCAAGGAGATAAAGAAAGATTGTTCAGATCTTGAAATGTCTCCATGCCTTGGAGTAAAACTACTCAATGGTGACTCCTACTTGTTGGAGCCTATGGCCTTTGCTCAAAAATTGGTGAAGGTTGATTATGAAGGAGTGACAATGACAAAAGCAGGGTGGGTGGAGCTTCAAGACGACACTCCAAGTGAGAACTTTATAGACTTATATATTGAGGGCTTTAAGAAAGTCAATCAATATTTAGGTAAATTGAGCAGCACAAAGAAGAATAAGAAGCGAAAGAATGAAGACACATGTACAACAAATCAATCTAAGACGCTCAAGGAGAGTCAGACTCCCTCACTTGGAGCAAATAGTGGAAATATGACCGAAGAAAATCTTTCAGTTATACCCTTACAGACTCAAGAAGCAGGAGATTCTAGTGGACTTGCAACCCTAACAGTTGGAACCCCCTCAGTGGCAGTGGTTGTGGACTCAGCATCCTTAGCTGTGTTGGACTCTATTATACAGCCCAAAGAAAAAGATCTTGATAAAGAAGTTGCCAAAACTTGTAAGAGTGGGTTAGATGGATACGTCGGAATTGACCACTATTTTAAATTTGGTGTACAATTTACCCAATTGATCCCAGTTGAGCAATGCAACCTTGCACCAGAAGGCTATAGATGCAGACCATTGTCAGATGTATATGTGAAATATCTCTTGAAGCAATTTGCAGGGCACTCTAGGCCAGTCTCCAGTGCAGCAGACTTGATGTCGTATAACCCAATTACAAAAATGCCTTTACTAAGAGCTGAAGTGCATGGATACAAGCTATCAACATACCACTACTGGATTCTAGCTGGTCAGCATTCCATCATAGCAGCTAGAGCTTTTTTGCGTAACAACAGCACTAAGTATGCTTTGAGAAAAGAGCTCTACAAGTTTAGAACTGCAAGGATAGTGGTAGAAAACGCTCCGAAAGAGGTTGCTGTTCGAATTTCCAGAATGGAGAACATGGAGAGAATAACAGCAATGAAACACCAGCCTTATGTGGAGGTCTTGAAGCATGGCCGTAGTCAATGGCATGCATATTCTAAACCAACAAAACCCAAGGCAGGTGTTCCTATCGGTCATCCAAGTCGAGCAGGTTGGGATGTAAGTTCCACTTCCCTATGCTTGTTTTTGTTAGAAATATGTCTTGAAATAAAGTTAATTTTCTTTTATTTATTTTGAAGGCCTTTGTAAATGTGGCGAACATCGTGTTCAACCATAAATCATTTGCCAACAAAGAAGCACACATGGTCATGTACGATGATGAAATCTATGATCAGTGGATACACATCTTGGAGAAGCATCAGACATCAACTGCTCGTGGGCGACAACCAAGCATAACAACCTTTAGATGCCTAGCTGGTTAGAAGATAATGATGTCAAGCTACTACAACAAGAGCTGGCAGATGAGAAGATTTGCTTAGTGAAGCAACCACGTCAACAAGCGGGCATGCTCGACCTCACTGCACATGCAACGGCCTTAAAGAAGACCAGGGTTTTTGAGCCTCAAATGTTGATGGCATTTAAAGAGATAGATCCATCAGCAATAACAGTTACTTCATGGGATAAATGTAAGTCTCATTATAACATTACAGATGAGATTTACAAATCTCTCTTCACGAGTTGTACGCAATGGCTAAATCTCCTACTACACAAAGGAAAGGAGAAAGAGCCAATTCCTGAGATCACTAGGGGATATGTGCAGTGGATCATTGCACAAAAGAATGGCACTTCTAGTTTTCAATTCATTTTATAATGGACAATCAAGTGTGTTGGAAAGAATTTGGAAGGCATTGAGTTTCTCTGCAGCAGTGAGAATAGCTCTAAAATTCGTGTTGGTGTTTGCATCATAGACACAACACACAAAAGTCTTACATCTAGTGGTTGGAGTGCTGCCCAATTTGGTAAAGTAATTGATGGAGTATGTGGGGTAGCACATCAACCATCAGAGTTTTTAATTGCCGGCTTAGTCAAGTATCAGCATGTTGCTTCCCTAGTAAAGGCAATTTTTGAAAAAGCTAAATGGTATGAAATGCACGTTCTACCTTTGAGCTCCTTAATGGGATTAGAGACCATCCAAACATGTGCTCTTCGCGAAGTAGTTTTTGGGGTTTGGGCATTTTTCAGTCAAGGAGAGCAGTACACCAACTACTCTAGTGTTAAAGAGTCATTGTTGGAGCCAATGCATACTCTCTGCATCAATGACGACGAGTATGATGTTGTGACCAAGGCCAAATCCTTTTTTGTACGTCGTGCAATCAAATGCATCTGTCTCAAAGAAGATGATCAAGTGATAGACATCTTCTCATTAGGCTATGGGACTAAAGAGGCACTACAACAACAGAGAAAGGTGATATCAGTTGCATGTAGTAGTGATCAAATGACGCAATTGGAATCTCTTTGTCATTCCATAGTGGAAGAAGACCTTGATCTTAGAAGGTGGGCAGGTGTGGATAACACAGAGAAAGTCAATGCCAAGGATTCAGAGGAAGAAGAAATTGAAGAACCATTGGATGCAAGTGCTGAGGCCATTCTAGAAAGTCTACAGGAAACAGGTTAAGCTAGCCACCCATGATATTACATTACTGATATTTAAATTATTATTGTTGTCATTTTATTTTATTTGTCCCATCTCAAATCTGCCCATGATGTTAAAAACATTGATGTTTGACTGGTTATTGTTCTCAATTTATTTTCTTTGAAAAAAAGTGAACTTGTGAGTTTGAGTTTTTTCACAATAAATGAATTAGACTTAAGTGTATGATATTATATGGACATGTTTTGGTAAATAGAATTTTACATTTATATATGGTCATAAGATATATATTATGTAATACTTTAAATTTAATTGATCATATGAGGTTTGGGAAGAATACACTATGACTTGAGGATCATAGAGTTCTTTGTAGACATGACACCCTATGGCCCTAGGGCCATAGAATCCCCCAAAAGAAAATGGGATACCCAACAACCTTACAGATGTAGGGTGATTACACCGAGTCTCTAAAAGGGCACATAAGCATCTGGGTTACTCTATAGCCTTAGGCCCATAGGGTGTCAACATAGAATCCCCCAAAAGCATTTGGCTACCCTACAACCTTACGGATATAGGGTGATTACATAGAGTCTTTAAAAGGGCACATAAGCATTTGGGTTAGTCTACAGCCTTAAGGCCATAGGGTGTCAACACAGCTATCCTACAATCTTATGTATATAGAGAGATTACATAAAGTCTCTAAACGGGCACATGAGTATTTGGGCTATTCTAGAAGGAAACATAAGTTATCCAAGAGCATTTTGGATACCCTAAGGCCGTAGGGCCATAGGGTGGTGACATAGAATCTCCACAGGGGCACTTAAATCACCCCATGGATGCAAATCACCTAGCTCTTATGGACACATCTTATAAAACATCACATGACACCCTATGGCCTTTAGACCATAGGTTGGTTATTCTAGGTCACCTAAAGACTCTTTAAGTGTTTCAAGAACATTTTTCGTTGGCCTTATATCTTGTGTCCATATACATTAGGGACATATATTTCTTATGTTGTGATTAAGGTTTAATATTCTATTGAGAATGAAATAAGCTAGAAAAAACTAAAAAGCATTTAGTCCTCAAAATTCCAAAATGAGAGTTTGAACAATTGATGTATGATCATTTTTTGTTGGGTGTAAGTTCTTCTATTGTGAATTGATGGTGTAAGCATTTGAAATAATTATCTTTGTATTGAAACTAACTAGATTAAACATATTTGCTTTGAAATAATTATCTTTGTATTACAACTAACTAGATTAAACATATATTCAACATTTGTTGTAAATGCCAATTATTTGCTTAGATAGTAAACATCGAGTATAAATGGTTATTGAAGCATTTGTCCTTTGGATTATGTGAAGATCTAGTTCTTTGATTGTAACAAGATTTTATTCAAAGATATAAAGTGCGAGTATTTTGTTCCAAACTATGATTTTGTTTCTCTTCTAGATGATGCAGAGAATTGGAATTTATATCTTGAATTTTTTTCAATAGAGAGAAGCTAGGACTAGTAGAAATTTTTAGCTTGTCATGTAGCAATCGGAACATTGTATCAAGGTTTATTGCAAAGAAATGATTGTATAATGTATAACCATTGTTTAAGTTTGTAAATTGGAAGTAGAAGGCAATGCAAGTTCCAAAACATGTGCAATGCCATTAGGAGAATCCAACACAAATACTTTTGCCCCTCGGGATTTGTAAATCAAAGTGCATGGTGAGCCGGACCTTCCATCCACCAACAGATCAATGCATTTGTGAATTAAATTACTTGAAATTTTCATTTAAATGTTTGAATGTTATGATGATATTTGAAGGCAAAGACCCCTTCAAATGTGTGGTAAAGCAACAAATGTATGATGTATGATAATGATTCAATTTTGTATATCGTATTGTACATTTATCGCATTTTTTAGCTTACACATTTTGCTAGCATAGAGGACACCCTATGGCCCTAGGACCATAGGATGCCATCATATCCCATGTACAATTTCTCTTTTACCATAGAGGACATCTTATGGATCTAGGGTCATAAGACGCCAACATAGTGTATAAATGGCTTCTTATAAGTATACACATAAACATAGTGCATAGAGGGAATTTTACTAGCATAAAGACCTCCCTATGGCCTTGGGACCATAGGGTGCCAACATAGAGCATAGAGGAATTTTTATTAGCACCTTGTTGCCCTTGGGACGCCATAGTGCCATAAAGTGGTTTTTGTATATATAGTAGAGAATTCTCACACACATGATACCTTGGTCACTGTCTAGCCCTTGGACCATATGATAGTAGCATAGAGGACACCCTATAGCCCTAGGGTTTCCTTCTATCCTTAGGGCCATACACTGCCAACATATAGTATACATGGTTTCTTCATAGAGCAAACCTTTTAGTCCTACACTATAGAGTGGAAACCTAGACCATATAATGTATCCTACTAGCATAGAAGGCACCCTATGACCGTGAGGCCAAAGAGTACCAATTTAGGGCATAAAGGGTCTCTTCCTAAGTTGAAGGGCACCTTGTGGCCCTAGGGAGCACCCTATGGCCCCAGGACCATAGGGTGTCAACATAGTCAAATGGGGTGTAAACTTAGAGCATAGAGGGTTTCTTACTATCATGGAGGACACCCTGTGTCCTTGGTGCCATAGGGTGCAAACATATAGCATGGAGGGTTTCTTGCTAGCATAGAGAGCACCCTATGTCCTTGGGGCCATATGATTCCAACAAAGAGCATAAACGGTTTTTTGATAGCATAGAGGATAGCTTATTTCCCTGGGGCAATATGATACAAAAATAAAAGATTCTTAAGAAGGGAACCTAGGCCACTAAATCACCATGGGGCCATAAGGTGGTCTTTGTGGGGAATGCTCCTAAAGGGTTCCTTGGCTATCCTATGGCCTTTGGGCCATAGGCTACCAACATAGAGTTTAGATGGTTTCTTAGTAACATAGAGCTCACCTTGTGGCCTACGATATTTAGATTCTAATATAGAGTTTCAATGGTTTCATACTAGGCGTAAGGGGCACCCTATGGCCTTGGGGCCATAGAGTGTCAATGTAGAGCACAAAGGTTTCCTTTCTAGCATAGAGGGCACCATGTGGCCTAGGAGCCATTTGATGCACCCTATGGCATGTGGGCTGTAGGTTGCCAATGTAGACAAGGTTTCTTAGTAGCATTATAAAGGGTACCTTGTGGCCCTCAAATCTCCATAGGGTGCCAACATAGACCGTAGAGGGTTTTTCTTACTAGCATAGAGGACATCCTATGGCCTTGGGGCCATAGGGTTTCAATATTGAGCATAGAGGATTTCTTACTAGCATAGAGGCTACCTTGTGGCCCTAGGTCCATAGGGTGCGAACATAGAGAATAGAGGATTTCTTACTATCATACAGGGTACCTTGTGGCCCTAGGTCCATAGGGTGCAAACATAGAGCATAGAGGATTTGTTACTAGCATAGAGGGCACCCTATGGCCCAAAGGCCATAGAGTGACAACATGTAGCATAAAGGGTTTCTTACTAGCATAAGAGGCAGACTTTGTGGCCCTCGGGTCATAGGGTGCCAACATAAAGCATATATGGTTTCTTACTAGTGCTCATAGAGGGCATCTTGTGGCCCTATGACAACCCATGACCTTAGGGCCATAGGGTGATACATAAATAAAGTACCATATGGCTTTGAAGCCATATATCTATTTATATGTTGAGACCTCCCAACAATCCTGACCCTATCGCCTTGAGGCCATAAACAGACATATTTTGGATTATCTTAAAGTCATAGAGATATCTACAAAGAGAACTGTATGGCCTGAAGGCCATAAGAAACTTAGTCAAGGAAATCATCCAATGCAAGAAGATCATGGCAATAGAAAATGAGACTTCTGCTCTAGAGCTTAAAGGCATAAATGTTTCTCCAAGTATACTTCTAGGCGCCACCATCATGGACAAAGAACTAATGTAGCTAAATAAAGATTAGGAATCTCTAGACAATAAGGAGCATAAAAATAAATTCATTGTAGATGTGTTGTCAGTTTAGTAAATTTGTTATTTTTGCGATTAGTTTTTTATAAGAGTGTGAAAAAAAAGAGTTATCAAAATGTAGATACTTTGGAATCTAAAATTAGGTGTTCTTCAAACTTGCAGTCCTTCAACAAGATATTGCGGCTGACAAAGTTTTACTCGAGATTGTTGGTATAGAGGATGCTAATGCCATTGACCCTACTGAGAAAGATTCTATCAATCTCCATGTCAACCAAAGAGTTTCTGACAAAGATGACAAGAATCTACAAGTCTTTGAAGGTCAACTGCTACAACGACTGGAGATAAATTTAAAGAGTAATCCAATGGAAGAAGACAGTGAAAGTTCCAGAACATGTGCAAGGGAAGAAGAAGAATCTAATGAAAATATTCTAGTAGCCCAAGAGTTGGGAATTGGATTGCATGACACCATAATGGAAGTAGACGGTTTTTTATTTCTTTTTTTTCTGAAAAGCTCTTTCAATTTTGGAGTATTAACTTACACATTTTGCTAGCATAGAGGACACCCTATGGCCCCAGGACCATAGGATGCCATCATATCCCATGTACAATTTCTCTTTTACCATAGAGGATATCTTATGGATCTAGGGTCATAAGATGCCAACAAAGTGCATAAATGACTTCTTATAAGTATACACGTAAACATAGTGCATAGAGGGAATTTTACTAGCATAAAGATCGCCCTATGGCCTTGGGGCCATAGGGTGCCAACATAAAGCATAGAGGGCTTTTTATTAGCACCTTGTTACCTTGGGACACACATGATACCTTGGTCACTATCTAGCCCTTGGACCATATGATAGTAGCATAGAGGACACCCTATAGCCCTAGGGTTTCCTTCTATCCCTAGGGCCATACACTGCCAACATATAGTATACATGGTTTCTTCATAGAGCAAACCTTTTAGCCCTACGCAATAGAGTGGAAATCTAGACCATATAATGTATTCTACTAGCATAGAAGGCACCCTATGACCCTGAGGCCAAAGAGTACCAATTTAGGGCATAAAGGGTCTCTTCCTAGGTTGAAGGGCACCTTGTGGCCCTAGGGAGCACCCTATGGCCCCAGGGCCATAGGGTGTCAACATAGTCAAATGGGGTGTAAACTTAGAGCATAGAGGGTTTCTTACTATCATGGAGGACACCATGTTTCCTTGGTGCCATAGGGTGCAAACATATAGCATGGAGGGTTTCTTGCTAGCATAGAGAGCACCCTATGGGCTCCCTATGGACTTGGGGCCATATGATTCCAACAAAGAGCATAAATGGTTTTTTGATAGCATAGAGGATAGCTTATTTCCCTGGGGCCATATGATACAAAAATAAAAGAGTCTTAAGAAGGGCACCTAGGCCACTAAATCACCATGGGGTCATAAGGTGGTCTTTGTGGGGAATGCTCCTAAAGGATTCCTTGGCTATCCTATGGCCTTTAGCTACCAACATAGAGTTTAGATGGTTTCTTACTAGCATACATCTCACCTTGTGGCCTACGGTCTTTAGATTCTAATATAGAGTTTCAATGGTTTCATACTAGGCGTAAGGGGCACCCTATGGACTTGGGGCCATAGAGTGTCAATGTAGAGCGCAGAGGTTTCCCTTCTAGCATAGAGGGCACCATGTGGCCTAGGAGCCATTTGATGCACCCTATGGCCCGAGGGCTGTAGGTTGCCAATGTAGACTGTAGAGGTTTTCTTTCTAGCATAGAGGGAACCTTGTGGCCTAGGGGCTATTTGGTGCTCCCCTAGAGCATACAAGGTTTCTTAGTAGCATTATAAAGGGTACCTTGTGGCCCTCAAGTCTCCATAGGGTGCCAACATAGAGCGTAGAGGGTTTTTCTTACTAGCATAGAGGACATCCTATGGCCCCAAGGCCATAGGGTTTCAATATTGAGCATAGAGGATTTCTTACTAGCATAGAGGCTACCTTGTGGCCCTAGGTCCATAGGGTGCAAAGATAGATAATAGAGGATTTCTTACTATCATAGAGGGTACCTTGTGGCCCTAGGTCCATAGGGTGCAAACATAGAGCATAGAGGATTTGTTACGCCATAGAGTGATAACATGTAGCATAAAGGGTTTCTTACTAGCATAAAAGGCAGACCTTGTGGCCCTCGGGTCATAGGGTGCCAACATAAAGCATATATGGTTTCTTACTAGTGCTCATAGAGGGCATCTTGTGGCCCTATGACAACCCATGGCCTTAGGGCCATAGGGTTACACATAAATAAAGTACCATATGGATTTGAAGCCATATATCTATTTATATGTTGAGACCTCCCAACAATCCTAACCCTATGGCCTTGAGGCCATAAACAGACATATTTTGGATTATCTTAAAGTCATAGAGATATCTACAAAGAAACTATATGGCCTGAAGGCCATAAGAAACTTAGTCAAGGAAATCATCCAATGCAAGAAGATCATGGCAATAGAAAATGAGACTTCTGCTTTAGAGCTTAAAGGCATAAATGTTTCTCCAAGTATGCTTCTAGGCGCCACCATCATGGACAAAAAACTAATGTAGCTAAATAAAGATTAGGAATCTCTAGACAATAAGGAGCATAAAAATAAATTCATTGTAGATGTGTTGTCAGTTAGTAAATTTGCTATTTGCGATTAGTTTTTTCTAAGAGTGTGAAAAAAAAGAGTTATCAAAATGTAGATGCTTTGGAATCTAAAATTAGGTGTTCTTTAAACTTGCAGTCCTTCAACAAGATATTGCGGCTGACAAAGTTTTACTCGAGATTGTTGGTATAGAGGATGCTAATGCCATTGACCCTACTGAGAAAGATTCAATCAATCTCCATGTCAACCAAAGAGTTTCTGACGAAGATGACAAGAATCTACAAGTCTTTGAAGGTCAACTGCTACAACGACTGGAGATAAATTTAAAGAGTAATCCAATGGAAGAAGACAGTGAAAGTTCCAGAACATGTGCAAGGGAAGAAGAAGAATCCAATGAAAATATTCTAGTAGCCCAAGAGTTGGGAATTGGATTGTATGACACCACAATGGAAGTAGAAGGCAATGGAAGTTCCAGAACATGTGCAACGCCAGAAGGAGAATCCAACACAAATATTTTAGCATCCCAGGATTTGGAAATCGAAGTGCATGGTGAGTCAGACCTTCCATCCACCAACAAACCAATGCTGACTATAATAGTGAGCTTGTGTCGATTGTTCCTGAGGAGATGCTGGCAAAAGTCCAAGAAAATGAAGAGCTTTAAGTTTGGACATGAGCATATTGTTCTTCGTCCAGGATGCATTGAGTTTTTAAAGGCTCTATTTAGCAATTTCAATGTAGGGATATGGTCAGCTGCTAATGACATGCATGTTGTGGACATCAAAGATTTTAGAAAAGGAAGCTAAAGAAAAATTTCCATTCTTTATGATCTGGGGGCAAAGCCAATGTCAACCATGCGTAGAATCAAGGATCACTCGCTTAGATCATCCAGGAGTAGAAGCACTTTTCAAACCGCTGGCTATTGCATCATCAAAATTTGGGCTTGATGTAAGAAGATTGCTTCGTGTAGATGATGAACCATTAAAGGGATGTGTGAATCCTGCATTGAATTGTATTTTTCCACCATCATTTAATGTTGATGATGAGGAGGATAATATCCTCCTTGGGGAGCTACTACCATATATCAAAGCTCTCAATCATGTTAATGACATTCACATAGTTACAAGGTCTCATTTATATGGACAAGCACCCATTGCTCAAGGTCATGAGCTTTATAACCGTATACACAAGGTTGTTGCAGAGTGGGAGGAGAGAAATCTAATTTTTCTAGGAAAACCTACTCCACGGGAAGGCTACCAGAAGTTTCTCGTCCTCTTCACGATGAGAAAGTTACAACATATAGCACTAGTGGAATGTCCACTCGAAGAAACTTTCAGCACGTGATCGAGAAAAAGTAAGGGTCTTAAAGAATATCAAATCATTATCAACCTTGAAAGGTACAGAAGCAATCATGCTTGCCCAAAAATTGGGATACAAGGAGCATGTGATCAAAGTACATGAAGCCAAGAATTATATAAAGCATCTAAAAATTCAATATGATCTCAAATAGCCCTATATCAAGAAATGATGGAGCAATGTTTTGTAACATTTTGTCATTTACAAAGATCTTTATGTACTCAGATACTTTGTTAGAGTGCTTAGGGTTTCAAGAAATATGAAGATCTAAATGATTAATAGTTTTTTAAATTTTCTTTCAATACTATAAGTAACTTCTGAGTTTCATGTGCCAAATGCTCTTTTTTTTAAAAGCTTTTATAGTTGTTTGCTTTGAAATTTGATTTCACTGTGCCATCAAGGACAATCTACATGATCATAAGGTCAAATCTCACCCTATATGTCCTTGGGAAAATTTCACTTTATGGTCTCAGCACCCTATGAATCTAAGACCATAGGGTCATAGTTTGGCATGTGTTCTTGCATAGGACTTACTAAGTGTAACCACAAATTAGCACCCTATGTCCCTAAGGTCTTCAACACACTTAAGATCTCTATATTAACTTTTTTTTTAAATCATTTCAGGGCTTCTAAGAAAAAATGTTTTGCTATTAGATTATCACAAAATAGAGGAGCTCCCTTTCATATTACATCAAATATCACATTCAAACCAAGAGCAATGGTTTCATTATCTACCAACATCTTTCAAACAGGACAAAAGAACGCTTATCTTGGATTTAGAGGGTGTTCTTCTTGCAACATTTGAGCTTCAATCAAGGCCAACTTGGACCAAGTACATGTGCATTGTAGAAGATAACAACGAGGTGTATGCAATGCGTCCAGATGCAGAGTATTTCTTAAGATTTTGCTTTGAGTTCTTTGAGGTTTGGATTTGGAGCTACCATCGTTTACAAAAAGCTCAACACATAATCAAGACCTATTTTCCTACACAAAGTCACAAATTCAAGATGATTATGGATAACCGGTGCTGCCAAATTCAAATTTCATGATCGGTTACAAAAGATCCTATCACAAAAATCTTTCGACCATATGGAAGCTATTTGATTATTTAGATGGGGGCAACACTATAATATTTGATGATAGTCCATATCGAGTGATGTGGAATATGCAAGGAACTTATATGATTTTTCCAAAGTTTTGGAACCAACCTACTCAATTGCTTCAAATTTTTTTTAAAGATGAAATTGTTCCATGGTTATGTGGATGGTTGTATGCTAAAGACAAGAGAGACTATACCATAAGAAATTTTGTAATGTTCCATCCTGATCCTGAGACTCACTATGTAATGCAATGTTATATGTCTCAAAGGAGTCAAAATCTCAAGAGAAGGAGGCCATTTTAAGTGTACTAGTTAAGTATTCTAAATAGCATCTACCAAGTATTTGGCAATGTGTACTTTTAAAAATTTAAACTTGATGGAATGTTGTGGGATATCTTGAAACATCTTTAAGCTGTTTTTTTAATGGAGTGCATCCTATTGTCAGGAGACTTCTCTCATTCAAGTTCTTTGGTTTCATTGTTTGATGCTTCTATGGTATTGTTAACTTTTTCTTTTTATTAATTGTCTTTATTAAGTGATCCAAACAATCAGAATTTCTTGACATTTGGTAGTGTTACAAAACGGTGTTTTTTGAAGACCCTCAATCTTGGCGATATCATACTCTTTCTAGTTAGTCTTTTATTGTACATGTGATGAAGACCATCATTTTTATGAAACTGTCAAGTTGGTGGTAATCTTTATGTTTATACTTTATACTATTTTGACATAATCAATGTATACAATTCATATTATTCACATCAAATGGTGTTTTTAAACACCTCCTTTTTTTGAGACACCATCTCTAAAACCTTTGAGTGAAGTTTTAAAGCATGTACTTGATGTAAAAAATCTTCATCTTAACATTGATTCTTTGGTACAAACTTATATTAGGAGTTTTTATATTGTAGTTTTATGTTAAGAAATAATTTCAAAGTTAGAATTATGATAGTTTATCTAAGTAAGTGCTTCATCTAACTTTGTATAGTTAAATAAAATACCAAATGGAATTATAGGTGCAATAGATGACATCTTATGGTCTTAGGGCCATAGGATACTCTATAGTATTGTTTAGATTTTTTAATTGTTTGTGAACATAGATCATAGAGGGTTTTTCTCACTACCATAGAGGATATCCTATGGCTTTGGGGCCACATGGTCTCAATATTGAGCGTAGAGGATTTCTTACTAGAATAGAGGGTAACTTGTGGCCCTAGGTCCATAGGGTGCAAACACAGAGTATAGAGGATTTCTTACTAGCACAGAGGGCACCCTATGGTCTAAGGCCATATGGTGACAACATATAGAATAAAGGGTTTCTAACTAGCATACGAGGCACACCTTGTGCGCCTGGGGACATAGTGTGCCAACATAGAGCATGGAAGGGTTTCTTATTGGCATAAACGACATCTTGTGGCCCTAAGACAACCTACAACCTTAGGGACATAGGGTGGCATATAAATAAAGTCCCATATGGCTTTGAAGGACTGGACCTCTTTATACGTTGGGACCAGCTAACAATCCTAACCCTATCGCCCTGAGGTCATAAAGAGATATATTAAAGTCATAGACATGTCTACAAAGAGCACCATATGGCCTTAAGGCCATAGGTGCAATAGATGGCATCTCATGGTCTTATAGCCATAGGATACTATATAGTATTGTTTTGACTTTTTAAGTGTGAAATATTAGTTTGAATGTTGTTTAAATTATCGTGTATTTAAAACTTGATAGCATGCTACAAAACCATGACCAAGTATTTTGTTATACATGGATTAAGGTCACCAAATTATGACAAGAGTGTTTAATAGTATTTCCCTTTACATATTATCTTTTTTAATTGCTCTAATAAATCTATATGCTGCTTTAAAATCATATCAATTGGTTTTTTTGACACCTCATTTTTTGAGAAGCTACTTTTAGAAGCATTTGTTGAATTTTGAAAAGCACTGATGTCATACAAATCCTCTTTCCAAAAACTATATTGGAGGTTTATTCTTAAATTTTATAGTAGAGAAATTAAAATAGACTCATACAATCATGATAATTTATCTAAATTAAAGGCAACTAGAGCTTAGAAATCATTAAATAACACAATCCTAGCATACACATTTAGAATTTGAGAAACGAGATTTTCCCAAATTATCTAAAATGGTGTTATTTGTCTAATTTTCTAAATAGGTTCCAAGGTGTTTTTATCGATGATATCCCTATGGAGCTACCTCCAAAACGAGGGGATGATGACCATCGAATTGAGCTCCTACCAGGAAGCTCACTGCCTTGCAAGCCTCCTTATCACGTTTCCCAAGCTCAACAAGAGGAGATCATGAGGCAAGTACAATAATTGGTAGACAAAGGGATGGTGAGGCCTAGCTCCTCTCCCTTTTGTTCTCCAGTCCTTTTAGTGCAAAAGAAAGATGGTACATACCGCATATGTGTGGACTATCAGAGCACTAAGTCATATCACTATTAAAAATATATTTCCTGTACCATGGGTAGAAGGTTTGTTTGATAAGCTACAAGGCTCTACCTACTTCAGTAGGATTGACCTTAAAAGTGGCTATTATCAAATAAGGATAGTGAATGAAGATATCGTAATACCGCCTTTCGTACAATGTTTGATCTTTATGAATATCTAGTCATGTCTTTTGGTTTGACTAATACGCCGGCCACATTCAATCGTTTAATGGAGAAAGTTTTCAGACCCAAGACCCCACTGCAAGTTCACTGGAGTGCTCTTTGATGATATCATCATCTACTCCAAGTCCTTGGAGGAGCACAAGCAACATCTCCAGGTAATTTTTCAAGCTTTGAGGGAGAACAAGCTTTTTATCAATCAAAAGAAGAGCGAGTTTTTCCTTCAAGAGATTCAATATTTAGGTCATATTATCTCTCAAGATGGTATCCGTATGGATCCATAAAAGTTGGAGCTAATAAAAGCATGGCCTAATCAAAGGAATCTACATGAGCTACAAAGCTTTATTGGTATGTGTGCATACTATAGACGCTTCATAGAAAAATTCTCTCAAATAGCAGGACCATTACATGACTTAACAAAAAAGAACGTTAAGTACTCATAGATTGCCTTTTGACAAGCTCAAAGACAAGCTTACCTCCCAACCAGTGCTTATGCTTCCGAATATCTCAAATCCATTTGAGGTCCAATGTGATGCTTGTGGTGATTGCCTTGGAGCAGTCTTGCTTCAAGAAGGGCATGCCATAGCATATGAGAGCCGGCGGCTCAATACCGATGAACGCGTCTTGGGAATATATGTAAAAGAGCTTTTAGCTGTTTTACATGCCCTAGACACATGGCAGCACTATCTATTGTGGACTCCATTTATTTTGCAAATGGACCACAAAGCCTGAATTACTTCATGACACGCACAAACCAAGCTCTCCGACAAACAAATGAGGTGGGAGAATATTCTTTTGCAATTTAAATTTCATATTGCTCCCATTGCTGGTAAGCATAATCAAGTGGCTGATGCACTATGACGATGACTGAGGGTAAATGCGGTGTCTATAGCAACTCACAATCATCTATCTTCCATGATAGATGAGTATGCTACTGCCCCACATTTTAAAGACATAATGGTAGCCCTTGTCTTAGGGAATAAAGAGGAATCATTCATCTTGCAAGATGGTTATCTTCTCCATGGAAGCAGACTATGTTATTCACTCCCTTCGTGAGAAAGTTATGTATGAATCCAATGCTCCTCCCTATGCGGGGCATCAAGGGATTCAACGTACTCTTTGAGGAGTAGAAACATACTTCTATTGGCCTACCATGAAAGTGGACATAGAAGAGTATGTATCCAAATGTATGATATGCCAAAAGACAAAGTATTATAGAGGGAAACAACCTGGATTACTCCAGCCATTGCCAATCCCTAATTCGCCATGGGAGAGTATATCCATGGATTTTATCTTTGGATTACCCAAGTCTATCCATGGGAATATGGGAATATGGACAATAGTTGACAGGTATAGCAAGCAAGCACACTTTATTCCTGTCAAAAAGACTATTAAGGCACACCAAATGGCAACCCTCTTCATATCTCAGATTTTCAAACACCATGGATTGCCAACATCCATTGTGTCCAATAGAGATCATAGAATGACTAGTAATTTTTGGAAAGGTCTCTTTGAAAATTTAGGTACAAGATTGAATTTCTCTTCAACCTATCACCCACAAACGGATGGCCAAAGTGAGATAGCCAATCTTACGATTCTCAATCTACTAAATACTTATGTTACAGAAGTAGATCAATGCTCACAATGGGAGAAGTACTTACCCCTTGTAGAGTATGTGTACAATAATATTGTCCCTACTACTACTAGAAAGGCACCTTTTGAGATCATAGAGGGAAGACCTAAAAGTCCCTTGCTACTTAAAGTACATGGGAAGATCTTCACTGCCGATGAGTATAGCCGCGACATACAAGTATCTTTTCAAAAGATTAAGGAGGGTATATCCATCTCTCAACAAAGACAAAAAGCTACTACTGATAAGCATAAAAGGGACTTAACGTTCAAAGAAAATGATTGGGTCTCACTCAAGTTTCCCAAGGCTCGATCAAGACAAACGATGGGTCTTACGGGCCACCAAAAGTATTATGCTAAGCTAGCAAAAAGATACTATGGTCCTTTTCAAATCTTGAAGCCAATCAATCACATGGCTTATCAACTCAAATTGCCCAACCATTGACTCATACACAATGCTTTTCATGTGAGCCTACTCAAGCCTTACAAAGGAGAGCCACCAACAAACCCAATTATTGAAGACCCCCCAAAAATCAAAGATGAAGAAGAGGTGCTACAACTCAAAGCTATACTTCGACATGAGGACAAGGTGTTAAGGCATGGTAAGATTATCCGATGATATCTTATTAAGTTCAAAAAATTATCCTTTTGAAGATGCTAGATGGATACAAGGAATACAACTTAAGGATAGTATGAACCTTGTTAATGCTTACAATGCTACATTAGAGTAAGCAAATGTAAATGTTTCTTTTAAATGATCAATTTTTTTGTCATATAAGACTAATTCTCTTTTTCTTGTGCACAAATTTAAGTAGTATGCATGCTTAAAATCATGTTTGTGTTGACGACGTCTCTCAAACACCAAGTAGAAATTGTCACTCTACTTTGGAACTATGATATGGACTAAAGAGCAAACATGCTTGCCGCAGCTAAGTCTCCCAATCCCCAAATGGACTAGTCATCCAAGGACGATTATGATTTCAAGAGAGAGTTAATGTCATAAAATATAATATCTAACTAACTTAAATGATTTTCTCATATTGAACTGATCATTTAATGTGGGAGAATAAATGGGAACAAGAGTTAGAATATAGAGATGTGCTTATGGATCTATCTCAACACGGGACCAAAGTCAATGGGTCCAAATGGGAGATGGTCTGTCAAAGAGCAATGCTAGCTAACGGAGCTTGAAAAACCTTAGGGAAAGCTTCATTAAAGACCTCCAAAGGTTAGTGTAAAAGTCCTTAGACCTAGGACCTTAGGTTAAGCTAGGTTCATGTTTTAGGTGTTAATAATTAAGGTGCTTGACATGCTTGATAACTAAGGTCCTTGGCCAAGCTGGCCATGTGCTTGAGGTCTTCAAGTCCAAGTCAAAGTTGATCCCTATAAAGAGGGGAGCGAGCCTACAAGTTAAGGATATGAGAGAGAGAGAGAGAGAGAGAGAGAGAGAGAGAGAGAGAGAGAGAGAGAGAGAGAGAGAGAGAGAGAGAGAGCCCATGCTCATACTAAGCCTATGCATGTTGACTAAGGTGCTTGAGAAGCTTCCCCATGCTTGGAAGGTAAGGGCCTGAGGAGCTTAAGTGAAAAAGGGTCCCTACAAAGGAGGGGGCGAGCCCCAAAGCTAGGGATAAGCTTGACTTGACCTTCAACTCACCCAAAGGGCACCCCTTCCTTAAGGGGCATAAGTACACATGTCAGATTCTCCCTATGCTTAGCCACATGGGGTGCTTGAATCCTATTGGCTAGGCTAAAGAGGGGTCCAATGAGCATTTAGAATAATTAATTAATTGTTTAGGCATTTATCAAGCCCTCTCTCTCAAAGAGGAAAGGAGGACACTTGTCCAAAGGCTACCTCTATTATTTGAATAAATCTAGGCTTGAGAGAGCCAATGAGGACAATTCCTGAGCTAGAATGAGGGGTCGACCCAAGCAACTAGGGGGCTTGCAAGATATACTCTCTCTCTCTCTCTCTCTCTCTCTCTCTCTCTCTCTCTCTCTCTCTCTCTCTCTCACACACACACACACACACACACACTTTCATTGTGTGAAGTGCTAAGTGCAAGAACTCTATCTCCTTCTCCAAGCTTGTTGAGAAGTTGAGAGCCTACACCAACACTCTTGGCTATGGAATGCAAATCCAACCAAGAGCCATGCTTCAAAATGCTAAAGCTTGCCATCTTCTCCATCTTCATTACTATGCTATTAAGCTATGCTAAGCAAGAAGAGTGATGATAAGTGAGGAATTATTTCTTTCTCGTAAGAATGTTTCTTCTTCCTCTTCCCTACCCTCATTCCATGCTAGCTCTCTCCACCTTCGAAGGTGTTTGAGGTCTTGGGACTGAGGCCGGGGACAAGTTAATGCTTTCATTTAGCTAAGTTATAGGCATAATTGTGGTGCATGAAGCTCTCTATCTTCATTGCACCATCAAGGTCTTACAGAACACAAAGTTTGTATTGTATCAAGTCTCTTTTTTTGGGAGAAATTATAATACAAAAGCCTTTTGGAAGGGGGAGCAACTCCACATAATTCCGGTCCTCAACTATTGTCAAGTTCTCTAATTCTCTCTCTTACAAAGTATTGTTCATGCCAAGTTAAATAAGTATAATGGTTATGTTGCTACCGCTAATTAAGTTCACCTTCTATCTCCTCAAAGCAGTGTCATAAAAACTAATATTTAATTCTCCCGAATGATTTTCTCATGTTAAATTGATCATTTAATATAGGGAGGTACCAAGGGAGTTAAAGCTATAATATTGGTAAGGCTGCCAGACCGGTCTCAGTAGGGATCCAAAGGAGGGAAAATAGGGATCCAAAGGGGGATAGTCTGCAAAAGAGCAATGTGCATCAATGGAGCTCAAAAGTCTTCCCACATCCCAATTAAGGAGGGGGCAAGCCCTAAGAGTAGGGGAGAAGAGAGAAACACACACACACACACACACACACACACACACATTCCAAAGCTTCCCCCAAAGGGAATACTGGACACATGGCAGACTCCCAGGCCAGTTGCTTCCAATTTCCCCTCAAATTCTATTGGATGGCCATAGAGGTGGACCGATGAGAATTTGGCTAGAGTAAACTAGTCTAATTAATTATAAAATTCTTGATAAAAGAACCAACAAAAATTAAGCTCCCCAGAAGACTATTGGATAGTCTACCAAGGGGTCCAATGAGCATCAAGCAGCCCAATGGCTTGCCTGATTCCTATTGGCTAGAAGACTAAAAGGTCCAATGAGACTTTAATAAATTATTTTTAATATCTAAAGCTCTTACAAAAGGGGAAAGGGGGACACATGTCACAAAGCTATCAATTATGCTTCTATTTTGTGATTGGCTAAGCTTTGTAGGAGCCAATGGGAGGCCGACAAGAGTAATTAGCAAGAGGGGTCGACCAAGAAGAGAGAGAGGGCTGCATTTTTGTCTAACACAATGCTACACACACACACAACTCATGTGTGCAAGAAGAACTCCATCTCCTTCTCTAACACAATGCTACACACACACACACACACACACACACACACACACACACAAAACTCATGTGTGCAAGAAGAACTCCATCTCCTTCTCTAAGCATTGGGAAGTTGGGGCCTACACCAACAACTCTTGGCTATGGATGCAAATCCAACCAAGAGCCAAGCTTCAATGGCATGCTCATCTCCTCTACCATGCTAATTACTAAGCTAAGCTAAGCTATGCTATTAAAGTGATTATGTGAGGAGAATACTTCTTTCTCGTAAGATATATCTTCTTCCTCTCAATCTTTCCTCATTCCCTGCTAGCTCTCACCATTTTTGAAGGTGTGTGAGGTGTTGGAACTGAGGCTAGGGACACTAGGTGTGTTTTTCAAGCATGATTTGGTGCATGAAGCTTCCATCTTCATTGCACCAATGATTTTTTGTCAAGGAACACAAGAATTGCATTGTACAAAAGTCTCCTTTGATGAGATAAGCTATAATACAAAGCCTTTATGGAGGGGGGACCGGCTCCATGTAAATCCAGTCCTCAAATGTTGTCAATTGTTCTATTTCTCTCTCTTTTCAAGTATTGTCTATGCCAAGCTAGCTAGGTGGAAATTGCTATGTTGCTTTCTCAAATTAAGTACTCTCTCTATGCTCATTAGGAACTTGTTCTTAATGAAATGCTCACTATGCTATCAATTTCTGCTACACACAAGTTACTAGTGCATTAAATGTTACAAGTAGTTTCATAAAGATGCTCACTATAGTTCTCTTAATTTCGCTATTCTCAATGTTCATAGGCCATTTCCATTACATCTTTTCATCATCCTCTTCTTGTTTATGCTTGACTTGCATAACAAACCTTGCTTCTTCCCTGGATTTGTCTATGGTTGTTTTGTCAACCCGTGCCTGCAAACCCAGTGATTCTTGCAGATAATTATGATCAGCCACGAAAATTGAGAAAAGGAGATCCCTCAACATGTTCTCAGTCTGTTCTTGTTTGGGGCTCGCCGATAAAGCTTGGCTATCAACAACGAGGTGTAAGCATCCATCGAAAATCACAAGGTTTCACTACTATGCGAGTCTCCAGGGAGAGTGGTCTAGTGAGAGGTGTTGTTGGATGCAGGCTAATAGGCAGTGAGTCTCTCTTGCACTCAAAAATCTGCGTACACATCAACTTTCACTCTCTACCTACGTTATGAGTTGACTAACTGCGAAAACAGAGTGCTGGCAGTCGCATCTTCCGAGTCCTCTTCACTTGCCATCCTATTCATGCTATGACCCCCTGCCCGACTTGTATCCCAATGCTCTTTGATCCGTAAGTCATATTGGAAGCTCCAAAATTTGGTTGTGATTGTCATAGCTGCCTCTTGTAGCTGTAAAGCATACTCCAA
Source organism: Adiantum capillus-veneris (assembly GCF_014529385.1). Classification (NCBI taxonomy): domain Eukaryota; kingdom Viridiplantae; phylum Streptophyta; class Polypodiopsida; order Polypodiales; family Pteridaceae; genus Adiantum; species Adiantum capillus-veneris. The sequence continues at coordinate 69,368,232 of NC_140946.1, read as the reverse complement.
GTTCCAAAGCACATCACCCATTGCCGGCCTGTCTGCTCATCTAAGCACTTCTTAACTGTCTCCCCATACTTCCTTAAAGAGTTAGTGTTGATGGTGCCTACGAAGTGTGGATCCACTATATCTGGTAACAAAGTCCTATCTTTTGCCAATGCATGGTCCACGCTGCTATATTCACTTGATCCCTAGGAAGAGATGGATTGATCGCACGACGCGCACATAGCATCTCGATCAAAACCACACCAAATGAGTATACCTTAAACAAGGCACCTGCTGTGCTAAAAACATTCTCACATAGATGTAAGCGCACAACGTAGACAAACTCTGGATCCACAGAAAACACCCACGAAATGTTGAAAGAGTTGTCAGGCATTTGATTATCCTCCATCTGCAAAGCTTTGCTATAGACAACAGGGGGTGCAATGTATGTAGGTAGAGGCGGCCTGTAGACAATCGAGGAATTGAGGTCGTATGTGTTGAAGGAGAAAGGGTAGAAGTAGAGCCACGACGAGGGGGAGACCGGTTGCCCCAAAGCAAGGGCAGTGCTGGACGTGACAAAGCAACCACACGATGCTGGACTAGAAGGTTGTGGCAATAATTGTTGGACCATCTCATTCTCAGAATCTTTCGTCCGTTTGCAGGCGCCACCTTAAAGTCTCGCTTGCTGCATCTCTTTGCAACCGGTTACATCCCTGCTGCTCTTGCAAATGCCATCTCAATAGCCTTCCATGTCCACAGTTCCTTGCAACTTCAATGCTACCTTAAGCAAGGCTTCTAGCAAGTACAACAATGGGTCCCCTACAATCACATGTAGTACAACTTTGTTGTGAGAATTGCGCCAGAAAAAAGCAGTATCGCATGCCTACATGAAGATTCAATTTTAGTTGCAATTGAATACATTACTACGAATGACGCAAGTTACAAACTGCAAACTGGTTCTGTTCCTCCATGGGCAAGTGCCTCATCATCAGTTCTGACACAAATCTCTACACCCACCTGAATCACGGTAGCCGGCTCTATGCAGACCTTCAAAGGGAGAAGCATCGATGCAAGTGCAAGTAAAAAGCACCGATGTTCTTCTTACTTTGTTAGCGTAGTGTTCATTCCAAAAACTTCGCCTCTGATTAACCCACGTGGCCAGCGTTTAACAGCTCTAAAAAAAACTACGCCCAAAAGCGCAGCGCTAAAACGCTCTACAAATAAAAGCTATGCCGTCAAAAGCTACCAAGTGAATTAAAAACAACATTCTGTGTTGCTCCTGAGAGCAATTCAATCTTCTCCACAAGTAGTTCGCACGTTCCAGAATCACAGAAGCAATACGATCTTCTCCACAAGCAGTTCGCAGGTTCCAGAAGTAAGCCCTGCAAGTCGTTGCAGTTGGAGCAAACCCTCGATTGCAATTACAGCAGGCGCCACAGGCTTGTCAAGATACGTGTAGCTAGGTTGGCAACCTCTCTCTCTCTCTCTCTCTCTCTCTCTCTCTAATCATGGCCGATGACTCCAACATGCACGCATAGCTGACTACGTCTTGAAGAGTGACCTTACCCTGAAATTGTTTAAAACAATCTACATGCACGCATAGCTGACTGCATCTTGAAGGTTTGCGACCTCCCTCTCTCTCTCTGTGTGTGTGTGTGTGTGTGTGTGTGTGTGTGTGTGTGTGTGTGATCATGGCCGATGAATCCAACATGCACGCATAGCTAACTGCGTCTTGAAGAGTGACCTTACCCTAAAATTGTTTAAAACAATCTACATGCGCGCATAGCTGACTACATCTTGAAGAGTGACCTTACCTTGAACTTGTTCAAAACAATCTAAAAAATTTGGCCCTAACCCTCTCGATGAAGATAATAAGGCCGTGATAGCGTGTTTTTTTACGCTTGTGCATATCAAGTCTTTTGCCTTCCCATGCTCACCAAATTTTGCATAGAGTGCCTATAGTGTCCTTTGCGTAAGATCATTGTGACAAGGGCTGAGAACTACATGCTCAGGTCATCAAACACGGTTGTGAAAGCCGTGTGCTCTTTACTAGATATCTATGCGTGATCGAAATAAGATCTCTTGGACTGTACTTATTTTAGGTTATGTAGAGTATTGTCTTTACAAAGAAGGTGTGACATGTTTGCTACAATTGAGGCTTCAGGGGGTGTTGTGTGCTCCTTGCCGCACTGTCGAAGCAAGGGACTTGCCGATACACCGTGTGCGAGCCACAAATGGCTCCAAGCACACAACAAGACTAATCTAGCAAGCTCAAAAGAGGGCAATGGTGTGTCACTCACCGCTCTATGCTCCTGCCGTGGAGGATTCCTCGCCGCGATGAAGAAGAAGTTGCAGTCGTGCCGCGCTCAACCGCTTCGCCATCGTCGTGCCTTCGTAATGCTCGATTGCACACACACTCTCCCTCTCCCTCTCTCACACATACACACACACGAAGAGGTGAAGAAGAAGAAGATGGAGATGGAGATGGAGATGGAGATGGAGCAAGAGCACTCTTCTATTGCACAAATGAGAGAATGAGTGAATTTTAGGTTTAGTTGGCTTTTATATGAGCTCACCCCATTCACACTTGGGCGCCCATGCTTAGCCAACTAATCCCTTGAATGTCCCGTTAGAGTGCGCCTCTCATCGGCGATCACTCTTACCCTTTTCCTATTGGTCCGACAAGCCCGGTACCTGACTCTACCAAATACATAATACATGTCCGTCGTAGGTGATGGGGTGTCCGTGAGCTGTGAGGGTTAACATGCCCCCCTTCCTGATGTAGATTCCGTCCTCGGAAGCTATTGAGTTGAAGCCCGTTCGTCGAGGTGGAAGAGCATTTGAGATGAATGTCCTTAGCCTTCTTTAGTCACTGCAAAATCAAACAACATTGGCACAGTAATTGCATTCTCATAAATGATTAAAAAGCATATGCAGTTTTAAGTAGACAAATTGATTGGTAAAAGAATTTCAAACAATTTGTCAGCAATGAACATTAAATTGCAATGTAATCAAATGCATAAACAGATGTAAAGGTAAAAAATTAAACAAGTCTGGGGTCGTTAATTTGATGGTCGAAAGGCACTAGAGATCGAATATTAATACCATGGGTAAGCTTCTTAATTTTCTGTGGTCAATTAAGTTGTTTAATCGCGAGAGCCAAGTATTCATGTTCGAGGGCTGACTAGAGGCTATATCTAGAAGACCTTGTAGTTAAGCTACCATAAAGGAATTTCTCATGAAATCATCGCCTGACTGATTACTTTTTCTTTGACCCCCAAAGTCTTTTCACAGTGATTCAATTTTGATGTGTGTGCTTATTTTGTATGCCTTGGGTTTTTTGCTTTTCAAGTAAAAACGCCCATACTGGGAACCTTTAGGGCTCTAGTACCATAGGCAATACATGTGAGTGAAGTACCAAATCAAGCTGAGATTTCTCTTCCAGCTTAAGATTTTACAATGTGGCACTTTGATTTTTTGTTTGTTCATTTTCAGCATTTTAATTTTGTAACTTTGGGGGGTCATATAACACTGATACACCTCCCCAGGCTCATCACACTAGTAAACTCCCTTTATAATACTTAAGCTAAAGGTCAATAGGGTCAAGCCCACTAGAAAGCCCTAGTACGTTTCACACAATGCTGCCTAAATCGGATTAAGAACCTAAGTAACCATTAATTATTAGGAAGGCATTCCCCATGGTATTAAGAGAAGATTTCTAACACCTAACTTGGTCAAACTAGCTTAGTCGGACTGCTTGATTTTTAAACCTAGACAAGTGATTATGACAAAAAATTACATTGAATTAAATGTTTGATACTAAGCAAATACGGTGAATATTAGGCTACCAATCACAATTAAAGCAGACAATCATAGATGCAAAAAAGATAAGAGGCAATGCTAATGGACAAGAAACACCTGTTTGTGTCGATGGTCGCGCTTGATTTGAAGAGTGAGTCGAGATAAAGATTCCATGAAGGTCCAAATCCTACCAATAGCAACACGCTCCTGTACATACTAGGAAACAAAAGGAATACCTCCAGGAGGCACATTAGTGGAAAAAGGTACCAACATTTATTGAACACAACAAAAAACATAAGGAATTCTAACCTAATTATTTGCACTCCCCCTAGAGAGTCAAGGGAATAGGATATTGTAGAGGTTGGGGGGAAACCTTAAGGCTAAACCCCTATCCTCGTCGTCGAGATAAACAAAGTCATCATCCATGAGACCATATGTGCCATCCGTGTAGTCGTGTAAATTTTCTTCTTCATCATAGGTGCCCATGTTTACTAAGAAGGTCACTAAACGCCTATAGTCATCTTGGTCAAAAGGGTAGGCTTGTGCAATGGGAGAAACGCTCTCTACTAAGTATGGATCAGACGTGGTCAAGAGACGTATCAGCCATTCTAACTCCTCAAAACTCCTCTCACATGCTAGCGTACCTATCAAATCCCATTCACATGCAAGCACTGGAAAGACCATGTGAAATATTTGTGAAAAGTAACGAGGGTACCTCTCACCCAAGGCAGGAGTGGATGACTCTAGCGTACTAGCCATATCTGTACACGCAAATAGATGATGGTTAAAGTGCAAATATTACAAGGGTCGTGTTCTTGTGCATAATTTGTTTTTATGATTTGTGTTATGGCTCTTGCTCTTTTACTTTTTTATTTTGTTTTTGTGAGTATAAGGCTTTATATATACATTCCCTAAGATCGGAGATTAAGAGGTCAGGGAGAAAGGTTGAGAGGGAAGCAAGTGAATGATGGATGTCCACAAACACTCCCCCCTTCCTTGGGTAGATCATACCGTTTGAAATGATGTCGTCACCCTTTGAAACCAATTGTTCCAGTTGGTAATAGGTGAGGATTTTTGCCAGTAGTTTTCTATTACCCTAGGTGCCTCGTCAAGTTGCAAGGGTGGTAAGGTACTCTCCCAGGATCGAACTTGAAGTGGTTCATCAAGTGATTCTTGAAGACTGGGAGGTGTGGATTCTTTTGTAGCTTCATGGAGGTCCACTACTATAGATGGAGGCTGTGTAGAAGCTTTTACCTCTATGGATGTATTACATGAGGAGCTAGAAGCTTCATGGAACTCCCCCCTTCCTGAGCTAGGTGGAATAAATTGGTTTTGCCTTGGAGCCCAAACTAGCTCTGGACTAGGTGTGTAGCATTCTGTGATCTTTCCCTTCCCACGGTCTGCCATTGGCTTTAGCGTTACACTGTTTGACTCATATGGGTTTGTTGTCGATAGGGAAGGACACATTTTACGTTTAGGTACCCAAATTTGCTCATTTCCATCATAGTAGCCTTGGGCTTCTAATAGTTGTTTTGGAATCCATCGTGATTTGGTCTTGACTCTCCTAGGGCGCGCTCTTGGTTTTCCCGGAAAATTTTTTCTTGGAATGGATGGGAGGGTTGAGGTAGTTGGAAGTAAGGCCTTGGGGACCCATTGATATGTACTCTTAGGTCGTGCAGGTTGAGTACTTGCAATATTACTACTTGCTGCAACTACAAGTGTTGAAGTGCTAGATTCATGAGTAGCCGGCAAAGACGAGTTAACCACCTTGGCTTGTGAATGTTGGCTATCCTTCAACTTTGCTAGAGTTTGCAACGTAGGTGACTTTGCTTGAATGATAGGGGTAAGAGTCGGTGGTCGCGTCGTGACACTACCAGTATCCCAATCAATAGTGCATTTGGTTGCCAACATCCACGTGCGTCCCAGGTTTACATTGCCTTCCATAGCTCCTGCGGGCATGACTAGAAATCTCTGCACTATGCTTCCATTGTCATAGACAACAGGGGTCTGAAGGACTCCAAGAATAGCAGTTTTCTTTTTATTAATGCCCTTGACTTGCATCATACTAGGGGATAGGGTCGGTTTCCCTAATTGACACCAAACTCCATAGGATAACAAATTGTGTTTAGCTCCCGAATCTAATAAGGCATTGTATAGTACTTTCCCATAGGGGCTATTTAGCTCAATTGGGTATTGTAGGGGTGAGTCAAATTCTAATGAGTCGTCATCTGTGTCCTCGAAAAATGCTTGCGTGATTCCCAGATTAGCCTCTCGTTGGCGTTTAAGACGTTGTTGTCGTTCTCGAGCCTCAACTCTTGCTTGGATTTTTTTAAGCTCTGCTTGTTCCTTGGCAGCCTTCTTTTGATGGATGGCTTACAACTCTTCCTGGCTTAGAGGATCATAATATCTTTTGAATTTACTCCCATTAAGGAATCCAATGGTTTCAACTCCATCTAGAGTCTCCACACGAATGGTACCTTGCGGGGTAATTTCACACACTTGATATGGTCCCTTACCAGCGTATTTCAATTTCTTCTTTTCATTACGTACCCCGTACATAAGAACTTTATCACCAACCTTGATTTCTTTATCCTTTAAATGGCTATCAAACCACTTCTTTCTTCTATCCTTCTCCACTAGAGCATTTCGCACAGCTAATTGCCTCTCTTCATCTAGCCTTTCCAGGATATATAATCGCTCCACTAAGGGGTTACCATCCCAACCTTCTTGAGAAGCTACTCGAAAACTAGGAATGACAAACTCCCATGGCATAACTGCTTCTTGGCCATACACCATCTTAAACGGTGTGCAATTAATAGCAACTTTATACGCAGTACGATAAGCCCATAAAGCTGATGTAAGCTTTAGGTCCCAATCAGTGCGATGAGCCTCGACTGTCTTTGTCAAAATGGAGATGAGAGTTTTGTTGGTACTCTCCGCTTGGCCATTTTCTTGGGGATAATAGGGTGTAGACTTGTGGTGTGATATCATGAAGTTTGATGTGAGTTCTTTTATTACTTCATTTATAAAATGAGTTCCATTGTCACTCACAAGTTCAAAGGGGCATCCAAAATGTGTGATAATGTTCTCAAAGAGGAACTTAGCTGTTGTTTTTGCATCCGCCTTCCGTGTTGCTTTTGCTTCAACCCATTTGGTTACATAGTCGGTAGCGACAATGATATATCGTGATTGCGTGTTACGTGCAGCCGGACTAATCGGTCCTACAAAGTCTAAGCCCCACTTTTCAAATGGTTGGGTTACCTTGATGGGATGTAGAGGCATCCTATCCCTTCTTTGTGGCTTGCTGAAGCGTTGGCATTCATCACATCCCTTTGCAAAAAGTGATACATCCTTAAACAGAGTGGGCCACCAATAGCCTGACTGTAAGATCTTTCAGGCAGTCAAGTTTCCTGAAAAGTGACCACCAGCCACACCCATGTGTGCCTCTTGTAGAATATATAAATACTCATCCTCGCGGGCACAGCGTCTAAGAACATCATCTTTTCCTCTCTTATAGAGAGTTCCAGCCAGTAAGCAATAGGGTTTGCATTCCTTGATTAATTTTCGAGCTATATCTTTTCGCAGTTCTTTGGGTGGAAAACCATTAACTAAGAAGTTAACAATCTTTTCACTCCATTCAGGCACTGTCTCAACAATGAACAAAGGAGTATCAGGCAATTCATCATCAACCCCCGTAGGAGCTTCGCCATTAGGGATACGAGATAAATGATCTGCCATGACATGTTTCCTCCCAGGCCTCACAACAACGGTGAAGTCAAACTCAAGAAGAATTAACAACCATCGTGTAATTCGACCTATGGAACACGGCTTGTTTACCAAATATAGCAATGCTTGATGATCAACATAAAACACAAACATGGTAGCAAGAAGGTAATAGCGAAATTTCTTTACTGCGTAAATCATAGCTAGACCTTCGCGCTCTGTAGTAGTGTAGTTCATCTCGGCATCATTTAATTGGCGACTTGCAAAGCTAATAGGGTAGTCCAATTTATGTTCTCCTGGTTGAGTTAGAACACACCCAATAGCAAAATTTGATGCATCAATATGCACATGAAAAGGTACATTCCAATCAGGTGTTCGCAGGATTGGAGCACTTGTTAGGGCCTTCTTTAATAACTCATAAGATTGATGACATTCTTCCGTCCAGTGAAACTCGATAAGAAGCTTGTACAATGGACGCGCTATCTCGGCAAAGTTTAAAATAAATCTTCGATAATAACCAACATGACCCATAAATCTTTGAACTCCTTTATAGTTCGTAGGTGGTGGCAAATCGGCAATGGATTTAATCTTACTCTCATCTGTGGATATCCCGTTCTTGGACACTTTATGCCCTAGAATGACTCCATGCTTAACCCAAAATTGGCATTTGAAAGGGTTCAATGAGATGCGATAAAATCTGCACCTTTCAAATATTTTTCGTAGATATAACAAATGCTTCTCCCAAGAAGAATAAACACAAAGGTCGTCTAGGAAAGCTTCACAAAACTCCCTTAGAAATTCTTTAAACGCAATGTTTATTAATCGTTGGAATGTAGCAGGGGCATTTGTTAAGCCAAAAGCCATAACACGAAATGCAAACACTCCAAACTCTGTGATAAAAGCAGTTTTAGCTTGGTCCTCTAATGCAATTGTGATTTGATTGTAACCAGAGTACCCATCTAAAAAGCTATAAGCTTCCTTGCCCGCAACTCTTTCAAGCACATGTTCTGAATATGGCAAGGGATAATGATCTCTCCTAGTGGCTGCATTAACTTTCTTGCGGTCCACGCACACTCTTAGTTTCCCATTCTTTTTTGGCACAATGACTATTGGAGAAACCCATTCTAGGTGCTCAATAGGGTATATGAATCCACATTGGATAAGTTTTTCAATCTCCTCTTGTACAATTTTGGCGTACTTAGGATTCATTGGATAGGGTCGTTGCTGGACGCGTTTAGCAGTGTTGATCATAGGAATTGTATGTTGCACCACAAAAGGTGGAACGCCCTTCATGTCATGATATGTCCAAGCAAAGATATCCTTGTATTCCTTGAGGAGCTCCTTAAGTACAACCTCTTCAGTTTCGGTAAGGTCTTGAGCAATAAAGACTGGTTTAGACTCCTCACCTAGTTCTGCTAATTCTATCTCTTTAACTACCGCTGGACCATCATAGACTCCACTGCTTCCATTGGTAGGTATTCGTCGGTCTTTGGCATACACAACCTTTCGCTCCCCCGTGGTATAAGATTTAAAATGTTCAGGAGCCGTATGTAAGTCAGCAGGCTCTTGTCCTGACGGAGACCTTTCTTTTAGTTCTGCCTCCTTTTGTTGTTGTGCTAACTCTCGGTTTTGACGTCTTCTTATAGTTCGACTCAATTTCGGCTCTGTAACCTCCAATTGAGCGAGGTCAATGGGTCGCGGGCTGCACCACATGACACTCTGGAGATGTTCACCCCAATTGTCTACTAGATTTCGATGAGCATCACATGCCCCTAGATAGCTAAGCCATTCTGCAGTAGATCTTTCCTTGTTTATCCTAGCTCTCACATTTTCTCGATATCGTCGTCTCTTATATGACCTTTGTTTCTTGTTAAGGTTTTGATTTTGGTAAATGTTTGAACTCGACTCGCTTGATAGGTCTTCGCTTGTATCTTCTTCACTCTCATATAAATTACCATAGATGGTCGTACTAGACCTTGAGTGTTCAGTTTCTATACTTGGCTCACTCGATGTTTCCTCAGGTTCTGAATCCATTTCTTCCTGAGATTCCGTTTCCGATGTGTATTGGCCTGAAGCCTTTGAGGAATCATCAGTTTCACTCTCAGGTAGGTGTGCCTCTTTCTTATCATCGGATGTTACATGCGCTACACCTAACATGTTTACTGGTGCAATGTGTGGTATATCTTCCCCATCTGGTGTTACCCAGGTTGTTCCTCTAGCTCCCCATGTATCTATAGTTGTCGCTAGGTGTACCCAATCGATATTGTCTGACTCAGCCATTCCGGGTAGGATATCCATATAAGGAGAGTTCTTCCCAATATCCGTGTCTTCGTTACACGTGTAACAATATTGTAATGGAGCTGAGTGAATTGTTGTGTCTGATCGATTATCAATGATGAATTTATTTCCTAGAGGATGTGTTTGACCACTTAAAAGATCAACTCGAATGACAGAGTCTTGGAACTGTAAGTAGACGTGGTTTTTGGACCAGTCATGCACCATTTTTGCTTCCCTCATGAATGGACGCCCTAAGATCATCTCAAATGACACAGGATGCTTGGAAAAATCCATAACAATGAAAGTTTGCCTTACCTTGTGTCCCAAGACCTTGATTCTGAGATCCTTTAGCATTCCAATAGGCGTAACAATAGATCCATTAGCCATTTTTACCACTACGCTTGTGGCTTCAAGGTGAGGTCGCCCCATAGACTCCCAACAACTCTTTGTCACCATGTTGACTCCCGCACCACCGTCAAGGACCCCCTTTACAGTTAATCCTTTAGTAGTGATTGGCAGAGTAGCATTAGATTCATCACCTTCAAAGTATTGCCCCAACTTGTTAACGGGTACTTCAATTACAGATTCATGTCCCGCTAGGTCAGATGGTGGTGCTAAATGTTCCTCATCATTCATTACCGAGTCAGGTTTGTTCATATGTGCAAACTGTGGTAATTCGGCCTGTAATTCTCCATTGAGGAAGGCTCGAAGAGCTGAGACTAACTCAGGGTCTTTATATAGTTTGGACATGATGGTGGTTCTAACTTCTGAAGACATGAAATCCATCAATTTGGCAACATTTAATGGCATCTTGTGGGACGTAGGACCCTGAAAAGAGAATGGTGAAGATGGAATCTCCACTTCCTCTAGGGGGTCGGGTATTCCCTCACCAAACATTCTCTCTAGTAGGAAAGGTGTGTGTCCACTTTCAGATGTCCTACCCTCACTCTCTTCCCGAATGATACTGGGTATAGCTAACGGCCTGTAGTTCTTGTGAGGTTGAACTTGTGTGGGAAACACTGTGTCCGACATTTGGATATGTTTGGGTTCAGGTTCTAATGTTCGTTGAGTTTCTTCCACCACACCCCTCAGTTGTTGGACTCGTTCAATTTCCATTGTTGGGTTTGGATAGGTTCCAATCTTTCTCTTGCAATCCTCAATTTTCGTCTCTCGTGGCTTATCTTGGGGGTTCGCAACTGGGTGGTTTAACTTTGAATACTCTTTTGGTGTTCGTCGTAATTCCCTCTCGTGATCCTCGTCGTAACAGTTTTGGTCTCCGTGGTCTCTATCGAATCTGAGTCATCCTTAGGGTCATTCATATACACGGGATCCTCTCCTGTCCCTATGTTAGTCTTTGAACTAGGTTTTGAGCTAGAAGCATTAAGGGATTTCTTTCTTCGTGTTTTCTTCTTTCTCACTCGGCCAATGGATGCAGCATCTCTCTCTTCAAGGATGTAATTTTGCTTTTGGAGCATCGACCGTGTGAGTGCATTCATTGGTGCTATGTTTATAGTTGGTGGTGTCCCATCAACAATCTCTATTATGTTCAATGGTGTGATTTTCGGTGCGTTTGGATTGTTAGGACAATGTGCGATCAAATGATCTATGCCACAATGATTACAAGTGAGTATTGGCATTGCCAATGCACTCCCTTGACTTGTTTGCATTAGTGCGGCATTCTTTTGCATTCTAATGGGGCACTCAGCTACTCGATGTGGTCCACCACATTCGTAGCACTGAAGAGGTGGTCTCTTGGTAAAACTATTAATGTTTTGGCCTCTTGCTGCTAGCGCAGTAGCTTGATATACCGGTTTGATTTGTCCCTAATGGTCTTCCATATAGTACATGGGACACTCCTCAAGCATGTCGACTCCATAGGTGATACTAGAGTCTATGTCCTCTTCGCAATCTACATAAGTACTAGATGACTCGCAACCTATTTGGTTCATAGGTGTAACTCTTGGATGAGGGGGTTGCGGTCCTAGCACTGGAGGTGGCAACGGTGTGGTTTGGACCACATTTTGGGTTCTAGGGACCATGTGCTGTAATGGCAACTGTTGCTCCATGGGTGGGGTAGGCATCAATGCAGGAACTCGAGGTGAGTCTGCCCAAGCTATAAGCGGTCTATTTTCCATGGTGTGTTTAAGCATTAGGCAATCCTTCGCTTGATGGCCATACCTACCACACGCGTTACAAGTCCCGTTAAACTTTACTCTGAAAGTAGGGCATTCACTCGTAGTATGTGGGCCCAAGCAAATTGAGCACCATTGTTGCTCCCTTCTTGGATACATATGAGTGTTTTGTGGAGCACGATTACCCCTAAGGCTTTCTTGGATGGCCTTGGTGAGATCTGCCAAAGTCATCTCAGATATCGTTTGCTCTTTCACGATTGGCTTTATCTTCATTGGCTCATGCCCTGATGCTTGCGAGCTACTTGACTTCGGCTCGGCAGACACTCTTTCTCCTACAATCATTAAATTATCCTCCAATTGGATTGCATTCATGGTGACTGCTTCCCAAGTAGTGATACCTCTAATGATTAGGCCATTATAGATACTTTCATGTTGTAGTCCCCTAATGAATCTATCGAGCAATTGGTTGTTGTTGAATCTCTCGTTTGGATTGCATCGAGAATTCAAATTCTTTAGGCGACTAATGAAGTCTCTCACGGATTCACCTTCTTCTCGGTGGGCTTTCTGGAGCTGAGAGGCTACACCCCAAAGTACTCCCTCTCGTATGTATTCTTTTAAGAACAGTTTCCTAAGAGTAGAGTAGATCGTTTTCTCTTCTACTCTTCAGGTTCTATACCAATCTCCAGCCTTTCCGCTTAGGGTCAAACTCAAAGCCTTACACTTATGTAGCTCATTGTGCTCTTCCAAGGAATCGCACACATGTTCAAAGACTTCCATATGCTTTCTAGCATCTCCGTCTCCACTGAATTTCTGTGTGAGCTTAGCTACTTGAACTGCCTTGCTCCTAGGCTCTCTATCAGGTGCACTACGCATGTTTTCCGCAATAGAGCGACCGATAGTTTGAGCAAATGTTGCCAAATCTCCTATTTGAGCAGGTATAATGGGTGTATGTGCTCCTGGAACCACATGTGAGATGGGAGTTGGCCTTGGCCTTGGCTTTGGCATACGCGCGGCTCTTGGGTCCCAAATTTCGTATGGTGGTGTACCAGACGGTGGTCCAAAGTTTACAGGCGTGGCCCTAGGCATAGGGGGTGCCTGATATGGCATGTTATTATTAAATGGCATGGCTCCACTTGTATAAGAGCTTGGATAATTCCATTGTGGATTGTAAGCTCTTGGAATAATCGGAGGTGTAGGAGCTACATGAGGCTGAGGTCTAAGGGTGCAAGTGGGAAGAGAAGGGAGGAGAGTGGAGGACTTGCCCCACATGCTCTGATTCCCTCTTGAGGGAGTAGGCTATATATATAAGAGTGAGTCTAGTATATATCATAGGACTGAGGCCTGGGCCTGGGCTTGGGCTTGGGCTTGGGGAAATGATCCCGATCCCGATCAAAATTTTAGTGTAGCCCCCCAGTCACTCACGCTTAAATATTTTTGGTTTTTTATTATTTTTTTAAATTTTAAATTTTATTTTTTTTTTGGGCGACTACCGCGCGCGGTTTTGGTGACCCTTTCTTGGCCACACACATTGTCACCTACCTAACCTCCCAGTCAACAGCTCACAGCTCACAGACAGCTCACTACCTTATCTACTTACTAACAGTGCTGCTAACCACTAACTATTCTACTAACTAATCTGTTAACTGCTTACTGACAGTGAGCTAACTGTCCACCTACTTCCTCTCTCACTACCTTACTGTGCAAAGACTGTGTGCAGGCAAACCTTGACAGAAACTGTGTGCAGACTGTGTGCAAGCAGAAATTGCTAACTGCCTTCCTACTTATTCATTCACTACAAACAAGCTAACGACTACTAATTGTGCAAAGACTGTGTGCAAACAGAAAACACAACATTATGCAGAAATCACAGAACTTGCAGACAATACAGAAATTAACAACTTGCAGAAAAACAACTCATTCCTCTTCCTCTTCCTCTTCTTTCCTACTACAAACAACTCATAGGAGAAGCACAAAGTGCCTCTTGGGCTTAGTGCAGGGCGATTCCCCGACAGCGGCGCCAAAAATGTGTGCTCCTTGCCGCACTGTCGAAGCAAGGGACTTGCCGATACAACGTGTGCGAGCCACAAATGGCTCCAAGCACACAACAAGACTAATCTAGCAAGCTCAAAAGAGGGCAATGGTGTGTCACTCATCGCTCTATGCTCCTGCCGTGGAGGATTCCTCGCCGCGATGAAGAAGAAGCTGCAATCGTGCCGCGGTCAACCGCTTCGCCGCCGTCGTGCCTTCGTAATGCTCGATCGCACACACACTCTCCCTCTCCCTCTCTCACACATACACACACACACGAGGAGGTGAAGAAGAAGAAGATGGAGATGGAGATGGAGCAAGAGCACTCTTCTATTGCACAAATGAGAGAATGAGTGAATTTTAGGTTTAGTTGGCTTTTATATGAGCTCACCCCATTCACACTTGGGCACCCATGCTTAGCCAACTAATCCCTTGAATGTCCCAGTTAGAGTGCGCCTCTCATCGGCGATCACTCTTACCCTTTTCCTATTGGTCCGACAAGCCCGGTACCTGACTCTACCAAATACATAATACATGTCCGTCGTAGGTGATGGGGTGTCCGTGAGCCGTGAGGGTTAACAGGTGTGTCCGGATGCGATAACATTAGTTTGTGGAATCCGAGATTTTAATCTATTGAGATTGCTCCAAATTGGGTGAGAAATCCATTTTGAACTTGTTAGAGAAGGTCTTGAAGGAGATCCCTTTGTAATGAACTGTTTAGTGGGGTTTTTATGCATGAAGAAAAGAGCCATGAAAAAATCCTACCTCGTCGACATGGCAAGAGCATTCTTCAATATCATAGATTTTGTAGGCCAAGCTCCTCCCTATTCATTCTAGCAGTAGAAGGTCGACAATGTCACTGTTTGCCTCATCAGCATATTGGAATCGACCTTCTTCTGCAGTAAAGCCTCTGCGCATTCCCGGCGTAGCAATCATAGCAGCTTTGTGTGTAACAAAACCAAGTGGCTAATTGAACAGTATGTCCAACTTCAACTACCTTACTCAGCTCGTTTATGTAGGCACAACTACTTATGGCCTAACTCTACCGTGTTTCACTGCAAACAGATCAAGAGAAACTTGGATACATCTCCTCTACATTTGTAACGGCGACATATTCCAGCGTGCGGTGAGTAAGAAGTGCCACATTAAAGTCTTGAACGCTGAGGACAGAGTAAAAAGAACACACCGAAAATTGCATGCTGCCGTGGGAATGGCACGTTCCCTCGTATTATAAAAATTGGGGAGGACTGTGCAAACTCCCTCGTGCAAGGACACCAACACATTTTCTTTTTTTCTATAACATAAGAAGTAAAGAACACATACAAATAATGAGATTACTCTTAGAACCTTCAACATTGTGCTATTACTTTTCTAACGCTTCGTACTTATTCTTTGCAAGGGACATTCGAGAAATCAGCTATCGCTTGCCTCTTCCCAGCTCGAAAGCCCACAGTAGCACAAACCAGCACCAGGTACATGGTTGTTTCAAATGCTTGAATTGTTCGTTGATTAGACGTGACTAGTAAGTAGATATCACAAAGTTCTCATCACATTGAATCATTTAGATTGAGTCCGACTTAAGCCTTCAATGGACCATCACCGAAAGCGTAGGATACACCTCAGCAGATCGAAAGCGAGACATCGCACTTCAATCAAGAAGAAGGCTAGATTTCTACCGTGCTCACAATCATGGATTGATATTGTCAATATAGTATACCGATGGAGTTCAGATGTTGCAGTGATATTCAGACCTTTAAGCATATGCTTTGTTTGTGGTGTAGTTTTCATCCAAAGAAGCGCCTCTTTTGATTGTACTCGAGCTCCAGACGAGACATCGATTGCAATGTTTGCTAGCAGTCTATTGGTATCCAGCTTAGAGCCTACACAAATAGAAACACAATAAGTGCAGTGCTCCACTTGTGAGAACTCAAGTGCACGTCGCATATATTTTGTGCCCCTACTTCCAGACTACACAAGAAGAATATTGAACGGAAATCAACTTCACATACAGCTACTGAGCGTCATTGACATATCTGTCAATGCCATCTCAACAATGACAACAATTACACGAGGTACACTAGACAGACGTTCAATATTAGATAACCCTCTGCTATCATGGAGTAAAGAGCATAGAACAACCTTCTTAGAGCAAGATCTAGCTACATCACAAGTGGCAGACATACTTGCATTCAATCTCAAGAACAATTTTGTACTCCAGAAGTACATGTCGATGGCTGAACGACCGAATAAGAAGCTTGGCCTCTGCATACTAAGTCAAGATAGTGTGAGCAAGATCATTCAACAACAACAAGACAACGCACCGTTTGCACTGATGGCGCAGCTTGACACAAGTTTGATGTTTGGTATCATCAAAAACATCGTTGAACGACCCAGGAGAAGAGCATTCACTGCTAGCGATACTTACGAATTTGCTTCTCTGCAGCTCTGTGGCCGTCAACAATTGCGTGAGAGAACAGTTACTTTCAAGCCCAACGGCATGCTTGCCGCATCAAGCTCTGCAAACGACATCACAATAGAGACAACAACGTTTCCATTCCTGTTCCCTTTTGGGAAAGGCGAGTATGATGGTAAAAGCAACTTCAGCATATATGTAAAGATACGTGCATCGACTCTATTCTCCGTGTACACCCTGTCAAAATACCTACTCATAATGTACCAACTAAAGCAGGCACTTATGTTGGCTAACAATACATACACGAGCTTGTTGCAAAAGGACATTGACAACTACAAGAGGGCCAATCGTACAACAATTGACAAAGATACTGTGAGGCATATGCTTCGATACAGCATCCCATCCACCATGCCAGGCTCCTGCTCGTGGCGCCGCAAGAACCTAAAGGACTTGATAGCAATGGTGGACGAATGGGGAATGCCTGATTTCTTCTTGACTTTCACTGCCGATGAGGTCACAAACACAAGATGGCCTGAGATTGACACGATTGAGCTAATTGCACGTTAGTTAAATGCCTCCTTCACTTGGACAGATTGCCCAGTCGAATGAGCCCTCACCTTCCACTCTAAGTTTCAAATGCTTATGTCAAAATATATACTTGCAAAAGGTGTGTTGGGCTGTGTGCAACACCACTTGGTTAGATATGAGGTCCAAAATAGAGGATCATTGCATGCTCATGTCATATTGTGGATGCATGAAGAAGACAAAAAGAAACTATCTGTTAAAATAGCTGCATACATCCTGACACAAACTGGCTCTGTGGTTTTGCCAGAAGTAAGCCGGCTCCGAGAACTCGTACTCAGGAAACAACTTCACAAGTGCCGCACAAGTTGTTACCACGGTCAAAGAGATGGAGTATGTAAACACTGGTTTCCATTTCATGTGCAGCCAAATCCAAA
The DNA here is from genome assembly GCF_014529385.1 of Adiantum capillus-veneris. Classification (NCBI taxonomy): domain Eukaryota; kingdom Viridiplantae; phylum Streptophyta; class Polypodiopsida; order Polypodiales; family Pteridaceae; genus Adiantum; species Adiantum capillus-veneris. The sequence goes on along the minus strand of NC_140946.1, from coordinate 69,350,923 downwards.
CCCAGTCTTCAACGAACAAAATCACAGATGGCAATCCTTCAAGCCCCGACATGAAGACAGAAATGTCGTACCGTACCACCATACACTGCTCTTGCTATGAGGTGAACATATGAATATACAGCGGGTCACCAATTCATCGTTGTCCTACTACCTCTTGAAGTATGCACTCAAAACTAAACCAACGGGCCATCTCAACATCCGCTCAGAAGATGCAGAGTGCTTAGGCCTAGGTGGCCTTGACAATGTAAAATTGAAGCTGATCTCGGTCTCTTTACTGTCGAAACCTATATCAACAACAAAAGTGGCATTAAATTGTTTGCAAATCCCAATCATTTCAAAGAGCAATAGCGTCCAATATGTTGACTCATCACCCCCGGCACTATGACAACGAATCGTTTCTCACAACAATGATATCGTGCTGCACCCTGTTGATCTGTATTGCACACAACCATAAACTCTGGAGAAGCTTACATTTTACGACTTCCACAAGGATTACATAGTGACGAAGGGAAAAGAAAGGAAAAAAATTATTTCAGAGGAGAATACCTACGGCCAATCATTGCAGCGGCAACACCGATTGGTCCATTTCATAGACTTTCACCCAAGGCATCATCCGAAGGCTTTCTTTTACAACATGTTGCTAAAGAGCATCACCTTCAGAAATGAATCCCAGCTGCTCTCACCGGAGAACACGTCCAGGTCACACTATCTGTTGGGGTATAAAGCCCAATGTGGTTGCCCAGGTAAGTGGGCGAGCCGTCAGGTATGTACACATATTCTTTTGTAAAAACCTAATAAGAACTCACTATGCTCTACACATTACAGTAGAGCAAGTTCACCATATCGTCATGCTCTTCTTCTCGCACTCTCTCTCGGGTCGCACTTCCGCTCGTACTCCTTCAACTGGTATCAGAGCTCAGATCGAGGCTCGGGGCAGCACTGCAGGAGGCTAGAGTCACCAGCTCAGATTGGAGTGAAATTCGACAGGCAAAGACACGGCCCCAAATCTTGTGGGAAGGCTGTAGGGCTTGGTGTGCTCAGAATTTCATTCTGAGGTCATCTCGGTCACCGTTCCGCTTCGACAGAGGTCTGCGCAGGCCATTTTCGACTACGTGGTCTCGGCAGGTGCAGATCCGACTCTGCAAATTTGGGGTTTTCGGCCTACGACTGCAGGTGCTGAGGATATCGACACTCCCAGAGTGTTGATTTGTGGCTGTCTACACATCGAAGGACGGCTCACAGTTCTTGGAGGCGTGTCACATACGACACGGGCGCATCTACACACAGACTATAGGCAACATCCACTAGTTTATCAGGTTGATATTGGTTCAAAGGTCACTTTGCAGGGGAAACTCTACCGAATTTTTCCCAGGAAAGTAAACTACTGTGAAGCGTAGCTATGGCTGGATCACAGGACACTGCTCTTTACAATATCAAGAAGCTAGATGGAACCAATTTCCCATTGTGGAAGAAGCAGATTTGGCACGTGTTGGTACAAAAGAAGCAGATAAAACCTATAAAGCTCAAGGGGATAAAACCAGAAGATATGGATGAAGATGAATGGAGCGAAATGGATGAATTGGCACTTTCTACCATTATGCTGACTTTGGAAGAAAGCGTTTACTTCAATGTAGCAGACGAGATGTCGGCTTATCAAGCATGGTTAAAGCTGAGTGATCTTTATGAGAAGCAGAGTGCAGCTTCACAGGTATACTGGCTTAAGAAGCTTGTTGACTTGAAGATGAAAGAAGGGACACCTATGTCCAATCATCTGAATGAATTCAACACAATCTATAGTCAGTTGTCAGCTCAAGGTGTCAAGTTTGATGAACCAGTTAGAGCTATGTTCCTGTTGATCACATTGCCGAAAAGTTGGGACACTTTTCGCACAGCTTTGAGTAATTCTGCACCTCCAGATGGTTTGAACATAGCAGGTGTAGAAGGAAGTCTGTTTACTGAAGAAACCAATAGAAAGACAATGGACAAAGGCAAAGGAACAGCCTTAGTTGTCAGGGGAAGGACCAAAGAAAAGTACAAAGGTGGAAAGAGGAATCAGTCTCGTAGCAAGTCCCGCAGTGCTAAAGGCAAGAGTGACATAGAATGCTACCATTGTGGCAAGAAGGGTCACATGAAAAGAGACTGCAGAGAATGGAAAGCAGAAAAAGGCAAAGACAAAGCTGAAGACCATGGTGAGAAGAACAAGTCCTCAGTGAAGATTCAAGAAATAAATGTGACAAACACTGTTGTAGAGGATGACAGTCTAGTGTCAGGAGACATCTACTTCTTGAAGAATACAATGGACTCAGCTCTTCTTACAACATCTGATGGAAATGCACTGAGTGACTGGATTATAGACTCAGGGGCATCACTTCATGTGTCTCCAAATAAGGAGTGTTTTACCTCTTATGTGACCACTAAAGATCATGTTCGGCTAGGCAATGGGAAGACATGTGAGATCTTAGGTGTTGGAGATGTTCAATTGAAGTTTCAGAATGGCTCTTCTTTCACGCTGAAGAATGTGAGACATGTTCCCGCAATTACAAAGAGCTTGATCAGCACAGGTTTACTTGATGATGCTGGCTACGTCACCACTTTTGGACAGAAGATGTGGAAGATATCCAAGGGTTATATGACAGTAGCACATGGAGTAAAGTCTGGAGGACTTTACATGATTTATGTATCAAATGTCTCTAAAAATGTAATCAATGTAACCGAGCAGCCGAACGTTTCTTTGTGGCATAGCCGGTTAGGACATATGTCCAAGAAGGGAATGGAAATCTTGTCTCGTTCTGGTTATTTACCTGGCTTTTCATTTAATGATTTTGAATTTTGTGAACATTGTCTGTATGGTAAGCAAACACAGCAGCCACATAAGCATAGAAGCAGTAGAAGAGATACACAGTTGGCACTTGTTCATAGTGATTTGTGTGGACCTATGCCTAACCTATCTCTAGGGGGAGCTTCTTACTTTATGACATTTATAGATGATTACTCGAGGAAAGTATGGGTTTACTTTCTCAAGCACAAGGATGAAGCATTTAGTGTTTTCAAAACGTTTGTGACACTTGTGGAGAATCAGAGTGGCAAGAAGCTTAAATGCTTACGCACTGACAATGGTGGAGAGTATGTTTCAAAGGCCTTTCAGGACTTTTGTGAGTCAAAAGGTATAAAACGTGAACTTACTGCTCCTTACAATCCTCCTCAAAATGGTGTTGCTGAGAGGATGAATAGGACCATACAAGAGAAGGTCAGAAGTATGTTGTCTAATGCACATCTGCCAAATGGGTTTTGGGCTGAAGCTGTATCAACAGCTGTTCATCTTGTAAATAGATCTCCTAGCAAGGTTTTGCAGAAGGATTCAGTGCCAGAGATGGTATGGTCAGGCAAAATGCCCTCATACAAGCATCTCAGAGTCTTTGGCTGTGAGGCATATACTCACGTTCCAAAGGAATTTAGGAACAAACTTGAGCCAAAGAGTAGAAAGTGCATCTTTCTAGGCTATGGTAATTCTGGTGAGATGGGGTACAGACTTTGGGATCCCGAATCCAGAAAGGTTGTCCGCAGCAATGATGTTCACTTTAATGAATCCAAATATCATTCTAAACCAGAGAGGGTTGAGGAGATTAGAAGAGTTGTCTTCCAAGAAGATGGACCTGCACGTGCAAGACAAAATGTCAGGGCTCAAGAGGAGCAAGGACAAGATAGAGTGGAACCACATGTTGTGGCTGAGCCTGAGCCACCTATTGTGCGTAGATCTGGACGTGTCACGCGACCTCTTGATAGGTTTGTTCCATCTATGAACTATGTCATGTTGACTGATTGCAATGAGCCTTCATGTTACAAGGAAGCAGTGCAAATGAAGGACTCCGGGAATTGGCAATTGGCCATGCAGTCAGAGATGACAGCTCTGCATAAAAACAAGACATGGAAGCTAGTTAAATTACCACAGGGCAAAAAGGCTCTACCTTGTAAATGGGTTTACAGGTATAAGATCACCGCTCATGATAGTCAGCCAAAGTACAAAGCAAGGCTTGTTGCCAAGGGATTTAAGCAAGAACAAGGCATTGACTTTGATGAAGTCTTCTCTCCGGTGGTCAAGATGACTACATTGAGATGCTTTCTTGCATTGGTTGCCATATTAGATTTGGTGTTGCACCAAATGGATGTCAAGACAGCGTTCTTGCATGGTGATTTAGATGTGGAAATTTACATGCAGCAGCCAGAAGGGTTTGTTGAGAAAGGCAAGGAAGATTGGGTATGCCAGTTGTTAAAGAGTCTTTATGGCTTAAAACAATCACCGAGGGCATGGTACCATAAATTCCACAAGTTTATGCTTTCTCAAGGCTACAAACGTAGTGAGTTCGATCACTGTCTATATACAAAGAAGGCTAAGGATGGTAGTTGGCTGATCCTTATTTTGTATGTGGATGACATGTTGATTGCTGGCAAGCACTTGGAAGAAATTTCAGCTTTGAAGTCAAAGATGGCAAAATCGTTTGACATGAAAGACATGGGTGAGGCAAGTCATATACTTGGTATGCGCATTGAGAGAGACAGATCAAAGAAGTTGATTTGGTTATCTCAAACAGAGTATATTGACAAGGTTTTGCAACGTTTCAATATGGAGAAGGGAAAGGCACTGAGTGTTCCATTGCCACCATATGTGAAACTTAGCAAACAAGATTGTCCTGTGTCTGAGAAAGAACAGGCTGAAATGGATAAGATTCCATATGCGTCTGCAGTGGGTAGTTTGATGTATGCAATGATTGCTACTCGCCCAGACATTGCATTTGCAGTGGGAGTAGTAAGTCGATACATGTCAAACCCAGGCAAGAAACATTGGGAGGCAGTGAAAGGAATATTGAGATACCTGAAAGCTACAAAGAGTATGCGTATATGCTATGGGAGTCAGGAGCTAAGTGTAAAGGGTTTTACAGACTCAGATTATGCAGGTGACTTAGACAACCGAAGGTCTACGTCAGGGTATGTCTTTACGTTGGCTGGTGGAGTAGTATCATGGCGTTCTAGATTACAAGATTGTGTTACTCAGTCTACTACAGAGGATGAATATGTTGCAGCATCAGAGGCATGCAAAGAATCAATTTGGCTTAATCGACTAGTAACAGATTTGGGAATCAAAGAAGAGATGCCTGTGTTATATTGTGATAGTCAAAGTGCTATACAATTGGCTCGCAATCCAGTTTATCACTCAAAGACAAAGCATGTGGATGTGAAGTATCATTTCATCATGGAAATGCTCGAGGATAAGCAACTTCAGCTTGTCAAAGTTCACACCACAGAAAATCCTGCTGATCTACTTACAAAAGGACTTCACTCAGAGAGCTTTGTGCATTTTCGCAAGCAGTTAGGTGTAGGGTAGTACATCACTTCTCTACATCTCTTGTATATTAGCTTGTATAGTAGCTTCTCTCACACTTAAAGTACCACATTGGACTTTAAGTGGGAGGTTGTTGGGGTATAAAGCCCAATGTGGTTGCCCAGGTAAGTGGGCGGGCCGCCAGGTATGTACAACATATTCTTTTGTAAAAACCTAATAAGAACTCACTATGCTCTACACATTACAGTAGAGCGAGTTCACCATATCGTCGTGCTCTTCTTCTCGCACTCTCTCTCGCGTCGCACTTCCGCTCGTACTTCTTCACTATCTTGAGTGCAAACTTAGAAATTTGGTACTGACAGATGAGGACCTTGAGATGTACATCACAGAGTACACACAATGAAATATGCTCACGACAGATCAAACACACCAATTTCACAACATGATACTACAGACAACATCCTCAACAAAGGCTGCCTCATTTCAATCTCCAGATGTGCAAACAGATTATGAGCAACAGGACACGTCATCTCGTATCTCTGCCCTTCTAAAAGAGCTTCAAAATGTCCAAAATGCGTCATTGACATCTAAACAAGCAGAGATCTACAAGAAGCTCACAGCAGCAAAGGGTGGACTGCATGCGATCACAGGCACTCCTGGGAGTGGCAAAAGCTTCCTCATAAGATACATCACAAGCCAACTCATAATGCAAGGGAAAACTGTTACACTCGCTGCTTCGACTTGTGCAGCAGCCACGAGGTTAAGCAGCATCGCAACAACTGTCCATTACCAATTCAAGATACCAGTGAGCACACAACAGTATCCCCTGTCAATCTCCAAAACTGATGACAGATACATCAGTATTAAAGAAGTAGACACGATTATCATAGACGAGATTTCTATGTTAACAAAGCAAACTTTTGATCTCATAGTACGAAAAATTGTGAATGCTACCAACGACACACTGCTAGACCCACTCAAAGATAAAAAGGTCTTCTTGTTTGATGATTTAGCGCAGTTGCCACCGGTATGCAGGCATCAAAGTGATCAGTGCTACTCGTGCCACATCACAAGCTCCACTTATTGGTCCACTGCTACTACGTACATTATGTCTTGCTCAGTGTGCCATGCAAAAGATATCTCTTTCATAGAGTTCCTCAATACAATAAGAGTCAGGCTCCCCACAAAGAAAGAGATTCACGATGCGCTCGGTGACCGCATCATAAAGCAGGATCAAATAGAGCAACATATGGATAGGAACATGACAATCATTTGCACACACAAGACCGACGTTCAATATTATAATAACCTTCTCTTGGAACGCTTCCATCGGCATAGTCACATCATCCAAATCGGCCTCAAGACGAACGCACACAACGTCCCTGAGCTCCAAGCATGGCTTGAAGATCCCGACTTCCACGCAATTGACAGAATAGCAGAAGGAGCAAAGGCGCTGATAACAGAGAACATAAACTCAACAATTGGAGCAGCCAATGGATCCTTATGTCGCGTAGACGAAATCCTCCAAGATGAAGATGGCGGCGTCAAAGCAATCAAAGTCACACTGGACACATCCAAACAGGAACTTACACTTCAACGGTCAAAGCATAGCAGGCGGACATTCAATGGGCACTGGTACCATAAATCCACATTCCCAATAGCTCTCGCCTATGCTATGATTGGACACAAATCCCAAGGCGCATCAATCAACACAAATGTCTTGCTCATTGTAAAAGAAGTTTTTGCCCTTGGCCTTCTACACGTGACGCTGTCGTGCGTCACTGAGCAAACTCGGCTACATTTACTGCAGTTCCCTACACCAGAGATGTTCACACCATCTAGATTTTTGACCATCTAAACGTGAAAGTTTTCTTCCCCCTCTTCAGTATCAATTCCTCTTTCTATTAAACTGATTGAATCGCCTTGTAACTGCCTTGTATATAAAATAGAAATTTCTGTTCAACTGCTTATCTTCTCTTCTGTCGACTTGTAATGTTCAATATGTTACATTGCTGAGACATCTTCTCTATCACCTCTGCTCACTCTGATCCACCTTTTGTAAATTTACTGCTCTTCCCTTCCTCACTTCATTCATTTGTGTTAAAACGTTTGTCAGATCTTATGCTTCAGAAATATTGTAAGAGATCATCAAAATAATTATTTCTATGTGCAGGAAACTGAATCAAACAATGGATCACAACACGGTACATTCTGCACGCTTGTCTGATCTTGCATCTGCCTATGTATACACATGCGAATCAATCACTCATCTTACTGTGCAGCTCTTCAAGCAATACACGAACAATGCAAAGGAAACGCAACCCATGATACAACCTAAGAGATTTTACCTCACGACTAAGCAGATGAGATTGGCTAACTCAGCAGGCGAGAAACCCCATGCGTATATGGAGGGGTTCCATACTTTCCAAGAGCGTCGCAACTTCATGAATAAGTGCGACGCAAGATATAAAGCTCTAAACCAAACGATGGCCACACCAAACACAGACAGGATGACAACATATACTATTAGAAAAGAAAAATATAATGCCTTCTATCTGTCATGCTAACCAGCTTGCTCCTACATCCTGCAGGTCTCATGAAGCAAATACTTGAAGAGTTTGATATCCAGTACGAGGATGATGAGAGTATGTTGCGTAATGTTGAAGCACAACAACTCCTCGACACAAAAACTAAAGGAATTACATTGTATACGATGGAGCAGCTGCGGTTTGGTTACAACATTGATTTGGCTGAACTTTCAAAAGCTACTAAAGAAAGCCGCTATCTTGGCAAATTTCATGACTTCGGCAAACCACACGCACGGCGCAACTAATCCACCTATCACAATCCAGAAGGTAGCATGGCACTATAGTGAACACAAGGCAGTAAGTTATGGCCAACCAGCCTTCCCATACAAGCCAATTGCAACAGACCAAGGCAAGTATGGATAACAAGTATCACTACCGTCCATTCATTTCTCTATAGCACCGTCATTTTTTGCTGATCTAACCAATGTGGATGGACTTCATATTTAGACACTCATCAACAACCAGAGACAAGCATCGGTCTTCCACCCTAGAAAAAGCAACGTCGCGAGAAGAATACATAGTCTACAGTATACGATGCACGAAAACCAGTAGGAGATATATCGGTCTTCCACCCTAGAAAAAGCAACGTCGCGGGAAGAATACATAGTCTACAGTATACGATGCATGAAAAACGGTAGGAGATATATCGGAGTTACGAACAACATCCATAAACGCGTTTGCCAGCACAAGCACAATCCTTCGAAGAGAATGCGAGCGGACATGCATGCACATAGTCCTTTCGAGGACAATTTTGAAATTATCACTTTAGCAACTAGTACCAATATACATAAAGCTAGAAACTTAGAACATTTTTATATTAAACAACACAAAAACAACAACTGCATTAGGCTATAACGTTTGCTCTGGACATCCACCAAGGGTGAGAAAAAAAAAAAAACACAAGAAAATATAGCTGCGAACTTCTGCCATCTTTATTTCATTGTTTTGTTCACTATCTTTGTCACATAACTTTGATCATTGGCTACAACAATGTCTTTTTGTTTCCATTCAAACTATGACAAACATGACAACTTATCAACTGCTTTGATTTAAATGCTTTTTCTTTTTTGTTTAGAATGGGTAGGCCAATTCCAGCTGGTCTGATTGAGCAGCAGACCGAATTTGAGACTGCAATGTATAAGTTGCAATATTGTCTTTACCCAAATTTGCAAGAGCGGGTGCTCAGACACTACATGCATAAATGGAGTGAGTTCATTCCATGGCCAGTTCAACCACCTATCCCATGGCATCCACATTACATCACTTGGAATACACTCGGTCGACAAATCACCATCGACATCGCCGTACTGGCTAGTTGCTCCACAAAACACCATTGTATGCAGTTCGTGCAGATTACGGACGTGCTCGGCCTACTCGAAACTATAGAATTAAATTACTCTAATGTGGTCCCCAATCACCTTCAGTCAGCTAAACAATTCATTTTGTGCTACTTTTTTGCCAACTAGTTAGCCACACGTGCAACTTTGAAGAGCATCTTACCGATATAGCCCTTTCTTCTCCTGCATCATAAACTCCCACTGATATGTATTGTTACCTAGTCCTCCTCCTCTTCTCCACAAAAGTTTTGTCCATTTCATTATAAAGCAGTCATTGCATGCTCGATTCAAAGTCTTCCCAACTCTCTCTTGCTTAGTTCCGTTCTTAATTCATCAACTTTTTGGCATACTCTTTACATCAAATCGTTTAAGTGACTTATACTCACTTAGAGTAACAAGATTTGTGCAAAACAAATAATAAGCGTTGTCTCTCTCTCTCTCTCTCTCACCTTTCATTTTTACATTTTTCTTTACGGATGTGTACTCTTGTTTAGTGCTTCCATGAGAACAAAACAGTATATACATTCCTATATGTATGAGTGACTTCTACTCACTTAGGGTAACAAGATTTGTCGAAAACAAATAATAAACACACGCACTCTCTCTCTCAGCTTTCACTTCTATGTTCTTTTTACTAATGTATACTCTTGTTCAATGCTTTGATGAGAACAAAATAGTAATTACAATAGTGTCCTTGCTCTCCATTCATTTCCATACACATGTAGCTACCAAAGGGAAGCTCTCTTTAATTGCAATCGCCTTGAAGGCTTGTACCGTTACACCAATTTGTTATCCACTTCCGGTTATGTAGGCTAACGAAGCACTCTAGTTTTTTCAACTTCTTGCTAAGCTCGTGGGCGTGCGATCCGAGTTATGGGCCATGGGATCGATCATGCCAAGTGCCTCACCAAGTAAAAATTTGGCTAAAACGGCAACCAACGACTTGAGACATTAAGACTGACTAATAGAACTGACACAGTGCGTTTGTGCGAGCGATGGAAGAACAGCAGCTGCCCATCGACATCACCTTCTCCAAGCTGGCGGACTGGCTCGTCGATCGCAAGCGCATTGCTGCCGATTGGCGCAAGCGTCTCCTGCCCATCCGCGCCAAGATCTCCGCTACCCTCCCCAGCCTTCCCAAGGATCTCCACCCTTCTTTCCCCACGGTTTCCGCAGAAGGTTGGCTTCACCTTTTCTCCCTTAATTCGGCGTCAGTGCTTGCGTTCTGTCGTAAAAACTCACTTTTGCTTCCTTCTTAGCCGTTATGGGTCTGTCCCATTGTATATGTCTTTTGATAAGTTGCTCTCTCTTTCTCTGTGGATTGATTGTTCCTACGACGTTAAAAACTTTTCTTCTCTTCTTCTTCCTCTCTCTCTCTCTCTCTCTCTCACACACACACACACACACACACACACACACACACACACTCTACTAAGGCTGGGTTCAGACTGGAGAGGTGGAAGAAAAGCATCCTTCCACCACTTCCAGGCGGAACATAGGGGTGCTGAGCTCCTCCGCCCTAGTGTTCACACAAGGCGGTAGCTGCAGCAGGTTCACATGGTTGCATGGCAAAGCTCTATTGGCTGGAGAAGGATGGAAGTGCTCAAAGAGGGAGGGGGGGGGTGTTGAAAGAAAAACAAGGCAGGGTGGAAGAGAAAAGGGAATCCTTTCCTTGACGTGGCTGCCCTGTCAGCAGTTTACGCCGCCTTATGTGCCCGGTAAACAGTCTTGAAGCCATAACCATTTTGAATTATTCAAGCAGTGAATTTCCGCACTATGTCCACTTAGATGAGATAAGCTCGACTGTAGGTTCCAAATTCCTTTATAGTTTCCTAACTAAAGAAAGCTCCAATAATAATGCGTATTTTCAGACTATAACCTTATGAAGGCATAAAAGTGTTATGGGGGACTAGCCCATAGAACCTTTAAACTTGACCTAGAGTCGTAGGTGAGTGACGATCCTTTACTGAAAACTAAGTTAGCAAATTGAACAATACACTCGATGAGGGACAATCGAAACCGGCACGAGGGACAAGAGTTGGAGAAAAAAGCCCAAAACAGGGTTGAAAAACGAAGCTTATACAAGGAATGACAATCTCTACCAGCATCATTGTTGAATGTAGGTTACCTTCGGAGGGTGATAGAAACTCAGTTCGTTGGTTTTATAGAGTATGTTCAAAGCATGAATGATCTCTATACAAACCTGCACCTACTCTTGGCACTGACGACGTGAGTAGGGATGCCATAGCTGTTGTCCAAGCTATGCATGATAAAGGTGATAATCTTATTCTTCCTATTTGGACAAGTAGAGAAGTAACAGGTTTGGACACTCCAAGCGACAAAATCGATAGCAACACACGACAGAAACTCATAATCATTGAACTTTTGTAGAGATAAAGAGAGAGAGAGAGAGTTGACACGGCCCGACATCGTTCCATTCCCAGAGGTATTGGCCCCAAAGATTGGCGCCCCTTTCGGTATTATTAATGCTTAATCAAAGTACAACTCCCGCAGGTGCTCTCAGATTCTGCGTCCAGATGCCTTGAGAAGTGAGGCCCCTTGGACTTATTTATTCTTACAAAGGGATGCCAAAACCAGAGCCCCAAAAGCAGTTAAACTCAAAAGCAAGGGATCCCAAAAGCAACAGGCTGCAAAAACTGCCAAAAAGCAGCCAACACAAAATATGGAATTTTGTACAGCCCTGCCACGTCAGCCGCCAGTGTGAAACGTGGAAGTCCGTACAATGTGCCACGCCAGCTTATCAACGCGAATTGCGGAATTCCTTGTGGAATTCCATACTACTGCCACGTGGCACTCTACTGTATAACTGCCACGTAAGCATGTACATACAGTTTTTGCCACGTCATCACTTCTGTCCGCGGGTGGTCATGCCGCGTCATCAGTTTGTGACATATCCCCCTCTTGAAAGAATTGTAATTGCCCTCGATTACGCCTGCAAAACAGAAAGAGGCCAATAACCAGTTTAGTAGACACTGACCCTACGTACCGATGCACTAGACATGACACATCTAGCACTTGTACAAAGACGACAGTCACATCACTTCACATGACATCACATGACATATCAAATCAATCATAGAAAAAAAGTTCGTTCCAAATCTCAGACCATGACTCAGAGTTACCAGGGAACGGACATTTCGGGCCTTGGAACGCCGGAACGGCGTTCCGGCCGGCTGGGATTTTCTGGAACGTGTCGGAACGGAACGGCGTTCCGGCTGGAAACTGTCACCGGAACGGGACGACCGGAACGGGCTGGAACGGGATGGGACGGACCGGAACGGCCCCAACGGCCATAAACGGCAGTTTTTGAAATTGAAAAAAATGACTGTTAGGCAGCCAACGGCCATTTTCAGCAGTCAAAAAAGTATATAATGCCCCCCTCCTCCCCCATTCTTCACACACTCATCAAGCCTCAAGGCCCATTCTCCCTTGCTTGAGCCTTGCTCTCAACTCTCAAGCCAAGCTCATTCTCCCTAGCTTGCTCTCAACTCTCAAGCCATAGTGTGGCGCCGCGGCATGCCTCAAGGCTCAAGCTCTCAACTTCTCTCTCTCTTGGGCTAACTTCTAAGTTCTAACCCTCAACTTTCAAGGCTCAAGGCTCAAGCTCTCACGGAATCAAGCGGCAAGCCTCTCTCTCTCAATCCCTCTCTCTCTCTCAAAGTTCAAGATCAAGCTCTCTCTTTCACGGATAATCCATCATCCATGGCCTCTTCTTCTCGTTCAACCCCCTCCGTTCATGCGGGCAACACTCAAAAGGCGAAGGAATGGTCGTGGTGGGATGAAGTGACCTCGGAGGGCACCTTGTCGGCGGCGGGAGGGTCTCGTGCATGGGGATGCAAGCTATGCTCTTACATGCGGAAAGGGGGGCATGACAAAGTGAGGGCACACTTTCTTCGAGTGTCGGGACATGAGGTGAAATTTTGTGCCAACGTAACCATCGAGAAGAGGAAGGAGCTCGAGGAAAAGGATCGGCAATTCAACCATAAAGCCAAGCCGGCACGCAAAGGTATTGATCCAAAGACCCTCATTTTCCCTTCTTCCTCTCTACCCAGTGTAGGTGTTGGTGCATCTTCAAAAGGTCCAATTCGTCGCCAAAAGACCCTTGCCACCTCTTGGGACCCAAAGAAGAAGGAAGAGGTGGATGCGGCCGTGGCCCGATTCTTCTATCACGACCATATCCATTTGTCGCAGCGAGGTATGTTCATTGTTTTATGATTCATCAATCTTCTCTCTCATTTCTTCCGTTATCGTCGTTTCCACTTTTTTGATACTAACCTCTTCTATGTTTGATCGAAATAGGTCGGAGTATTGGAAAGTCATGGTGCAACGGATAGGAGAGTATGGCATCGGCTATGTGCCGCCATCTTCAGAGGCTCTCCGAACCACCTTGCTCGATCGAGAGAAGGCTATCGTGGAGCAAGCAACCCTCAACATTCAACGTCTTTGGGCAAAACATGGCGTTTCCCTCATCGCTGACGGGTGGAGCGATACAATGAAGAGATCTATCCATGGTCTCGTCGCATACTCCAGTGGAGAGATGTACTTTGTGCACTCTCATGATGCCACTGAGAGTGGCAAGTCCGCCGATGTCCTCTCTGCAGAGTGGACAGCGGCCATAGAAACCATCGGTGAGCAACACGTGGTGGCCTTTGTCACAGATGGGGAGGCATCAAACAGGGCAGCAGCAGCTATCATAGAGGGCCACTATCCGCATGTGACAGTGTGCTTTTGCATGGCACACTGCTTGAACAACCTTCTAAAAGACATCGGCAAGCTAGACTGGATTGCTCCAGTCATTGCTGATGCAGTGAAGATGGTTACTTTCATCAACAATCACAACTTGGTTCGGAGTGAGTACCTCAAGAGGTCGGGCGGCAAAGTGCTTCTAAAGTATTCAGATACCCGCTTCGCATTCAACTTTCTTCTTGTACGCAGGCTGTCTGAATGTCAAAATGCGGTCCGACAGGTCTTCATCAGTGATGAGTTCACCACCTCCCCCTATGCAAAGACAGTTGCAGGGATTTTGTGCAAGGATAAGGCAGAGGATCTTGAGTTCTGGAAGGAGCTCAAGAGTCTAGATGCACAGGTAAAACCGGTGGTTCATTTGCTTCGAGTTCTGGATGGCATGGATCCTTGCATTGGCAAGATTTATGAGGCAATGGACCGCATGATTGAGCAGCTTGCACAGCTTGAGCCGAACGAAGAGCGATATGAGGAGATCCATGCGCTTTGCAGCTCGAGGTGGAATTCATATGCCTCTCCTTTACACGGGGCAGCGTACATGGTGGATCCAGAGTTCCAAGGTGCAGGGCAAGAGACAGATAGGGAAGTCATGAACCAATTTACAGAGATCTTAAACAAGATGGTTCTAGACAGAGATGGGCGACGCATTGTCAGAGATCAGCTGAGACAGTACAGAGAGATGCGGGGGTCATTTGGCAGTCCAGATGCTCAGATTGATCGCAGGAAAATAGGTTCAGTGCTTTGGTGGGAGGACTATGGCTATGATGGCCCTGAGCTTCAGAGATTGGCGATCCGTATTCTCAGCCTGTCAGTTAGTACCTCATGCTTGGAGCAATTGTGGAGTACCTTTAGCCACATTGCTTCCAAGAAGAGAAATCGGCTTGGAGTGGAGAAGGCTAATGATCTTGTCTTCGTCAGTGCAAATTTGAAAATGCTTTGCAAGAGTACAGACAAACAGAAAGATCCTTTTACACAGTGGGAGATGGAGCAAGAGGCTTCTCAGGCGGGTGGAGATGCACATCCACCAACACCAGGTACTTCATCTGTGGCTGAGATCGAGCCGGACCTAGACCTCGATGATGAGGAATGGGAGGATGTGCATGATTTACAGCCGGCCACTACGGATTGGAGGCCTCTCAGGCTAGTGGCTCTTGAGTCTTGAGTCTTTGCCATTTATCCACCTTTTTGTATGGCTGCTTGAGCCTTGCCCTCTTTGCCATTTGTAGCTACTAGCATCTTTATGGTATTTGTCACCTTCAGTCTTTTGGTATTGTGGTCACTGAAGTCTGGTTTGAACTTTTCCCCCCTTTGGTTTTTTTGTAGCACCTTGGCCTCTGGCGGCCCTTGAGGCTTGTTACTATGTTAGCCATAATTAATTCCAAAGTGTTATCTCTGACTACTACTCTTGCAATTATTTGAGAACATTGTGTATGTACTATGGGCATTGTGTTTGCTCATTGTTGTTCATTTGGCTATGTACTCTGGGCGCCTCACATCCCAATCAAGTCATAATAAGGTTAAATGGTCTTCGAATCGTGTTTTTTGTGGGTATTAGAGTCAAAGGACTCTAATACTACTTGTATTCAAACACATAACGCTAAAAAAAAAAATATTTGGGTGTTTTTTTAGCCTGCCGTTCCGCGCCGTTCCCGTTCCGGGCCCATTCCCGTTCCCCCGTTTAGCAGGGAGGCCCGTCGCCGTTCCCGTTCCGCGTTCCGGGTAACTCTGGAGTAATATGGAGAGGCGCTTGGTATCTATGATTTCTAGGCTGATTAGAGCCAAGACCTCAGTTCCACGTGATATCATACGAGCGGAGCTGGCTGCCCCACCTATGGAGATTGAGGCACTTACCAGATCAGTATCATTTGTACACAGCTTATGGGACACCACCAGGGATAGATATGCTAGGCTTGCTCTTGAGTCATCCAGACAGCTGCCATTATAGGGAGATACATCATGTTGATATGCACAGATGAGCTCATGGTTTCAGCATGGACAGGTTGCCCCCTTTCCAGTATTCTCTTGATGCACCATCTTTGGCTCTTACACGGATGGAGATTACTAGACTCATTCGGCAGGATCTTATCCAGCTTGATACCATGAGGACATGGATAGAGCCATCACGGGAGTTGGGTACGAAGAGGGCTTTCTATAGAGAGCATCTTCTCCAACTCACGACAGACGGATTTGTCACACAGCCCAGCTACATGGACACACATCTATATCATGGTTTACGATGTGCCATAGGCCAGATACGCACATCTTCACACGAGCTTGGGATTGAAACAGGTAGATTCAGAGGCATACCAGCAGACATGAGGATATGTCAGTTATGCCATGCAGAGCTAGAGATAGAGTTTCACTTCATATGTCACTGCACAGTCTACTATGAGGTTCGGGGACGCTTTCACTGTTTATGTTTTGGAAACCCCTACAACTTTGCTCAAAACAAACGTGCACATTGGGAACAAATGCGGTCGGTACAATGGACACATCTATGGATGTTTTGAAAGCCCTGAAAATTGTGCTCATAGTAGACACACGTGAATTGGGAACAAATGCGACTACTACGATGGGATGGTTAGAGTTGGGTAATGAGGTAATGGATATTGCACACACCATACTATCATCATAAATGATTCCTTCATAATAGAAACCTCTACCCCTTAGCCTCCAAAATCTATGTTAGTGACACAAGTAGATATAGTTGATAATAGCCCTAAAGGCTAAGCTTGCAAAAGCTTTTGCACGGGCAATAGATGCAGAAATTTGAAAAACACATAGTAAAACTAGATATAGAGAGATGTGAAGCATAACATTTTCTTGTATAGAAAGATTCAACAAGACATAGAATGAGACTAAGTACAGAAATATGTGAAGCATAACGTTTTCTTGTATCCAGCTATATCTTATGTAGCTTGATCAATGCTACTGCAAGAGGAGTGAGTGGAGAGTACTACAAGTCTACAAGAGTCATGACTCATGATGTACTTCTAGATTTAGAGATCTCACCGATGTGTTGATGCTTATGCCACTGATGTTTTCCTTGCATGGGCATTGTGTTTGTTCAATGTTGTGTATGTGCTATGTACTCTTGAGTCTAGGCGCCACACATCCCAATAAGGTTGAACGGTCTTCGAATCGTATTTTTTGTGGGTATTAGAGTCAAAGGACTCTAGTACTACTTGTATTCAAACACATAACGCTAAAAAAAACAATATTTGGGTGTTTTTTAGCCTCCCGTTCCGCGCCGTTCCCGTTCCGGACCCATTCCCGTTCCCCCGTTCCGCAGGGAGGCCCGTCGCCGTTCCCGTTCCACGTTCCGGGTAACTCTGCCATGACTGCCAGCAACGTATTTAGTAATCGCATCTAGATCCATCTTGGACCTCATTGATGTCGGATTAACTAATCCCATATTGCGATCATGTCTATAGAGATTTTCGACTCAAGCATTAACGTGTGCGAGTAATCATTCGCCTCAAGCACTGTCGTGTGCGAAAATCATTTTCGGGGATCCCATGTAGAAGTACTTTATTCATAACATCATCCAACAGAATACTAACCAGTCGTTATGTATCCCTAAAATTCAAAAGAAAATTAGTGACTTTGATCATATCTAGGTAATCTGTGACAAAGGAGTTGAGTAACTCCCTCTTGTGCAATCCCGAGTGCACCAGATTTAACCCTGTTGATCTCGAGGATCGACAAAGCTTAGACCGAAAATATCAAGGTAAAGTTCGAGTATTCGAGGAGTATCTGCTAGGTCCTTCTTTTCCATCCATTTCGCATCCAATGCCATGGTGTTCTAGAATTTAACTAAGAATCACCATATCACTTTACCTTTCTCTTTTTTGTCGTGGAAAGCGAGTATCTTTCGTTCTTTCTTTCGTTTGTTTCCTAAGGCGTGCCTTCTCAAACCGTAAGAGCATCGTAGCCAAATCGTTTTTCTTCAGCTGCAAGTCGAATTGTGTCGGTCAAAAGCCTTGTGCACCTTGGCAAAAGCAGTATTCAGATCTAGATCATACTAATCTGCTTCAAAAATCTTATCCAAGGTCTGGGGAATGTTTTGATTTACCAACTGATTCCCTTTTTCCTTTCTTTCCTTGTGCCCTGGGACCTGCGGGTAGCGTCTTTTGCTTCCCTTGTCCATTGGCACGTCAGTGTCAATCATCGGAATCCTAAGACGCACTATCATCTGATTCCTCTTTCTCTTTTCCCTGTCCATTGGCACGTCAATGTCAATCATCGGAATCCTAAGACGCACTATCATTTGATTCCTCTTTCTCTGGAATCCTTTGATGAACTTGCATCTGGTTCTCTTAGTTCGTCGGAACCTTCTGATTCTCCAGAATCCTGTGATGAGCTGTCATCCGGTTCCCTTGATTCATTCTTTTCAATCAGGCGGATTCTTACTTTATTGAGGTTGATACTATCTTGTCCATAAGATAAGTCAATGAGCCGGCATGCGTTCCAAATTGTTCCTTAGCATGTTACATAAGTCTCTAAATAGAGTCAGACTTGTGGTTTAGACAATAGTCTCGATTCTCTTTCGGCGAATCACAACAAAACTGCTCAATCTGGTCTTTCAAAGTAATCTTCCGAAACGAAGACAGTGGCAAATAAGTATTCCAAAACCTTTGGGAGTAGTCATTCTATAGAATTCTGTGATGAGCTGTCATCCAGTTCCCTTGATTCATTCTTTTTAATCAGGCGGATTTTTACTTTATTGAGGTGGATACTATCTTGTCCATAAGATAAGTCAATGAGCCGGCATGCGTTCCAAATCGTTCCTTAGCATGTTGCATAAGTCTCTGAATAGAGTCAGACTTGTGGTTTAGACAATAGTCTCGATTCTCTTTCGGCGAATCACAACAATACCGCTCAATCTGGTCTTTCAGTGAATCTAATACCATGTCTGGGTACAAAAGAAAGAACTAGCACAAAGATACTACTACTAGAATCCATCCTCATTTGCACTTTGGATGTCGAGAGAGTATGGCTCGAATCCTCTGTTGTAGTCTCCATCAATGCTGTGTAGCCCCTCTCCTCAATCGTGGCTGTCTGGATCTCCGTAGCTCCAGTGCTCGGTCGATGAGAGTGCCGATAGTGGTCGAATGAGTGTGGGCCGAGCTCTGCAGTGATGGCTGCTCCTATGGCTGTCCCATATCTAGTGAAAAGAAATCTATAATCTCTCTCAGACTCTCTCTCTAGCTCTCCCCAGTAAAGTGTGTATATCTGTGTGAGTCAAGTAGATATAGCCTAAGACATCTTTGATCCTCATAACTCATGACCCTAGAGAAAGGACCGAAACCCTCTCTGAATAAGCAGTGGAAACGGCCACGTATTTCATAGTACACTGTGCAATGACATATGTAATATAGCTCTGCCTCTGGCTCTAGGTGGCATAAGCAGCATATCCTGCTGTCTACTGGTATCCTTTTGAATCTACCAATCTCCATCTCCAGCTGATGTGAGGATGTGCGTATCTAACCAATGGCACACTGCAAACCATGAGACATGTGTGTCCATGTAGCGGGGTCGAATCACAAATCCATCTCCTGTGAGGTTGAGAAGATGCTCTCTATAGAAATCCATCTTCGTGCCCAACTCTTGTGGCGGCTCTATCCATGTCTTGTTGGTATCCAGCTGGATCAGGTCCTGACGAATGAGTCTAGTAATCTCCACTCGTGTAAGAGACATTGAGGGTGCCTGAAGAGAGTACTGGGAAGGGGGCAGCCTGTCCATGGTGAAGCCATGCGTCTGGATTCTGGAACCATGATGTCATCTATGCATACGAGTATGAAGTGTCCCCCTGAAGAGCTAACTGTCTGGAAGACTCAAGGGCCAGTCTAGCATATCTGTCCCTAGTAGTGTCTCACAAGCTGTGCACAAAGGAGACTGATCTGGTAAGAGCCTCAATCTCCATAGGAGGGGCAGCTAGCTCTGCTCGAATGATAGCGTGGGGTACGGAGGCCTTGGCTCTAATCTGTCGAGATGTCACAAGACGGGCACCACGTGCCGATAGAAAAGAACAGACTGAATAGACTTTTGGCACTGCAATAACAACTGAACTGAAAGAGAGAGACGACACGCGACATGGAGTGGCGGAATTCCACCCCAGAGAGTATTGGCCCCAAACCTTGGCGCCCCTTTCGGTGTTTCTTTATATTGCATCAACACAGTACAAGCCGGAACTCCACGTTTTGCACCTTCTCTAGGAAGCATGCTAGAGAATGAGCCCTAGCGTCATATTTAAAGGCCCTTGGCCTAAAAAGCAATTACAATGAAAAGCGTTCAAATTCAAAAGCATCTGGTCCAAAAAGCAATGCTCAAAAGTTGCCAGCGAAAATCCGGAATTCCGTACAGCTGCCACATCAGCAGTCAGCGCAAAACGCGAAAATCCGTACAGCATGCCACGTCATCAGCCAGCTTCGCAATTTTCTGTGTGTGTGAGTCTTGCTTTATTTTAATTCTTTATGTCACTTGGGGCCCCATCGAACGGGGTCCCCATAAGTTGGTAGGACTTCTTCTTCTGTTACTTGTTCTTCTTAGGGTTTAGGCCCCTCGACCAGCATTTGCAAGTTGGTTCCATTCTTAAGGGCTTTGACACGTTAGCAGTTTGTGACATCTCCCCTTCTTGAAAGAGAGTAATCGTCTGCAATTACAACATATCTGCAAAACAACTCAAGTTAGCATGCCACGTCATCAGCCAGCTTCGCAATTTCTTGTGTGTGTGTGTGTCCTGCTTTATTTTAATTCTTTATGTCACTTGGGGCCCCATCGGACGGGGTCCCCATAAGTTGGTAGGACTTCTTCTTCTGTTACTTGTTCTTCTTAGGGTTTAGGCCCCTCGGCCACCATCTGCAAGTTGGTTCCATTCTTCAGGGCTTTGACACGTCAACAGTTTGTGACACGAGAGATCATAGATACCAACGGCCTCTCCATACGTCTCCAACCATACTGGCCTACAAAAGGTCCCCATATCTGCACCCCATACAACATAGCTGAGGCTACTATAGTATCAAAGAGCCATAACTTTGTTCGAGGTTCCTGGAACTGAACCTGCGAACACATCCTCTCCAAGCCTCCCAAGGCCGCAAATGCTCTAGTGAGTCTAGTCTCTGCTGCTCTCCCCAAAGAAAACCTCGGCCTAGTGAAGACAACCCCAGGGTAAGTGTATGCATCTCTATACAATCTCTTGACCATATGTGAAAGTCGGTGCTGATCTCCTGATCCACTGTGGTGTGGTGTTAAACACCATAACCTTGGTTTTATCAAGGTTTGCAAACAATCCACTGTCCTCTGCAAAATTGTGTAATGCATCCAATCGTCGCTGCATCCCCTCCGGTGAGTCAGAGATCAACACAATATTATCAGCATATAACAACAATGGGATCCACGTCCCTGCCAGCTGGGCATCTCTATCACCCTCTCTGTCAATGTAATCAGACACCTCATCAACATAAATACCAAATAGAGTAGGAGACAATGGGCAACCTTGTTTCACCCCAATGGTGGAGTGAACCAAATGGGATATCCTCTCCAGGGTGCGTACATGTCCCATCACTGATCTGTATAGAGCCATAATCCCCCTAATCAACACCCCATCTCCTACAGTCTGCACATCAATGGAGCTCTCGGTACCATGTCAAATGCTTTGTGGAAATCCACAAAGCTACAATAAATCCGTCTCCCATGTGACTTGCCCTCCTCAATGATGGCTCTGAGTGTCAGAATATGATCAAGAGTGGAGAAACCCCTCCTGAAACCGGCATGCCCTTTTCCCGTACATCCTCACCCTCTGCCCAATTACTCAACTGCTGTCACATGACGAGCACCACGTGCCATTAGAAAAGAACAGACTGAGCAGACTTTTAGCACTTCAGTAACAACTGAACAAAGAGAGAGAGAGAGAGAGAGAGAGAGAGAGAGAGAGAGAGAGAGAGAGAGAGAGAGAGAGAGAGAGAGAGAGAGAGAGAGAGAGAGAGAGAGAGAGAGAGAGAGAGAGAGAGAATACCCTGCCTGCGCGCGAATCCTGTGCCTGAGCCGAACCCTAAACCAGTTGCCTGCGCCGCGAACCCTAACCGTGCTGCACGCGCGTGGCGAAACCTGCTGCTACTGCACGAACCCTAACCCTGTTGCCTGTGCGAAGCCGCTGCAACATCAGCCCCCCTGTCACGCGCCCTGCTGCCTGCTGCGCGCGAAACCTGTTGCTGCCTGCCGCGCTCCCTAATTTCCGCAAACCCTAATTACCTCTGCTAACCCTAATTCCGCTACAAACCCTAATCCCGATAACCTAATTCCCAGAAACCCTACTCCCCTACACCATACCTGCCTCAGCATCAAAACTTGACTACCACCTGCAAGAGAAAGAGAGAAAGAAAGAAAGCGAGAGAGAGAGAAAACGTCCAAGATTCCAATCGAGTTTCCCTTTTTCCCGTTCGTCAGTCTAGCCCATTCTTCATGGCGGCTTTGCCGGTCTCGAGTGCTACGCACGGCACTCCATCACCACTTGCCTGTCACGTGGACTGTACTGGCGACCTGTTGACACGCATTGACTCCAAAATACAACACTTGGCACAGCATACCTTGGTTGGTCGGATGATTGGACAGTCTCCACCTCGCTCTTCCATACGTGATTGGTGTCAGACTGCATTGGGCACTACTCAGGGGTGGGTCTCGGAGCTTACGCTTCTTGGCAGAGGCATATTCATGGTACGTCTTTCAGATCCCTCCACTGCCTTAGCTCTCCTGGCTCCGTCTCCGATACTCTCTGATCGCAGGATGATATACTTGACGAGGTGGTATCCCGAGTTTACTACTGAGGAGTTTGACAGTCGACACCTTATCCCCAGATTCCCTCTTACGCTCTCCTTCCTGGATATGCCTCTCCATTTTATTGATGAGCATCTCCTTCAGATGATTGCTGCTCATTTTGGCACAGTTGTTCCAGGATCCTGCATCTTTTCCTCTGGTCCACCTCGCATTCAAGTCCTGGTGTTTGGGGATACTTCATTACCAGATACAGTTACTGTGGCTGTGCGCGATCGAGACTACTCTTGCCGAATGGTAGTCACTGGTCGCCCAGGGCAGTGCTTACGTTGTCACGAGATGGGACACTTGGCACGAGATTGCCCCACTCTACCCCGCCATCGGCGACAACAACAGCCAGCTCCTGGCACTCATGCTCAGTCACGTGGTCAGCGTCAACAACCGGTTCCTCCTACTACTACTCGAGCACCTCGACACCCTGCAGGTGCTCCTCGAGCTTCGACCCCCCATGTCCCTCCCTCTGCTTCTGTTCCTACTGAGAATGCATGGCAGACAGTGGGTCGTAACCATTCAGTCCGTCCTCGTCAGCAACCTTCACCGCATGCAGCCCCCAGAGTTACCTCTCCTGCTCCCTCTCAAGTTTCCACCACCCCATTACCCCCTGCTTCTCCTCGCCATTCTTCCTCTTCAGCACAGGATCACTTACCTCTACTACCAGCTCCTCCTTCTCTTGCCGTTCTCCCGCCCGCTCCTTCTCCTCTTCCCGAGATCCCTATTCCCATGCAGATGGATCATCCCCCGCTATTACCTCTCCCTGTTCCTCCTCCCCCTCTCGCCCTTGCTCCCCCCCCCTCCACCTTGTGGTCCTCCCCCTCCTTCAGCCGCTCATACCTACGTCCCACGCAGTTTTCTCAGCTCCTGTCCTCTTTCCTGGGGCTCTCATCGGGCTGAAATGTGTGGTGACTCAGAAGGACCACTGCGGGTGCAGCTCTACCTTATGCATCACAAGGCAGGTCGTGTTCCCTCTTTAATAGGCAGTGGCTCTCAGCCCACTCATTCCTTTTTCCTTCCATTCCATGCCGCTCAGGAATGGTCTGAGGATCAGGTTCTACATTTTGTGCATGCCCAATCTATGGCTCAGCTTCATTCATGGTTGTCTACTTCCGCTCCGGATGTACTGTCTCCACACTTCCCTTCCTGTATTGGTGCTATGGAATGGAGTGATGTTTATGCTTGCTATTCATTGCCTATGGTCATTCATGTATCCTCAGATGTGGTGCTTCCTATGTCTATGCGCATTTGGGATGTCAAAGTTGCAGCATCAGTAATGCAATGTAAACAAGCTGAGGTCCGTAGTTGGTGCAATGAGACGCCATATTTTAGAGAAGGCTTGCGGGTTGCTTTCCTACCGCCCGAAGCACACCCCTTGGATGGTCCAGCTGCCTCCAAGAAGATGCGCAGTTAGTCAGATGCTTTACCAATTCTTTCATGCAGACTATGGATTTACATGTAGTTTCTTGGAATGCTAATGGTTTACAGACTTCTCGAGTAAGAAGTTCCCGCAAGCTTTTACTTCGCAGAGATTTGCACACTCATGTAGTAGGCACTGTGGATATATTACTAGTACAGGAGCATAAGATTGCCACTCCCTTTGGCAATCTCATGCCCTCCGGCGCCCACACTTTTTGGGAGCCTGCTCTAGGCATTCATGGACAGAGTTGCGGTGTATGCATTTCAGTGGGGCCACGTTACTTGGCCTCAGTTCAGTAGCATGGCACCCTTGTCGCTGGCAGAGCAATCTATGTGTCTCTTCGGATTCAGGACTCATTGGTTTTATGTCAGTCTACGCACCCACTACTCCTCGGGAGAGGGCTACTTTTTGGGCCTCTCTGGCTACTGTTCTACCTGCTGTAGACTCTTGGGTTGTAGGAGGCGACTTCAACAATGTCGAAAGCGACTCTGATTGGCGATCCATCACTCCTTTTGTTCTATCATCCATCTCTCCCGATGAGCAGTCAGATTGGGATCGATTTCTTCTAGCTATTCAAGGTGTTGATGCATGGCACATACCCTCTTTTGGTCATCACCCTGCTACACTTCATTACTCGTTACACTTCATTACTCGTGGGGGTTTCAGAGACAACAGGGGAGATTATTAGAGCGACTTGATCGTTTTTACATTGGCCCTTGGGCAGCAGCTCTAGGTGGATTTACTACTATTTGGAGAGGGACCAGCCTCTCAGATCACTTACCCATCTCATTGTTTATCTCCTTCACTAGATCCTCTGCACAGAGACGGGGCTGCCGCATCCCTGACAGTGTTCTCACCACTGAAGTTTTGTAGCAACAGATTTGTGACTTATGGTCCACGGGTGCTTCTTATTGTGGTCCCCCTGGAGAGTTCCTTGCTCATTGCATTACTCAGTCTAGTATTTACTGCCGCGATCAGACTGCTATTATTCCTCGACAGTTGAGAGTACGTGAGTCTGATCTTCACATTCCTCTTGGTTCCACACAGCGCTTGCTTGAGGAGTGGCCTCAGGATGCTTATCTCGCTGCTAGACAGACAGAGCTCACAGAGGAAATTCGTCGTGTACAGGAGGCTAGGTCTGAGTTCACTCATCATGCTTCAGTATCTCATTGGATAGCTAAAGTTGATCGAATGAATAAAGCCTTCTTCGTTGCGCATAAAGAGCGCCCTCCTGGCACCACCCTTCGGACTTTTTGCGATGCTCAGGGGACACTTCATATGCATCCTGATGTTATTCTCGATATGTCTGCTGATTATTTTGAGGCATTGTTCACTGCTGATGTATGCACTACTGAGGTTTTACTGGCCCGTGAGCAGATCTGGCATCACACTCGACGCCGTTGTACAGAAACTATGGCCGAGATCTTGTTGGCACCCTTCACACTTGCAGAGCTTCATGCTGCTATCGAGAGTCTAGATCCATCCTCCTGCCCAGGAGAGGATGGCCTCACTAGAGCTTTCTTTTTAACTTATTGGGATGTATTGCATATACCACTGCTTCGTGGTTGTCAGGACATATTTGCATCAGGATATATGCATCCGGATCTTTGCTCAGGTCTCATATCTCTTATTCCGAAAGGGGGTGACACAACTCAGCTCCGCCAGTGGAGACCTATTACCCTACTCCCTTCGGTCTATAAGATATTAGCGTTACTGCTCAGTCATCGCTTGCGACCGTTCTTACCAGATATTATTCATACTTCTCAGACTGGCTTTGTCATGGATCGATGCATACTGGATAATATCTTCACTTTTTATGAGGCAGTAGAGTGGGCCAGATCATCTTCTGAACCTCGCTTTTTTCATTCTTGACTTTGAGAAAGCATACGACCGTGTTGAGTGAGACTTTCTCGAAGGATCATTAGCCAGGATGGGTTTCCCCTTGCGATGGATCGCAAGCATTTCCGCTCTTTTCAGGACTGCCAGCAGTGCTATTACTATTGGTGGTCGTGTCAGTCGCAGTTTTGAGCTCTCTCGATCTGTCCGACAGGGATGTCCTTTACCAGCATATCTGTATCTGTTTGTTGGAGAGACTATGTCAGATTTTCTTTGTGCTCAGAGTCATGCATTTCGTGGCTTGACCATGCCAATACCTTCAGCTCCGGACCTTATCGATCAGGAGTTCGCTGATGACACTATGCTGATGTTGCACTATTTGCTACCAGCTCTTGATGCCATGCGGGAGGCCTTGACGGTTTTTTGCATTGCCAGTGGTGCACGTATTAACTGGCATAAATCCTATGGGTTACTAGTTGGCAGTGATGACATACCTACTTGGGGGGTAGTTGATGGTTTCACATGGCTGCAGTCGGGTCAGACATGCAGATATCTGGGCTTTCAGGTTGGATTTGATGTTTCCTCACAGCAGCAGTTTGCACGCGTTCTACAGTCTATTCGCAGGAAACTCTGTCATTGGTCTTCACGTCATTTGTCGTTGGCTGGCCGTGCATTGGTCGTCAACCAGGTCATTCTGGCTACAGTATGGTATACGGCCTCTTGTTGGATGCTACATTCAGGAGTGATAGCTCAGCTCCGCAGACTAGTACGGAACTTTTTATGGAGTGGCACAGATGGGACTACTGATACTCGTGCTCGGGTTCGCTGGTCCACGATTATTCGAACTCGGTCAGAGGGCGGCCTTGGCATTATTGATCCACAATTACAGAGTCGCGCCCTTCTTACCAAGCTTATTGTTCGGGGCCTTTTTCCCGGCCAAGAACCTTGGAAGATGCTTCTTCAGGCCGCTATTTGCACAGCAACTCCACGCCTCGGCACTAGAGATGGTCATACTTGGCGTACAGGGTATCGTTTTCTCTTTACGGACGCCCCCTTGTCCACCAGCACTCTCTCACCCTTCATCCGATCACTCCTTCAGATTTGGGTTTCCATGCGACGAGCTCTCATACGCTCACCTCCCTCATGTCGTGAGGAGATTGAGCGCCAGCCTCTCATTTGGAATGATGCAGTTCTTGATTCTTCGGTTAACCCACCACGTCAGCTTGGAGAGAGGACTCACATTGATTGGGCTGCTTGGGACACTGGCCCTGCTGCCTCTATGCGGTTGTTTCATGAGACGCGTATGCTGGATGCAGATTTTGTAGCAGAACATTATGAAATTGGTCGCGGGGTGACAGACAGACTTCTTGAGATTGACTCCGCCATTCCTTCACAGTAGGACGCAGTCATGCGAGGCACGATTCAGATGCCTCCACATAGTGGCTGGGAAGGTCTCTTTGCTCAGAGCACTCTCTTATTAGTTCGTTTAGACACCATGCTGTTCACAATTGATTCAGACTCCTCTCAGGGGATTCATGCTAGATTGACATTTGCTCCCACCTCTCCGCACCTTGTCTACACCGGCGCTCGATGGGAGGCCATACGAGTAGTTGGCTCTCGCTGAAAGCGTCGTTGTGTTGACCCCCGTTTCGCATCCGCTGATGCCGCCCTTTGGAGGCTTTGGGTGTGGGAGGGTCGTGCCTTATCTCAGCTTTATTGGGACCCAGGAGAGTGGCATTGGCCTCACTCTAACTCCACCGGTGCACATGTATCATTTTTTGAGTACACTGTCAGAATTGGAAGATTAGCATTGATGAGACAGCACCCAGAGCAGCCCACTCGTATGCGTTTCTGGTTACATTCAGGTCTCTCCCATGCCTATCTACAGCAGTTTTGGTCAGCCATCTGGGATTTACATGCGGCTCGTCGTATTTCTTTTTTCATGTGGATGATTGCACATGCAGGACTTCCAGTAGGGACTTGGCTAGCTACTATGGGTCATGATCCGTTATGCACTCGATGTCCTTCACGACTACATGAGTCACCAGCCCATTGTCTTTGGTCATGCTCCTCTTCTCATACAGTGTGGCTACCAGTTTACTTTTTACTTAGCAGAGCAGGTGTTCAGGATGGATTTCTCACTTGGGGCTCTGTCTCATGGTTGATGCCGATGCCCGGACCGCATCTTTTCTATGAGGGCTCAGACACAGATCCAGCTCTTATGCTTACCTCGACTGGTTATCGGCGAGGAACTTTGGCTATGTTACCACAGATCGCATGGCAGGGGGATCCTCAGACACGTGATGAAGTTTTTTCAGTCATCACTAGCATTACACTATGGAATATTTGGAGAGCTCGTTGTCTTCACATTCTCAGTGCGGCTCCACAGCTCCTTGAGGATATCCTTACTGCCATTTGGCTGGACATCATTCACACCCTGATTTGGCAGTGGGATTCTTCCTCAGGTACATCTAGAGCAGCCGAGGCTCGACGATTTGCCTTTCTTCGGCGTTGGGCCCGAGCTCCACTCTTTTTCACACTTACAGGTGGTCAGATTATATGGCATTATGCCCCCCCTTAGTGGTTTCTACTCCACTCATCACACAGACTACCATGAGATTGTACTAGCCGAGTTGTCACTATAGTGGCTCTCACCTTTACTTTTAGCTTGTACACCCCACGTGACAGGCTATTTTGGCATCCATTGGGGATCATATTGTACTCAGTAATATACAGCTCTGATTTTTCCAAAAAAAAAAAAAAAGAGAGAGAGAGAGAGACGACACGCGACACGGAGTGGCGGAATTCCACCCCATAGAGTATTGGCCCCAAACCTTGGCGTCCCTTTCGGTATTTCTTTATATTGCATCAACACAGTACAAGCCGGTACTCGAGACTCTGCACCTTCTCCGAGAAGCATGCTAGAGAATGAGCCCTTAGCACATATTTAAAGGCCCTTGGCCTATGAAAAGCAATTTACATGAAAAGCCTTCAAACTCAAAAGCATTTGGTCCAAAAGCCCTTAGCACATATTTAAAGGCCCTTGGCCGATGAAAAGCAGTTTACATGAAAAGCCTTGAAACTCAAAAGCATATGGTCCAAAAGCAAAGCCAAAAAGCTGCCAGCGTAAATCACGGAAATTCGTACAGCCTACCACGTCATCAGCTAGCGCAAAACGCAGAAATCCGTACAACTTGCCACGTCATCAGCCAACGTAATTTTCGAAAATCTGTCACGTCATCAGCAGCTACGCAATTTCTTGTGTGTGTGTGTGTGGGTCCTGCTTTATTTCCTTTATGTCACTTAGGGCCCCATCGAACGGGGTTCCCATAAGTTGGTAGGACTTCTTCTTCTGTTACTTGTTCTTCTTAGGGTTTAGGCCCCTCGGCCGGCATTTGCAAGTTGGCTCCCTTCTTCAGGCTTTGACACGTCAGCAGTTTGTGACAACTGTTGCTCAAGAATTGATGCATACAACCGTACCAATGTGTGCCCAACCATAATAGTGTGGTAACTCCCTGGCTCTGTGGGATCACCTGCCTTGAAGATAGGCACAATAGTAGACAACCTCCAAGTCTCAGGTAACCCCTCACACATGGCACGATTGAACAACACTACAAGAACGTCTGCCATCATATCTCTAGCATGTATAAAGTTCTCTTCTACTAGACCATCATGATCATATGCCCTGTTGGTCCTCATCCTGTCAATGGCTCTCTTTACCATCTCAATGGTAAAGAAGGTGCTAGTAGGTGGGCATGGCTCTGTAGGATCTGGAAGGGGTCCTGTCCAGGAACCGTATATAACGACGATGCATACTGGCGCCACACATCAGGAGAAGTAACTCCAATGGCCTGTCTCAAGATCTGCTGGGTCAAGATCGATGACACAAGTCCTCCCACAGATTCCTACTACTCGAATCCTCTGAAAACAGCACTCTACAACTTTTGGAACCTCTACTGAGACTGTGGTGTCGACCCTCCGCTTGGATCTTGAAGAACATGGAGGGTATGGACTCTGAGCAAGCGCAAATTGCAATGAGGACCTCCAGTGGTGTGAAGGCCCCCATCCATCGGGGAGCTGCTGTCTCTAGAGGAGTGAGCCACTCAGCTGGTAGAGCCTCTGTGATGTCCTGGCCCATGCTCTGCACCCCTCTCATGCCCTGTAGCTAGATGCTCTATACCTCCTCTGGCAAACCTGAGAACTGAAGCCAGTCGCCTAGAGTGCGTGCTTGACCCTGTGCCATGGAGCCCCAAGAAACATGAGGCCTACTACCAACCAAGTGGTCTCTCTGAGTGCTAACCATGGGGTTCCAAACAAGGGGTTGCCTCAAGCGCTCCTCCGTGCAAGTGGGCTGGTGCTGCTCCACGCCACATCGCAACTGCTCCCAAGAGCGAAGCAGGCTCGCATCAAATCGATCCTCCAATCTCTTGCTCAGACCAACTCTTCGCATCTCTGTAAAGATCCACCTGATGGAAGGTCTTCAAGGGCCTCCTGCATGAGGCACTTGGGCTCTAAGCCGCTGAAGCAACAACTCCTTCCAGGGCTCCTCCCCTGGAAGGAGTCCTCTAACAACAAACTTCCCAAGAAGGGCTCTGCTTTGTTGTGTTGGGTCTATGATCCCCTCTCCCCCCGAGAACATGGTAGGGTGATGACTTGCCAAGCTACTCTTGTCCGGGCTAATTGGGTGTCGCGCCCTGACCAAAGAGAATTCCTGATGAGCCTCTCTAACTGGTTGATGTAGGAGCTCGAAAAGATCCAACAAGAAGCAATGTACCATATAGTAGCCTACAACACTTGGTTGGCCACTACAACACTGCTTGCCAAAGAGAGCCGTGTCGAACTGTAGCAACTTTCTTCTGATGGACAATAGGAGGGGAGCAATCTGCTGCTTAGGGGACAAGTCTAGGCCAACTTGACAGCCCAAGTAGCGAACTGCAGTTTCTGGGGGAATCCATCTTAAGCCCTCACCTTGCGACCAATTAGGCATAGGAGCACTGCCAACCTAGAAAGCCACTGTCTTCCTCCAGTTGATCAGTGCGCCTGATGCACAACCTGTGCAGGTTGGCCTCCTGGCCCTCCAAGGACAGAGCCGAGTTGTCGGAAAACTCAGCATCCGATATCACCCCAAATAGGGAGCGCTAAGCCACGCAGGCCAACCTGCTGTGAAATCAAGAATCTGCTCATCGCCTCAGCATAGAACAGAAAGAGGAAGGGGGCTAGAGGGTGTCACCAGCCAGTGGCAATTCCATTTTTGTTTATTTTCTCTGTCTTTGGGGAATTTCGTTTTACCTTTTGGAAACACCCCTCTGGAAATCTAACTGCCCTGCATTGCATAGCCAGTGTGGAACTATTCAGAGAGAGTCCAGGCCTGAGGGCTAAAGAGCACTAAGGTTGGACAAGGACTATGGTTAGCCAAAGTGGGGTCATTGGCCAGCCAAAGCGGAATCCTTTGCTACATAGGCTACATTTCAGTTCTGGGTGTGGCTGCAGTGTACAAAGAGGGCCAGATGACCTAGAAGAATGTAATGGCAGAAACTCCTAAATTTTAGGGACTGCTATTTTTGGACGGCAAAATGTCTTCGCATCATTACGTGCATTTTGACATGGGGATCATTTTGTTACTCTGTGGCCAAGTCAACAGAGGCTGCAGGTGAGATATTTTTAGACCCGAGGGTCTAAAGCGGGAAAATGCACAAATGAGTGACACTTGGCACTCTGAGGCCAGTTTACTACTTAAAGAGAAGGCAAAAACGTGATTTTCAGCAGTGAGCTCGTTTTTGAGTGCTGTCACAGGTGGGAGAGCTTCAATGGAGTGCTGGCTTACCCTCTATGTACAGTGAGGTGCAGGATGTCATGACCTGCACACCTCTCACTGCTCTCTCTCTCCCCTATTCTTTATGGTTATGCCCCTCTAGTGGGCTTTTCATTTGACCAATGTACAGTTATGTGGGTTCATGCGCGATTGCCGAGGCAAGAGCCTCTTGCACAGGTATTGGATTAGCTAGCGGCTAATCCCTTGCAGGTACAGGTGAATTCGGAGAGGTTTCACGTGCGAAATCCTGTTCGATTCAAAGGGCAAGTAGCCCTACAGGTGTGGGAGCTCGAGGACTTGCTATGGATGCGACCGGCACGCGAAACGGAGCCCGAAACAGTGAATTACAGCCTGCTGTGTATTTTTGCAGGTTTAGGGTTTCGGCCCTAAACGGACCCTGATACCCCCAGGAGGTTCGGGGACGCGAGGGGACCGCTGTACAAGTGATCTGGCGCATTTTCGGGGCAAAAAACCAGAGAATTCAGCATGCTGCAGATTCTCGCCAGGTTTTGCAAAGTGTCCGTATGCGTCGGGAAAGTCATCTAATGCGTGGGGATACTGATTGTGAAGGGTCCTAGTACAGTTATGTTGCCAAAATCGGGCTAGAACAGAAGAAATTCAGCCCAGATTGTGCAGGGCAGCTTGTAGGGAACCACAACTTTTATTCCCTCTTTTAAAGAATAAAGAAATACCGAAAGGGGCGCCTATTTAGGGGCCAATCTGGTGTCTGACTCGCATACAGATGCATTCTAGCATCTGTATCCCATTCCCCTCTCTTGTGTCATTATAGCACAGGTAGAATAGACGACTAATAATGGGTGAAAGCTAAATCAAGGTTTGAAGTAAAGTCTACCGCCCTTTTTGGATTGAACGGGCCGGTTACAGAGGGCAACCCTGTCTGACCGAGCGTATGAGCATGAACGGGTCCCCTATGCCTCTTGCCAAAAGCACCTGATTGTGTGTACGTCTGTAGAGAGTTGACACCTCTGATCCAAGTGCCTGAGAAACCCATCTTGCGAAAAGTGCCCTCCAAGAAGTCCCAGTCAACTCTGTTGTAAGCCTTCTCAAAAGCGAGAAGAAGTATCACCAGATCCTCACCCTGGAGGCGCACGAGGGCAAACGCCTTCCAAAAAGTGAAGATGCTGTCAAGGATACTGCGCTCCTTGACAAAACCTGATGGGTCCCATGTATAATGCTCTCTAGAAGTGGCTGAATCCTCAAGCTTAGAGCCTTGGCTAGAATTTTGTAGGCTAAGTTGAGGATGGTGATGGGCCGCCACTGTCGAATCTCGTCCAAGGAGCCTCCCTCCTTGGAAATGAGGTTGATCAAGCCCTCACTCATGTTGTCAGGCATCTCTCCTGTGCAAGATGTATTGAAATGCGCTGCAAAGATCTGAGCCAAGCAAGTCCCAGTACTCCAAGAAAAAACTGGGAGTCAAACCATCCTCACCTGGACAACTACCTTGGAGAAGTGCTCTGAGGGCCTCATGGAGCTTCTCTAGCTATAGAGGCTTGAGTGCTATAGAGGCAACTCAAGCCTTTGGCCCATCTCCTCAGTCACAAGACGAGGCATGTGTGCCCACGCCTAGTCTTTGCATGCATCTTGACGCTCTGACTGAGGCTCTACTAACAACAGGTCACGGTAAAAGTTAGTTGTGCAATTGCACGTATATCATCTGGCTCTGAAGCAATTGACCTGTCAGGTATCCTCAAATGGCTGACACTAGTGTGTGCATGGCAGGTCCCACTATCTCAAAGAACGCCCCAATCTTTTTGTCACCCAAATTGGGTCCACTGAGATGCCTGTCGATGGAAAGCAAACTCATGGCGCTGCTCCTCTATGCTAGCCAGCTCCTGGCGAGCCTGCTGCAACTGCTGCTCTAACCAAGGACTGTCTGGGTGTTGCTCCTGCATCCTCTGCAAGGAAACGCCCCGTCGGAGACGCTTCTTCTCCTCCCTCGTTGCAGCCAGGCGAACCGTAGACTCCTGGAGGAAGAAGCGACTAAGCTTAGGAAGTCCAGAGGCCGCTCCGTGAGCAGGGGAGTCCTGCGTGTCCAAGCCCTCTGTCCAAAGAGCCACCACTCGCTCTCCTAGCTCTGAGTCCAACAAGATCCTCTCAGGGATGCGTAGCATCGTGCTCCCCCTCCTTTGTCTGTCTGTCACAGTGAGGATCATCGGTGGTCCGAAAAAGATGTCCAAGACAAAATGCAAACAGATCCACCCATGTCACAAATGTGGTCACTGGCGTAGAAGCGATCAATCTGAGATAGATTCACTCCTACTTTGCGGTTCGAGCAAGAGAAGGCCAAGTTGTCTGGGGGCCTCACAAAGCTTGAATGCTGCCACAAAGGGGTCCTCCAGCATGTTGAAGTTACCCCCAATGCACCATTGCTTTGCATGCGGCAGAGACTTGACAATGTGAGACCAAAACTCTGCACGTGCATGCCACATTGGGGGCATAGAAGTCTAGGAAGCCCATGAGGCAACCCTGAACCTGCATAGTAATCCATTGAGCCCTGCCAGGCACAATAATACCTCTGCCCACAATGGCTTGCTACCATGAGTCCGCAATAGTCATACATACCCCTCCCTGGATACCCCCTGGTCCAAATGTAGTTAACCAAAATGTCCATATCGACCACGCAAAAGCTGACCACATCGTCTACTGCGGCTCTCACAAAGATGATGCTCCTGCAGCATAAGAAGATCAATCTCTTCGCTCACAAGGCATCGCTGAAGCTCCTGACGCAATCGATCCCATTGGCGTTGAAACTGGGGTCCACCTAATCCCTGCACGTTCCACGAGACAATCCTCATGGGGTAGAGAAAGAACCAATGCTGCAACAGCAACTAACCGCGCTATCTTCGAGGCTGGCTTGGATGGGGAGTAATCCGCATCTGAGCGTCCCTGAGATAAGATGTGACTGCAAAGACTGTCCAGCCTAGGCCCAAGAAGAGTGTGCCGTGCGTAGGGCAACCTCCTCTATCCAGGAGTCCTCATGTATGTATACATAGCGTGGTGGGCTTTGCGTGTTAGCAAAGAAGTGTACCGTGTGTACATCCTGCCGTGTCTGGAGGTGTCACTAAGAACTTGGCGAACGGCCACAAAGTCTATACCAGATTTGTACCCCCAAGTCTCCCGTGTGGTGAGAGAACTCGAGGGCGTGGGCTTGCAGCCAATCCATCACTGAGTCTAGAGTCCACTCAGACTGGTCCCTGCCACATAAGGGAAAAGAGAAGCCAACTGCCCTGTCCAAGGCTATCCCTCTAGCTGTAAGGAACAATACATGAACTCTGAAACAAGCCGCCTCAAAGTCTGGTGAAGGATCGTCGAGAAATCGTGTGAAGATGTAGGCAAAGAAGTCCCACCTACAACGGATGTCGAAGCTCGTCAGTCCACGAGGAACTGTTGCAAAGGGAGACGTCTGCACCAGAAGGGGGGTTTGCAAGAAAGGCTGACCCTCTCTAGCTAGGCGACTCGTGGAAAATGCGCTGCCAAGAGATTTCCTAGCAGCCGAGGAAGGTCTTGCCCCATGGGCCGGCTGTGGGGAGGAGCGGGAGGGGATGGGAAAGCAAGGGGGCTAGTGGGTGAGGATGGAGGGGAGGGGGATGGATGGGGGGAGGTGGGGAAGAGGATGGAGGCGGGGGGGACGGAGGAAGACTCGAGGGGAGGAGGGGCTGTTAGTGGCGAGGTTGAGGTGGAGGGTGGAGTTGGGGCCTCGTCCTGCTGAAGAGGATCGAAACGGTTTCTTGTGGGAACCCACTGCTGATGGCGTGGAGCATGGCGACCACCTGGAGGGCCAGGCTGCCGTGGTGGTCCCTGTCGATGCCGACCACGGACTTGCTACCTGCCCTCCCTGCCTAGGCCCTAGGCTCGGATGTTGAATCTCCCTGAGCACCCCGTGTCTCTATCTACTAATGCTGGCCAACCTTAGGAGGCTGTGGTTGAGTCTGAGGTGAAGCTTGGGGCTTCCTCCATGGATAGGCCTTCGCGAGATGGCCCATTTGTCGACAAATGCAACACTGATTCCGGAGGCCCGAATACTCCACACTTTGGTGGAGCCAACCACCACTCACCCCAGGTAGTAGAATGACCTTCGGGAGGGTGTCAGTGTCCCGAACTAGAATGCTAACTGTGGGTATGCCAGTTGCCTTGGCAAGTATAGAGGTTGCCGTGCGAGGTGTCTTCAGGATAGTCCCAATCTCTGAGCCAATCTTGGACAGGAGCTGGTACTCTCTCCTCAGGCCGGCGAAGCAGACTGAGATAGGAAGGTCTGCCTCCTCGACTAGAACATCGGTAGCTGGGTCGAAACCATGGCGTCATTGTCGAAAATGAGCTTAAACTTCTCGTATGGCTAGGGGGCTCATCGCTATGACCTTGGACGCCATCTCGAGGGTCTCAAACTCTATCTGGTAGTAGCCACATCCGAGAAGCTAAACATTGATGATCTTGCCCACCTCTGCTAAAAGGCGGGCCTGGAGGAGATCGCGTGATGAGCGTGAAGCAGTGTGTGCAAGTGAAAGCGCATGCGGAGATGTGTAGGGTGTGTACCTTGGAGAGGGGCGAGTGCCTGCTGAGAAGGGGGCGCTAGGGAACGAAGATAGCAGAGAGAGGGAGCGCTACTCGATAGTTGAGGGGAATAATTAGAGTGAGCAAATTGGCCCACACATTCCCTTTATTAAAAGTATAGGACCAATTTAAAGTTAGTGGCCAAGCTCAATGTGAACTTGGCCAAAGGTTAATAACCTTTAAAACTATACACAAAGGGGGCCATTTGGGCCTTTAAACCAACAACCTCCCACTTAAAGGCATAAAGGGCGCCTTTAAGCTACGTGACTCCCACCATCTGTATGCATAGCTGATGTTGTGCTTTGGATAAGCACTTAGTGAGAGCATCTGCTGGATTTTGTGATGTATGGACCTTAACCAATGTAATAAGGCCATCCTCAAGCACTTCTCGAATGAAGTGATACCGCACATCAATATGCTTTGTGCGTGTATGAAACATGGCATTCTTTGCCAGACATATGGCACTCTGGCTATCACAACCAAGCATAGGTGCCTTGTCAGGCAAACCAAACTCACTGCATAGACGTGCTAACCAAATGGCTTCTTTGGAAGCCTCAATGGCTGAAATGTATTCAGCCTCTGTCGTAGCTAATGCAACGATCTTTTGCAATCTAGAACACCATGAAACAGCACCTCCTGCAAGAGTAAACACATAGCCACTTGTGGATTTCCGTGTATCCACATCACCAGCCATGTCAAAGTCACAAAATCCCTTCAACTCCAATGGTCCTTTACCATAGCAGAGGCATTTGTTTTTAGTCCCTTTCAAGTACCTCATAATGGACTTCACTGCATCCCAATGCAATCTGCCTGGATTAGCCATAAACCGGCTCACAACTCCCACTGCATGGGCTATGTCAGGCCTAGTAGCAACCATAGCATACATAAGTGAACCACAAGCTGAAGCGTAAGGCACACTTTGCATGTCATTGGCTTCTTCCTTTGACTTGGGGCAATCATCTTGACATATGGCTGTAATGGCACGCCAAGGGGCTTTGCTTCAGCCATGTTAAATCTGTCCAGCACCTTTTCAATGTACTTTTCTCTTGCGACAAATACAATATGTGTTGGTCCCTTTGCCGTGTAACACGCACTCCAAGCATATGTTCGGCTGCCCCAAGATCTTTCATTGAAAATGCAGATTTCAGCTGCCCTTTAAGAGCATCAATAGTGCTTCTTTTCTTTGCAACTATCAACATATCATCCACATAGAGCACAAGAATAATAGGGCTGCCATTCTCATCACGTTTGGTTACAAACAATGGTCTGCATGGCTTCTTTTGTAACCATGTTTGAGCATGAAGCGGTCAAACTTCTTGTACCATTGTCTACATGATTGTCTCAGCCCATACAAGCTTCTATTGAGCATACATACCAAATGTTCCTTGCTAGGAATAACAAAACCCTCGGGTTGCTTCATGTAAAGCTCTTTCTCCACATCACCATGCAAGAAAGCGGTATGTACATCCATTTGGTCCATTTCCAAATCAAGAGCAGCCACTATGGCAAACAATACACGCAAAGTGGTCATCTTCACTACAGGAGAGAACACTTCCTGAAAGTTATGCCCTTGGTTTGAACATATCTCTTTGTAACTAGCCTTGCCTTATTCTTGGGTTTTCCATCAACTGTCTTGATTTTATACACCCATTTGTTAGGAATAGCCTTCCTTCCTTTGGGCAATTCCACCAAATCCCAAGTATGATTAGCATGCAAAGCTTTAATCTCTTCCTGCATAGCAAGCTCCCACTTGTCGTCGTGCTCACATGTCTTTGCCTCTTTATATGTAAGAGGCTCTCCCTCATCTGTCAACATAATGTAATGCAAAGAGGGATCATATCTGCTCACAGGCCGTCTTTGACGAGTAGACCGCCTCACCCAATGATCCACATTATCCGGCAATGGATTTACATCAGGTGGCATGATAAAATCATCAACAATGGGCTGCTGTACATCATTTTCAGCACCATTTTCAGCATTGTTTCGTGGCTGCAAATGCCCTTCAGGAGCCTCAATTTGCTGCCCAACATCTTCTGGCTCAAACACCACTGGATCATCTAAATTTTCAGCCATATGTGGTGCATCCTGAGGGTCAAAAATAGGCCTAACAGGTGGCTGGTCATGCTGAAATTTGACCCTTTTATGGTCATGCTTTGAGGCACAATTGTTTTGAAGCAGCCTTGCCTCATTAAAAACAACATCTCGGTTGCGTATAACCCTTTTGAGCTGAGGTAACCAAATCCTGTAACCCATTTCGCCTTCTTCACCATATCCCATGAAAAGGCCTTTAATGGACTTGGTATCTAGTTTACTCCTCAACTCGGGTCTAACAAAGCCTCGCAACCAAAAATGCGTAAGTGATCATATGAAGCAGGCTTGCCAGACCAAACCTCTTC
Source organism: Adiantum capillus-veneris (assembly GCF_014529385.1). NCBI lineage: Eukaryota > Viridiplantae > Streptophyta > Polypodiopsida > Polypodiales > Pteridaceae > Adiantum > Adiantum capillus-veneris. The sequence continues at coordinate 69,312,040 of NC_140946.1, read as the reverse complement.
AGGGATGTCACCTTTCAAAGACATGTGAGGCGATCGATTGCATATATGGACTGCAATTTTCAAAGCTTCTCCCCAAAATCCATGAGAGAGATTAGTTGTGGACAGCATGCATCTCACCCTCTCACAAAGTGTCCTATTGAATCTTTCAGCCACACCATTAGAAGAGGGGCTGTATGGCACAGTAAGCTCCCTCTTAATGCCCAAATTTTCACAAAATTTGTTAAATTCAGCACTTGTGAACTCCCCCCCATTGTCTGTACGCAAGCATTTTAGTTTTCTACCTGTTTGGGTGGTCACAAATGCATGAAATTTCTTAAACGCAGCAAAGGCTTCATCCTTAGACTTAAGCAAATAAACCCAAATTTTCTTAGAATGATCATCAACAAAGGAGACAAAATAGCATGCACCTCCCATAGACTTAGTAGACATGCTACATACATCAGAATGTACAAGATCAAGGACACCAGATTTATGAGAGACACCGGAGTAATAAGAACGCTTTACTTGCTTGCCATATTGACATTCATTACAAAAGTCAAGCTTTGTGCCTTTAGCATCAAGCTTGTTCAAAGTACAAAGCTTAGAAAGGCCCTTTTGGCTCATATGGCCAAGCCTCTTGTGCCATAACTCCATGTGAGAGTTAATTTCAGCCAATGCAATAAACTTGCCAAACACGGCCTTTCCATGCATGCAGTAAAGTGTCCCTTTCTTTGTGACCTTTACAATCAACCTTGAGCCTTTAGTCATTTTCCATGATCCTCTCTCAGACAGATGTTGTAACCATGCATGTCCATCTGACCAACAGAAAGCAGACTCTTCTTGATTCCCGGCACATATCTAACATCATGCAAAACAAGCTCATTTGTGCCATCTATGGAGAGATGCACAGTGCCAATACTCTCAATGGAACATGTATGATTGTTTCCAAGGTATACATGGCCATGCTTGCGTGCATCAAAAGTAGAGAAACACTCCTTGATAGGAGTCACATGAAATGAAGCACCGGAATCAACTATCCAAGTCCGGGATAATGCATCATTGACAGTCAACAAAGCATCAATAAGATCACTCTTGGTGATCTGCATGTCCTGTGAATGAACATTAAGAGAGGCATCAAGGTCATAAGCATCATCATCTGACGAAGTGGCACACAAGATGTCCTCTACATCTGACAGCTCCTCAATCACAACACTAGAAGCCACATTGGCCTTCTCTTTGTCCTTTGAGCTATCCTGTGCATCTGTCTTGACTTCCTTCTTCTCTTTCTTTTTGTCTCCGCCATTCTTTGTCCGATCTAACTCGGCTTTATAGTACCTGCAATCGGGTTTCTTGTGACCTTTCCTGCCACACTGATAGCAAGTCACATCACCCTTGCCTTTGCTGGCATTTCCCCTTTCCTTACTCTTACTCTTACTCCTTTGTGCATAGACATTCTTCTTCTCTGTCCTACCTCTAACCATGTTGGCAGAGCTGCCTCCCTCTCCACTTGCTTTCCTCCCGATTTCTTCATTCAAGATAGAACCCCTAACACCATCAAAGGTCAAATTGGGGTTATTGGACAATGAAACCACCAATGTTTCCCATGACTCAGGTAAGGTCATAAGCAAGAAGATAGCTTTCAGCTTATCATCAAAAGGAGGCAAGCCTGAATCCTGCAACTGCGACAAAGTACCTGCGAACAACGACAAGTGCTCTGTAGCGCTCTTGGACTCATCTAGTTGCATGCCAACAAGTTTTCGCGTCAAATGTACTTGGTTGATAGGCGTTGTATTCTCATACATTTCCTTTAACTTCTCCCACACATCAAAAGCACTTGTGAAACCTTTCACATCAATGACTGTCTCATCGGTCATGGCCATTTTAATGTATGTAACAGCCTTCCTGTTCAGGCTAACCCATGCTTCATCCGTCATATTCTGTGGCTTTACCTGTTCAAGTGCCCCTTCACAATCCTTAAGAAATAGGATTCCCTGGATCCTGTTTTTCCAAAGGTCGAAACTTGTTCCATCGAACCTCCTAATCTCGAAGAGATTCTTCACATCCGAAGAAGATGAGGCCATAGTTGCATGAATAAGAGGGCTAATATGCTGAATTTTTGGGCAAAATGCACAGAAACGGAAGTATAGCCTCACAGAGGTGTGCACTACAGCTCCAAATGGTCACAGGAGCAATTTGAGGCAAAATAGGTCGATTTAGGCACAAGAAACAATTTCTGAAATTTATGCGCAAGAAATTTCAGCGAGTGAATTTGTGCTCAAAAACAACAATTTTAGTTGTTTTTAGCTTCACAAAACATACGGAAGGCTATTGCACAACCTTTAGAAGCATGTATGAGCAAAAGTCCCAATTTGTAGCATCAAATTGCACAAAAATGAGCCACAAATGGTCATACATAGCCAAAACTTGTCAAATGTGCGTAGATTGCATCAATTTGCACTTTCACCAATGTAGTCGCATCATAAAAACACTTGCAAAAACTTGTGTAAATATGGAATTTTGTGAAAACACCTGTTTTGGGACTTGTTTTTCGGCAATTTTAGTGTTTTCGGGTAGTGGGGACCTAGCAAAGATGTTCCCACACTTTAATACATGATCTGCAAAACCTGTATTTTGCTGTCATAACCTGTAATTTGCTGATTTTGACCTAATTTCAGCCTGTTTTAGGTCAATTTGGCTTGTTGGGAGCTCTCTAGTGTCCGGGGACGAGTCCTTCGGCGATGAAATTGCAAAATCTCGCGTGAAAGTTGACCTCCTTGGCTGAAAATCAGCGTTTGCAGGTTTGGGAGAAAACCCTAATTTGGCTATGATACCAGTTGATGAGCGCGAAGCGGTGTGTGCAAGTGAAAGAGCATGCGAAGATGTGCAGGGTGTGTACCTTGGAGAGGGGCGAGTGCCTGCTGAGAAGGGGGCGCTAGGGAACGAAGATAGCAGAGGGAGGGAGCGCTACTCGATAGTTGAGGGGAATAGATAGAGTGAGCAAATTGGCTCACACATTCCCTTTATTAAAAGTATAGAACCAATTTAAAGTTAGTGGCCAAGTTCAATGTGAACTTGGCCAAAGGTTAATAACCTTTAAAACTATACACAAAGGGGGCCATTTGGGCCTTTAACCCAACATCGTGCATCTCCCCTCGGCTAGGTCGGGTGCCGATGATCTTGCATAGAACAGAGGTGGCCTGAAGGCACGCCACCTTTGCCTCTAGGCTTGCTTTCTCTGTCGGCGAGAGAGCAAGTCGGATGGTGGGTTCCGCGGGGTCGGGCGAGGGGGCTTCCGTCGAGTCCCTCTGTGGCGGAGCAGAATCCTCCATCTGTGTTTGCTGCTGAGAAGGTGAGTTGAGGGCGTCAATGAATCCGAGGTGAAGCGACAGGAGCGAAACCAAGCCGCTAGGAGATACCACGGAAGACGAGCTTAGGGGAGCTGCCCAGGAAGCGTTTGGGGGGGGGGGAGGGGTGTGTGTGGAGGGGTGAGCAGGCTGTGAGTGGCACGGGTGAGTAGGGAGATTGGCGACGAGAAGAGGGAGAAGGGACGGGTGAGCAGGGTGAGAAGAGCACGAGGCGGGCGAGGGGGCTGGCGGGTTGCTGCAGGCAGCGCTAGGCGGGAGAGGGGGGCGGCGGGATGCTGATAGCAGTGCAAGGAGGGGATGGGGGCGGCGGGCTGCTGATAGCAGCACAAGGAGGGGATGGGGGCGGGCTGTAGGAGATAGTGATGGCGAGGAAGAGCGTCAGCAGCAGCTAGCGTGTCCACCAGAGAAAACCCAATGGTCCACAATTGCTCCCAAGAGTTCCATGCTTTACTCGCCTTGTTGCTCAATTATTCTCAGTATTAAGCTAAACTCAGAGGGATGCCAAATGTGCATGCACCATGCTTGTGTGAATGTAGCCTCTTTTGATATATCATTACCAACTGTCAAGAACAACTTGCTTCTTAGCTTTGCAGGTTTGGGTTGATAATGAGCTTCTGTTGTCATTAATGGTGCTGCATATCAAAACCCACTTGAAAGTCTTCATATTGTTATATTGTCTGGAGTTACTGTAGTCACCCATTTAGCTTCTGTTCAGATATTGGATATTTGGAAGCAAAGCATATACTGGATGTTCTGACTGCTGCCAGGCCAGAAGCCAGAACATTGTTTGGGAGGCTTTCCGGCATTGCGGTACTTGTTTTCTACGTTCCTGTGGAGTAGTTGTGGTAGAATATAATACAAATTCATGTAACTGTACGTGCTTGCAGGGTGATTGGGATACAATAGTACGAGCTTATGAAAAAGATCACCTCTTTCTTGGCGAGAGTGCTCAAGTTATGATTCAAACTGTTAATTATGAAATGTACAAAATCATTCACTCTCAAGGTCACCTCTTTTACTTGCGTTGTTTCTCTGTCTCGTCTCAATTCGGTTTTGTCATGCTTACTCTGCAGACCATACTTTAAAAAACAGATAACAAAGTTCCAGCAGCAGCTAGCAGACGTTGAACGAAAAGAAAGTGAATATAAGCGTAGTGCAGCTGCAGCAGCAATCAAGTACCAACATGCTTGTCAAGAGTTAGGAATAAAAGTGAGTTAGGTTTTTTTTCAGCTTGTTTTTGCATCATATTCCCGACTATGGTGATTTGAATTTTATTCGACTGAAGGGAACTAATGTCAAAGCGGAGCTTATTGCAACAACAAATAATTTACCCTGTCTGTTCACAGAGGTTGAAGAAGTTCTTTGCAATAAACTTATGAGTCAGACAGTGAACTGTTATCAGGATTTCGTTTCTTATGCATACAAGGAGAGTGTAAGCATCGGAATTCTTAATCCGAGTTCCTTCTTCTTGAGTTTTCTGGTGAGGAAAATTGTGTTTCTAACATAACACTATCGATCTCATCATCCTTGAGTTGTTTGAACAGGATAAGTGTGATGCTGTTGTTCCCAGTTTGAGAAAGCTTCAAGATGAGCATTCAAGTCCTGTCAATGGAGAAAACATGTGTGGTGGAGTTGACGAATCTTGTTTACCTGCTTCTACAATGGTTCCAGATATGACTACGACGTCAGAAAATGTAAAATTTACAAATGAAAATAGTGCAAACATTGATTGGGATATTGGAGTAGTTGCAGACTCTGAGCAACCTTTACAAGTTGAGGAAAATGTGGAGCGACCTGCTGGTGTAGGTGCTGAGCCTGTCACTGCTAGTAAGGATGACTCTTACTCAGGTTCACTGCAAGGGGGTATTGACTGGGATACTAGAGTTGTTGGTGACTCTGACGTTGTGGCGTCTGGAATACAATGGGACATTGACAATAATGAGCAGTTTGATACAGGACCATCTGAGATCCAGTGGGATATAAGCATTGAAGATACCACAGACCTTGCAGGGGTCAGTCCCTCCATAGCTTTGGAAGGCGATGTAGGTGAACTAGAGCAAAAACCAGCCATTATTTCAAGTAAATTTTTGGAGAGTGAATTCAGAAATAGTCTGCTGGATGACTTGTTAGAGGTATGTGGTGCTTTCAGTTATTCTCAATGTTTTTTGAGGCCACAAGGTTTTTAAAAGATGACTCGATTGTGTGTGAATTCTAACCAGTTCTAGTTGAGGACTGCTCGCAACATGATGTTCTATTTGTAGTAGTCCTGAGCTCAAAGGGAAACAGGAACTAAATTAGGGGGGAGGGAGGGGAAGAGAATCGAAATTTAGGGAAGGGGACTGGATATATAATTTTTTTTATGAGTGCATCACAGTAGCCACTGGATAGATTTATATCAAGTACATTCAACTTTTGTTAGGAAAAATTGATTTAAGGTGCTCTAGAAAGAAAGAAAGAGAGTCTCTAAAGGTTCATAGAAGGCCAACAGTAACAATAAGAGGAGGGACGGTTATCAAGAAATGGGCGTAAGTGTATGACGATTAAAAGAGAAAGATAAGATGGTCATCGGTTGTGGTCTCAGTACCATAGACTTTTGTCAGGCAAGAGTGAGTGCGTAGTGTTTGGGCTGGCTAGAGCAAACAATCAACTTTTAAGACTTGATAGTCATCGGCCATGGTCCTAATGCCGCAAACTTTTTATCAGGTACGAGTGACAGTTTAGGCTTTGGGCTGGCTAGAGCAAGAAATCAACTATTAAGGCTTGATTGTCTGCTTTTTGTACCTCACTCTTTTCTTCTTGATCCTTTTACCATGGCCTGGCAAGACCATGGTGGTATATGAAAACTTCTGGTTTGTTGGTAGGTCATGATTGAAGAAAGACTAACACTGTTAAAGATAGAAATATCATTTGGAAACTTCAAACTGGACATGTTTGGATATGCAAGCTTGGCCTGCCAAAAGAGCCAAGGGGCATTATGCTTTGAGGAAGTGATAGGTCTTGGATAGTAGGTGAGCGTGCAAGTAGGAGATTCTCTACTTGAAGCTATGGAAAGGCCCAGAGCAAGTTAAAGGTGGTGTTTTAAACTACTCTCGAATCAAGCCCTGGAGGAGGTGGTTCGGCTTGGTAGGCAATAATGGAACATGAATGTTGGCCAAGGAGTGGCATTTGACAATGAGATTGGATAAAAGAAAATTAGGAGGAAAATTTTCTAAACCTATTTTGTTAATGGAAGCAATGTCGCTGTAGGAGCCGCCAAGTGCTCAAAATAAGCTCACGGCATGTTTCAAAAACAAAGTTTCCCCAAGAGAGCATATCAGAGTCAATATGAGTGTAGCGTGAAGGCTTGGTACTAGCCACCTTTGCTTACCTTGGTGCACATTATACTAAAGTGAACTCCCGTTGTGCTACGTCGCATTGATAGCGATCAATGGTTGTTGAAGTGCTTTGTAACACACGCACGCATGCGCGCGCACACACACACACACACACACACACACACACACACACACACACACACACACACACACACACACACACACACACACACACACACACACACACACACACACACACACACACACACACACACACACACACACACACACACACACACACACACACAGAGAGAGAGAGAGAGAGAGTTATATTAACGTCTTCAAAAGGCCAAAATGACCTATGGGACCAATCTCATGCAAAATAGTGAATCTGATACCATGTTTGGGTGCAAAAGGACTAGAACAAAAATGCTACTACTACTAGAATCCATCCTCATCTGCACTCTGGATGTCGAGAGAGTATGGCTCGAATCCTCTGTGCTGTAGTCTCCGTCTCAGTAAGCTGGAGAAGATGCTCTCTATATAAAGCCATCTTCGTGCCCAGTTCTTGCGCCGACTGTATCCAAGTCCTCTTGGTATCTGGCTGAGTCAGGTCCTCGCGGATGAGCCTGGTGATCTAGGACTGTGCAAGAGCCAGAGATGGTGCATCTGGAAAGGGGGCAATCTGTCCATGTTGAACCCACGTCCGTGAAACCATGATGTCATCTCCCCGTACCAGCATGTTGTATCTCCCTGCATAGGTAATTGTCGAGAGGACTCGAGTGCTAGGTGGGCATATCTATCTCTGGGGAGGTCCCATAAGGGGTGTATAAAGGAGACTGATCTGGTGAGCGCCTCAACCACTAGTACGGGTGCAACTAGCTCTGCTCGAATAATGTCATGTGGTATTGAAGCCTTGCCCTAATAAGCCGCGAGATCATAGAGACCAGAGGCTTCTCCATACCTCTCCGTCCATCAGTGCGGCCCGACCTCCCATGATGGTCCAAAGAGGGCCCCCATATCTGAACTCCGTAGAGCAATGCGGAAGCCACCGAGTGTCAAAAAGCCAGAGCTTCGTCTGAGGCTCGTGAAACTGAATCTGTGAACACATCCTCTCCATTCCCCCAATGTTGCATAGGCTCTGGTCATTCTGGTCTCTTCCGCTCTCCTCAATGAAAATGCTGGTCCACTAAAGACCACCCCAAGGTAGGTATAAGCATCTATATATTCCACTATCTCATGGCCGTATGTGAATGCAGGTGCTGCTCTCCTTATCCATTGTGAGGTGGTGTTAAACACCCTAACCTTGGTTTTACCAAGGTTGACAGACAAACCACTGTCGTGGGAAAACCTATGCAATGCATCCAAGTATAGCAATAGTGGAATCCATGTCCCTGCCAGTTGTGCGCCTCTATCACCATCTCTCTCAATATAGTCAGAAACCCCATCTACATACTTACCAAATGTAGGGGAAAGCGGGCAGCCCTACTTCACTCCGAGGAGTGAATCAATGTAGATAGCCCCTCTGGAGTGCGTACATACCCCAATACTGACCTGCATAATGCCACGATTCCCCAAATCAGCTGTGTGGGTACTCCCATTTCCTGTAGTCTGCTCATTAATCTAGCTCTGGGCACTGTGTCAAATGCTTTGTGGAAATCCAGAAAGCTACAATAGATCCGTTTGCCATGTGATCTGCCCTCCTCAATAATGGCTTTGAGTGTCAGAATGCGGTCAAGAGTAGAGAAACCTCTCCTGAATTCTTCTTGCTTGGTTGCGTGTATGCCCTCTCTCTCTGCCCACCTACTCAACTGCTGTTCAAGAATGGATGCGTACAACCGTGCCAATGTGTGTCCAATCATGACAGTCCGTAGGGTCTCCTGACTTAGAGAGAGAGAGAGAGAGAGAGAGAGAGAGAGAGGGGGGGGGGGGGGGGGGGGGGGGGGGGGGGGGGGGGGGGGGGGGGGGGGGGGGGGGGGGGGGGTGGGGGGGGGGGGGGGGGGGGGGGGGGGGGGGGGGGGGGGGGGGGGGGGGGGGGGGGGGGGGGTGGGGGAGGGGGGGAGGGGGGATGGATGAAAAGAATGAAACAGTATAGTGACATCTATTACCGGCAAAACCACAACTTTTTATGACTTGTGAAAGAACAATGTACAATGGGTTGTTTCCACTAGACATTATGAAAGTACAGAGAAAAACTGTAAGCCAAAGAATGCATCAACAATCCCATAGAGATTGCAGGTGGGAATCAATGGACGACAGATGGATGGCAGTTTACACTTGGTGTACGAACAGAAGGTGACGGAGGCTGATACCGTCGACACCTATATAAAGGGGCATCGTACCCACTACATTTTGTGGCTCCTATATCTTGGCTGGTCCTTCGCTACTACAAGCAAAAAGTGGGCGGCTCGAAGAAGGCGAAATTTAGCCATCCATTGAATACCATGAGAGAAGAAATACGGGTTATCAAGGAAGGTGGGGAGAAGAAGTCATGGGCCGCAGTCATCTCCGCAACACAAAAGAAAGTAGAGGAAGCCGAAAAATGGATTGAGGTTTCCAAGAAAGGGAAAGGTTAGGAAGCTCCTAGTACACCCACTCTTATTAACATGAACCTCGAAGAGGAACAAAGGAGGAGGATGTGGGCTCTACATGTGAGGGTAACCGGCCTCAAGGATATAAACAATGTGCAAAAAGAGGTCACAAACCTCATATCCATGATGGGGGTGGACAAGCCTTCACACACAAAGGCATGGAGAGTGGGCAAGAAGAGTGATGGCCCGAGAGAATCTTCAAAAGGGAGAGCTCTCATACTACGCTTTCCCTCCTTGGCAGAGCAGAAGGAATTCTTGAGAAAGAGGCCTACTCAAGAAGACAAGTATTTTCCTCGGTGATGATCTCACTCTCTCACAGCTTGCGCATATGAGAGAGGTAATGCTGGAGATTATGGTGGCAAGGGAGAAGGGAAAGACGGTCTTTTACAGAGATGGTCGGGTGGTGATTGTAGTAGAGCGGCGCTCTACATGACGGTGTGAGACCTATGGGACCACATTGAAGATGACTACTTGGAATTGTAATGGATCTATGAGGTTGGTGCCTTTGAGGACAGTTTCAGAGACAGGGACATTGTTTTGTTCTCAGAGACTCATTAGGCCCCTGGACAGCTTATGCCACATGTGGTGGGATACAGATGGGAGACAACCCACAGGATAGTCGCGAGATCTAAGCATGGGAGTAGAGGTTCAGGAGGAGTAGCAGTGCTATTTAGAGAGGAGTTACAACCACTACTACATAGACAACCCACAGGACAGTCACGAGATTTGAGCATGGGAGTAGAGGTTCAGGAGGAGTAGCAGTGCTATTTAGGGAGGAGTTACAACCACTACTACATATTGTACGGAGAGATGATCATGCTAGATACATGTGGGTGAGGTTGAGAGCAGACACAGGCCGATTTCTAGACATTGCCATATGTTGCTTTCCCCCCCCCCCCCCCAAGTACGTCAGTATATGCTGCATCCAGAGGACAGTCGCCTTTCTCTATACTAGATGATATCTGGGAGTTTTCTAGGGATGGTGATATCATCCTCCTAGGGGACTTCAATGGCCGCATGGGCAACTCTCAGACAGTCTTCTACGATGTGGGTGAGTTGGGGCTTGACAGATGCTCACACGATAGAGAGCAGACGGAGTATGGGAGATACCTCACGGAGATGACGACTACACATGGCTTAGCCATACTTAATGGCTTACAACGATTTCCAGGAGCAGCCGGTTTCACATGCTTTCCACACAGACACGGGGCTAGTACAGTGGACTATGTTATGGCACAGCCAAGCTTTATTCCTTGTATTCAGGATTTCATAGTGGGAGCCAGACCAGTGGGCGTAGCTGTGGATCATGCTCTTTTGTCATTGTCTGTTTCATTCAGTATAGGCCCGAGCTCTTTTCTCAAGGCTGTTGTCTCTTTGGTTTTGGTGGCCTAATCAAGGATGATGGGTTTTTCAAAAGGGAGGGTATGCCGTCAAGCTGATGACATAGCGGCTAGAAAAGGTGTGGCTATAACTTGCTAGAATGGCAGGCTGATTGGGCATGCAGAACTCTCACTTGTGGGTGAAGTTGTACCAGGGCAAGTGCGTGAGTTTAAGCAATAAAGAAATACCACAAGGGGTGCCAGTTTTGGGGACAATTCTCTCTGCCAAGTTGTATTTTGCCACTTGAGAGTGCAAGTGCAAGTAGTTTGTTTGTTTTATTGGCTCTGAAATTTGTGGGTTTTGGAGGTAAAAGGAAGCAAGAAAGAGAGATGTTATCAATGTCTTCAGAAGGTCAAAATAGCATTTGAGACAAAATTATCTACATCATTGTATCTCAATGGCGGCATCATAATAAACATTTTTCATATAGAGATTTTATAGGAAGGAAGAGGTTAGATAAGCATCAAAATGTCAACGTTAGAAAGGCTAAAGTGTAAAGCAAGTATAAAGGAATTACAGACATTACTTTCATGATTCTAAACTTGTTAATAATCCTATGTTCCAATTGATTCCCTCAGCAAAATCAAGACCTTAATTTTGTGCGTGTCAATGCGTCATCTTTTATTAGGAAGTCAAAATTAAAGTGGCTGGCTACATGTAAATGTTTTTTTTTCCATTGCAGATTAAAGCCTTCTTAGCCCTCAGAGTAGAAGAGATCAAGAGAGAGGAGACGTCTTCTTTGCAAAACCAAGTGCAAGTAATTTCACCACAACATTTACAACAATATGGTTATGATTCTTTCGAAGTAATGAGTGCTGAAGTTCTGAGAGCCATTGGCCTGCTTACGGACAAAAAAACACGGGATATCATCATGGTTGCAACTTCTCAAAGGTGTGTAAATCTATTAAGCAATCTTGTTGCAATCATCATTTGAGTTCTATTTGGGAACTTGAGCTGCACTGTTGGTGCTTCAAAATTTAGCGCATTGAAGTCTCATTGTAAGGGTCTGGAGTATAGCCAGATGGTGTGTAAATGCATTGTTGACTCTCTAGTAGGGCATTTGTAGATATCTTCTTCATTTGCCATTATTTGCTATCCTTTTCTGAATTCTTTTAGAATTGCTAGTCTATGTCATAGGAGGCCTGGACATTCTATCCATGTGAATGGAGTTGCCAAAGCGTTACTCAAGGAGAGCCCCATACTATGTACTCTTTATATCATGCCTGCTTACATGGGTGAATCATTCGCACATAATTAATTAATTCACATGTTTGCTCACTGAACACACCTTGAATGTTCAATGTGATGCCTATTAACAGCTACTTATAGACAAGTGGGAAGATACGAACTGATATTGCCCTCGCCCCCCTCCCCTGCGCACGCACCTGCATCCCCCCCCTCGCCCCCCCCCCCCCAACATCCTCCCTCGCGCTGCCCTGCCCAGCCCGCTGCCTGCTCTGCCCGCTGCTAGCCCAGCGCGCAGCCAGCTCACAGCGCCTCAGCCCAGCCTCAGCCCCCCCCCCCCCCCCCCCCCCCCCCCCCCCCCCCCCCCCCCCCCCCCCCAAAATCCCACTTCTCAGCTCGCAGGAAGTTGTTTTCTCAGCCGATTGGGAGTTTCGCGTCACCATCGCCCTTCTCGATTCAGCAGCAGACACAAAATGGCGGCTTTTACTCCACCTCAGAGGGACTATACAGAAGTCCCCTCGCTCGACACCGCGGAGCCCCTTTGACTTGCTCTCTCGCCAGAAGAGCAAGCGAGCCTGATAACCAAAGTGGCTTGCAAGAGTTCCACTTCGGCCATCTGCAAGATCATAGGCACTCAGCCCAGTCGGGACGAGGTTCGGGACCTACTTCAGGCTCGCCTTCTCTCCGATGTGGGCAAAATCACCGATGTCCAGATCCTTGGTAGAGGGTACTACCAGATAGATTTCGAGTCTCCAAAGATGACGGCCAAGGTGATTTCGATGAGTCCGCTCGACATCCGAGGAGCTCGAACCTACTTTAGACGATGGCATCATGGTTTTGACCCTACTACATATGTGCTTGATGAGGAGGCTGACTTACCGATCTCGGTCTATTTCCCAGGCCTGAGGCAAGAGTACCTTCCTCTTCTCCCCAGAATTGGTTCCATGTTCGGGACAGTTTTCGAGACTCCACGCACTGCAGCTTCAATTGTGGCCACTGCTGCAGGTTTACCTATTGTGCGGGTTCTTGATCGAGACACACACTCCCCCCCAAGGTGGTACTGCTGCCTCGGGTGAGTGGGGGGATGGATCAGACAGAGTGTGGAGTATTCAGGTCTCCCGAATCAATGTTTTATTTGCAGACAGATGGGCCATTTGGCAAAGGCCTGTCCTCGCAGGAGACCTTGACCCACAGCGCATGCGCAGCCTCCCAAGGCTGAGCATGCCCAGCAACCAGATACACAGGACGCACAGGCTGGTACCTCGACTGAGACCAACGATCAGACAGCTGACGGTTGGCAGCAGGTGCCTGGCCGCCGGCGAGACAGGAGCGGGGCTCGCCCCACTGCTCCCCCCGGTGCCGACCTTTTGCAGCTCAGCAGCATTGGGTTCCGACTGGGAATCGTTTTGACCCCCTTTAGCAGGACCGCCTCAGGAGGCCCCGTCCACTTCAGTTCCTCCTCCTCCCTCAGACGCTACCTCCCCCGCCTCCACTCCCGCCTCCTGTCCCTCCTCTCTCCCCAGTGGGCCCCACAGCCTCATCTCCCGAACCCCCCTCCACTCCTCTTCAAACGCAGGGGACTGGACATGCGTCTGCCGTGAGGGGATCTCTTGGTAGTGCTTTCGCTACGAGCTGTGTGGCTCGAGAGGGACAACCCCATCTGAGGCCGCTTTTTTTGGTGCAGACTTCTCCTTTTGCAACAGTCCCTCGGGGTTTGACTAGCTTTGACATTCGCAGACTCTGGGACTTCTTCGACTACGGCTTCACACTGTTCCTAGGTGACTCTTCTCTTGACCTAGAGGAGGCTTGCTTTCGAGTCCACGTCCTCTTTCTTGCAGCTAGAGGCATTGATTGCAAGAAAGAGGCATTGAGGCTTTGGACACAGCGGTGGGTTTCTCCTTCCCGTTGTGCTGTAGGGATCCCACGGAGTGGACCTTGCACACAGTTCTTGACCGGCTCCAGATTTAGGCTACTGAGTTCTCACACCACTCACGGGACTTGAGAGTGACAGATCTGGTACACACACTTTGGCCTCTTGCCAAGTTCAGCGTGACGCCTCTGGATGCAGCGGGTTGCAGGCACATTGTGGCGCGTTTGTTTGGAGCCCTCCTTGCTATGTATTTGTACATGAGGATTCTTGGATAGAGGATGTAGCCCTTCGGGTTCCACGCTCGGCTTGGGCTTGGGCGTGTTTCCCTGAACTGTGGTTTGTATGGTTCAAAGAGAGAACCATTGTGTGTTTGTGGTGCGTGCAATCGAAGCAGTTTGTGTGGGGTGAGTGTGGGTTCTCCAAAGCGTTCGTGCGCGTGTTGTCACAAAGTGATGACGTGGCATGACCACCCGGGCAGAAGGTTGACGTGGTTGGCGGTACAGACGTTGACATGCTGATGTGGAGCTGACTTCCTTGGTTACTTGGGCCGAAAATCCTCTTTTGAGAAAGCAAGAAAGGAGAAGAAGTGTGTACGCTTCGAAGCATTGTCCAGTTTGTACTCATCTTCTTCTGATAGCTCGGATAGCTCATCCTTTTCTGACTCGAGTGATGAGGACAGAAAGGGAAAGAAACAACGAACGGACTATACATTTTATTAAAAAAGGAAGCACTTTTACAAAGCTAATCAATATGATTTTCTTGACGACAAGGGCAAGAAGGCGAAGGAATTCAAAGAAGGTGGACAAGCGGTAAAGTTTGAAACCTTTTCAAGGTTTCGAGATGCTCCTAAGGCCTTAGCCTTTATCCAACAGTTTGATATAACATTTTCTGGAGGCCGCTATACAAAGCACTCCAAGATCAGACGGGCAATATCCTTTTTGAAAGGCAATGCACGGACATGGTGGTCCACTCTCTTGTTAAGGAAACAAGCACCGACAAAGTGACTGAAATTCAAGAAACTTTTTATTTCTTCATGGCTCACCCAAGAGTATGAACGAGATGTGAGAACCGGTTGGAACCATCTTCGGATGATCAGGGGTGACACCTTGGATGATTACTGTGAAAGATTTTGGGATACTTTCCTTCCGACCTCTTCTTTCAAGAAGGTTAGTTTTAAGGAACAGATTGAGAGGTTTTGTTGTGGACTCCCCAAGGAAATTTGAGACTACTCTCTTGAGAAGAAGTTAGAGTCCATTCAACAATTAATGGGACATGCTAAGCGGGGATTCGCTATGCATTCGGGTAACTTGACTTACCCACCAGATGAACCTTCGACCAATAGAAACAGGCGACATACCGACACACGATCTCGACCGAATATTTCAAAGCAGGAAAGTGTTTTGAATGTGGAGAACAAGGACATATCACTGCACGGTGCCCCAACAAGGCACAAGAATCAGGATAACTGACAGAATGGAAATACAACGAGACGAAGAGATACTCGTTCCAGAACAGATTTTAGATAGAACCTTGTGACCACTTTGACCTTCAAGTTTCCCTAATTTCCACTTCGTAGCTCCGTTTGAGAAACCGTCTAGACTAGCCTGTAGACCATACTGAGGGCCACCTTTGGCACTCCCATTTCTGCACTTTTCACACTTTGACTGAAACCGGCCCGTAGGGCGGTAGGCGTTGGCTTTCACCCGAAAATCTTTACTTAAACACACACACAGAGCACTTTGCAAAGGAGACCTGTAACGAGAATTAACACTTCATCACACACACGGGTCGGAAGCTAGAATGCTCCGAGCAGACGCCGACAACCTGTAGGCCCCAAAATTGGCGCCCCTTTCGGTATTTCTTTATTCTTTAGGAGGGTAAATTACAAGGTAAGGTCCTGGGAATCCTTCACGTGTATCCACCTAGATACCATTTGATTTGGCCAAATTTCGGCAGCATAACAGCCCCAAAACTTGCGCGAAACCAATTCCCCTGCTGGAACTCGCTTGCACTGTCGTATACCCTCTGATTCCTGTCCAAAAACAGTAGATTCAGCACGCTGTACTTACTGGTTTTTGCCCTGTTTTCAGCCCCAAACAGTCCCCTAACTGTCCTTTGCCAGTGGGGCACGATTCCCAATGATCATGGCGTCCGTATGGCTGAAAAACAGTCAAATTACAGCGCATACACAGCGCTGATTTTGCACCTGTACGGTGAGGTTATGACCCTCACCAGTGCCTGCTTTGGAGCAGCAGTTAGCTACCCCTGTTCCTGCACAAGGAGGCTCTTGCCTCAACACAAAAGCATGAACCCACACAACTGTACATCAATCAAATGAGTAGCCCTCTTGTGGGGCATCACATAACTGCACGTAGGGGAGAAAGAGAGCAGTATGTAGCGTGCGGGGCATCACTCCCGTCACCATACTGTGCATAGAGGGCAAGGTAAGCATTCCATAGCTTCTGTACCTGTTGCAATCCGCCTGTGGCTGAAAATGGCGCCCCCTTTGATGATATGCAGCTCGTTTTTGCCTCCCAGAGTGGCAGAATCGCTCACAAGCTGACATGTCGCCCAGTTTCCGAGTTTGGGCTTTCCCTGCTAAAAATATCTCAACTGGTGCGTCAGTTGACTTCGCGGCAGAGTTGTAAAGTGTTCCCCTAGTCATACCGAAGGTAATGACGCGAACACATTTCGTGGCCCAAAATAGCAGTTCCCTAAATTTTAGGAGATGCTTCCGTTGGGCTCCCACTGGTCTTCTGACCATCTATCCTCATTGGGACCGCATCCAAAAATGCAATGTGACCCAACTGTCGGATACTTTTGGTTGGTAGTCCCACCTTGACTTTACGCCTTAATTGAGTTCACTTCCTAGTATCCACCAACTTGCTAAGTACGACGGGGGGACCTATATGATCTTGCTCTGAGCCTAGACATCCTCTTACCATACGAATTCCAGTGCCGACCACTTCCCGTCTGCGGGTGAATCTACCGTTCACATTGGCCATACAATGTCCGACCGTTTGCTACTTCAAAAAGAGGGTCTTAAACAAATAAAATAAACCCCATTGGAAAGAAACCAACAACCAAGGTTAGCAGTTGCCACATCTCTGTGACATGGTTAATAACTGCCACGTCCTCGTGACATACCCCCCTCTTGAAATCGCAAACGTCCTCGATTGCATACCATAAATACACGCCACTGATGATCTTGTGCTATTAACACTCTTTTATCATCGCATGTATCCGCAAGAAAGGTCGTAACATACATAGATACAAATGACTTAATGAGGCCTTCATACTTTTTCCATTTCCATCTATGGCACTGAATTCATATGTACATTTGATGTACTAGCTCTATCATTACCCCTCCTTTGCACACGTTGGGTTGGGGCATAAGTAGGTTGTAACCCAAAGGCTTCAAGGTAAAGCTGCAATACATTTGGTGACTCTGACAATTCATGCTCTTCCATCCACTTTGCATCCATAGGCGGATAGTTCTTGAACTTCACCAAATAACGTCTTGCAACTTGTCCTTTAACTTTTCTGTCCTTATGTGCCAAAACTTGCTCAGGTACCAGGATCTCATCAAGTTCCTCAACTTCTGGCTGATCCTCAACTGGCATATCTTCTGGCACATCACCCACGAAGGGTCTTAGAAGACTCACGTGAAACGCATTATGAATCTTCCACGCATCAGGCAGTTTCAGCCTATAAGCCACATCGCTGATCTTGTCAAGTACTTGAAAAGGCCCATAGTAACGCATGCTGAGCTTAGGAAACAGCCGTTTCTTGCCCTTCATCTTCTTTAACCTTGCCTTTTCGAACCTTAGCAGAACCCAATCACCAGGTGATAGTAGCAATTCACGACGGTGACGATCAGCAGCCTTTTTCTGTTTTGCCTGAGTCTTCTCCAAGGCAACTTTAATCTTCTTATACATCTCATCCATGTTCTCAACATATCGATCTGCCTCAAAGATCTTGTCTTTTGTATGCAAAATGGGAGGAACCTTTTTGCCGCCTTCAACAATCTCAAAAGGTGCTTTGCCAGTAGACGAATGCACCGTATTATTGTACGCATACTCAAGCATAGGCAAATACTGTTCCCACTTGCCCTTATTATCTGACACATAGCATTTCAGCAGATCTAAGACAGTAGAATTGGCCTCTTCTGACTGTCCATCAGTTTGCGGATGAAACGAAGACGAGAACTTGAGCGTAGTACCCATGTTCTCAAACAATCCTCTCCAGAACAAACTGGTCATGCGAGGATCACGATCACTGATAATCGATTGTGGCATACCATGGTACTTAAACACATTGTACATGAACAAGCGTGCCATCTGATCAGATTTTATCTTCTTCCTGACAGGGATAAAATGGGCCTGCTTGCTGAACCTGCAGATAATGGTCCATATACCATCATTCCCTGTTGGCGTCCTTGGAAGATCAAAGATAAAGTCCATAGTAATGCTTTCCCATGGCTTATCCGGAATCGGCAGTGGTTGTAACAACCCTGGTGCCTTTTGCCTGTCAAACTTGACCTTTTGGCAAACTATGCATGCTCGCACAAAGGCATCCACATCTCTCCTCAAGGTAGGCCAATAGAAGAACGTCTCTACCGCTTTAACTGTTGCATCAATGCCACGATGCCCTGCATACGGTGGGACATGACTCTCTTCCATGACCTTATGTCGCAGTGGCCTAGTGACACAAAGTCTGCCATGCATCATCATAAAACCGTCTCTGAGGAGGTAGTGCTCGTGATGTTGCCCCTCTTGTAACTGCTCCGATGCTACTGCCACACGCGTCACACTGGACCACAAATGACTTCCTGAGATCTGGCAAAACAATAACTGGATCTGAAGTCAACTTTTCCTTTAAGAGACTAAAAGCTGAAATCTCTTTTTGGGTCCATCTGAAAGTGACCTCTTTCTTTTGCAATGCGTGAAGAGGCGATGCTATCTCTGCAAAATTTCTGATAAACCTTCTATAGTAGGAACACAATCCCAAGAAGCTTCTTACATCGTGCACAGTCTTCAAGTCTGGCCATGTCTTGATAGCTTCGACCTTTGCGGGATCCATTCTTACACCATCCTTTGAGACTATGTGGCCCAGAAAGTGGATCTCTTCAAGGAAGAATTCACTTTTCTTAGGATTGACAAGTAACCTGTGACTGCGCAGCTCTTCGAACACAATGGTCAAGTGACGCCTATGCTCCTCTTCATTCTTCGAATACACAATCATGTCATCGAAGAATGTTCCAACAAACTGTTGATGCGAGCGGAAAATCCGGTCCATCATTCTGTTGAACGTGGCAGGAGCATTTGTTAGCCCAAACGGCATCACTAGAAACTCATAAAGACCAAATGTCGTTCTAAACGCAGTCTTGTGCACATCCTCTGGGCTTATACGAATCTGATGGTACCCACTCTTCAGGTCTATCCTGCTGAAAATTGCAGCACCCTCTAAACGATCGAGAATATCATCAATGCGAGGAATAGGAAACCTATTCTTGATGGTATTCTTATTCAACGCACGGTAATCAATACACATGCGCCATGAGCCATCCTTCTTCTGCACTAGGAGCACTGGGGAGCAAAAGGGTGAAGAACTAGGCTGAATCAGCCCCTTCTCTAATAACTCCTCAACCTGGCCCATAATCTCTTTCTGCTGCGCCGCACTAACCCTGTAGGGAGGTCTATTTGGTGGGCTACACCCTGGCACCAAATCTATCCGATGGTCCTCAGGTCTCTCTGGCGGTAATTGCGACGGTAATGAATCAGAAAAACAGTCACTAAACTTTTGCAAAAATGCTGACCTTTCTTTATCTAACACAGATAAATTTGACTGATCCCTATCTGAGACATCACGTGCAAAAATCAAGTACACAGAAAGATGATTCTTTATTACAGAAGTGATAGCAGAAGCAGATACAATAGGGACTGACTCTCCTTTAAGCTTTACATCCAAGATGTGAGTTTTGCCCCTATGCTGTACAGTGATCTTTTTGTTGTAGGCATCCAAGACTCCATGCACTCGGAACATCCACGGGATCCCCAACAAGGCGTCACAACCTTCGAGCGGCATGATGTAAAACTCTTCAGTGTCCACATACGACTGAATATGCAGACGCAGTTTTCCAATGATGGGAGTAACACACTCTGAGTGGCCAGGACATGCCAACCCTGCTTCTGCTGTGTACCCCATCTCTTCAGCTTTGATGCCGAGCTTCATAGCTAACTCTGGTGAGATAAAGTTGGCTTTGGCACCTGGATCAAAGAAGATGAGTGCCGTCTGATCCCTAACTTTACCCCATGCCCTGCATAACTCACTGGCATCTGTGCTGGGTCTGTCACCCACCATGTCTGGCACTAAACCTGCCGTGGGTTTAGGCTTCTTGCCTTTCTGGTCTTCTTTATCCTCTGAGTCAGCTGGCCTTTTCCTTTGTGGACAATTGATAGAAAAGTGACCAGGCTGCTCGCATATAAAGCATTTGTTCTCAGCCATTAGGACCTTCTTTTCCTCGAGCGACTTGCGCACAAAAGGCTTCCTTTTCTGTTTCTTTGCCTGCGCTCCAGAAGTCCCAGCTGAATCCTTGTCCTTGGTGGCGTTTTCTGACCCCTGTGACGCATCAGGAGCCGTCTTCACAAAGGGCTTCTTCGCTGAATTTTTCTTCTGCTGCCCTCCTTTATCACTGCTCGGAAATCCACTGTCCTCTCCTTTCAACAGGGCAAGACTAGTGTTCGCAACTTCCATAAGCTGAGTAAGGGTAGCCACTCTATTCTTTGTACAGTAATCGCGAAGCCCTTTAGGCAACCCACAACAATACTTCTCTATCTGCTCTGTCAGTGGCACAAATCTGTAGGAGGTCACTGAGAGTAATGCTTTACAAAACCTCCTATTGTACTCCAGCAAGCTCTTGCACGAAGCTACCGTAAGCTGGTGCCAATCTGTCAAGACATCGGCTTCAAATTCATTTGATAGCCAAGCAGATGCAAACATTTGCTTGAAGTAAACCCAAGTGGCGGGTGCCTGTCCTTGCATTAACAATGTCGTCCACCAGGTAAGCGCATTGTCCTTTAAGAAAGTGGCAGCTTTCCTGACCTTCGAGGCCTCTGTAAAATTCCCTCCCGCATAAGTTGTATCAAACTGCTGGAGGAAAGTGAGTGCCTTTGTCTTATCCTCGAAACCACTGAAGATACTGAACTTTACCACTGCACCACCTTCTTTGTAAGCCTTCGGCTTCTCTAGTGCCCCCAAATTGTCATACGGAATGGTCTGCAACATGGGCACTGTACTAGGCATGATCGGCACGTGTTGGCCATTCACATTTTGCGTCAGAGGTGCGATATCTGGCTGCTGTCCAGAAAAACCAGCCATGCCAAAATGACCCTGTGGCACCCCAAACTGGCCCTGGTTGCCGTGGAAACCTTGCTGCATGCCGATAGTACCATACATGGGGTTTGGCATGATGCCTTGCATACCCCCAAACACTGTTCCTGGCATGTACGGCTGACTTCCAGACGCATAACCAGCCATACTTTGGAACACTGATCCACCCCCGAAATACCCAGGATGTACCGTGGGTGGTGGAAAAACTGAGTGCATAGCCTGGTATCCAGCTCCCTGTCCATTCAAGACAGCATGCTGGCTCTGAAAGGTGGCGGGCTGAACTGGCATAACCTGTGGAATAGGCGTTCTAGCCACCTGTTCAAGCACGGGAGGAACCTGCTTTGGAGCCCCCGACTCGGCAACATGCGAGTGTTCCCTTTCCTCCTGCGCCTCATGAAGTACCTGGGCTTGAGCTTCAACAAGCTCCGTACGCGGCGTAGGTTGTCTATTTTGCTGTTGCACTGGTGGCGCTTGTAAGAATTCCATAAACCTCGGATTCTGCACCAGTTGCGAAAAGACATTCACCGCGGCAACTAACTGAGTCTTAAACGCATCATCCTCAAGTTGCCCTGTCATAAAGCCCTGTACTACTAGAGGGACATTCACGTTGACAGGAGGTACAGACTGACGTGGCCGTGAGCTCTCGCCAATCTCAAAAACCATAGGAATCTCCTGCCTGTCCTTTGGAGAGGAACCCTCTTCCATAATTCCCTTCCTTGTCGGCCATAGTGTAATCCCCGTGTTCTTGCACTGTGTGTCTTTACCCTGAACAATCCAGGCTCACTCTTTGAGGAAAAAGTGATTGATGTCCCGGCAACGGAACCATGAAACCGGCCCGTAGGGCGGTAGGCGTTGGCTTTCACCCGAAAATCTTTACTTAAACACACACACAGAGCACTTTGCAAAGGAGACCTATAACGAGAATTAACACTTCATCACACACACGGCTCGGAAGCTAGAATGCTCCGAGCAGACGCCGACAACCTGTAGGCCCCAAAATTGGCGCCCCTTTCGGTATTTCTTTATTCTTTAGGAGGGTAAATTACAAGGTAAGGTCCTGGGAATCCTTCACGTGTATCCACCTAGATACCATTTGATTTGGCCAAATTTCGGCAGCATAACAGCCCCAAAACTTGCGCGAAACTGTACATCAGTCAAATGAGTAGCCCTCTTGTGGGGCATCACATAACTGCACGTAGGGGAGAAAGAGAGCAGTATGTAGCGTGCGGGGCATCACTCCCGTCACCATACTGTGCATAGAGGGCAAGGTAAGCATTCCATAGCTTCTGTACCTGTTGCAATCCGCCTGTGGCTGAAAATGGCGCCCCCTTTGATGATATGCAGCTCGTTTTTGCCTCCCAGAGTGGCAGAATCGCTCACAAGCTGACACGTCGCCCAGTTTCCGAGTTTGGGCTTTCCCTGCTAAAAATATCTCAACTGGTGCGTTAGTTGACTTCGCGGCAGAGTTGTAAAGTGTTCCCCTAGTCATACCGAAGGTAATGACGCGAACACATTTCGTGGCCCAAAATAGCAGTTCCCTAAATTTTAGGAGATGCTTCCGTTGGGCTCCCACTGGTCTTCTGACCATCTATCCTCATTGGGACCGCATCCAAAAATGCAATGTGACCCAACTGTCGGATACTTTTGGTTGGTAGTCCCACCTTGACTTTACGCCTTAATTGAGTTCACTTCCTAGTATCCACCAACTTGCTAAGTACGACGGGGGGACCTATATGATCTTGCTCTGAGCCTAGACATCCTCTTACCATACGAATTCCAGTGCCGACCACTTCCCGTCTGCGGGTGAATCTACCGTTCACATTGGCCATACAATGTCCGACCGTTTGCTACTTCAAAAAGAGGGTCTTAAACAAATAAAATAAACCCCATTGGAAAGAAACCAACAACCAAGGTTAGCAGTTGCCACATCTCTGTGACATGGTTAATAACTGCCACGTCCTCGTGACATTGACCATGCACTCCTGATAGGCACTATAGCAGAGCATTTTGGCTCTGAAAACCACATCGAGCATACATACCCATTGCTCCTTGCCTTCTCTTGATCTCCACAGCTGCTTAATCACTTTGGCATGCCCTTGAGAGCCCACACAACCCTGCTTTGCACTCTTTGTAGCGAGACGACCAACTTTAGCTGCACCACCGCTTCCGCACGCTCTAATTGATGTGCCTCCTTTGCTTCCATATGCTCTTGTCGTCGAGCTTTGTCTTGCCGCATCATCATCTCCATCATCATCCACATCATAGTTTCCATGGGATTTGTGGCAAAGAGGGAGGGGTAGGAGGAGGGCTATGAGAGGGTCCGTAGGTGGGACTTGCTTCCCTTCTTGATTGGTGGAGGTTTCCATACGGCTACGAGTCTTGACCATGCAAGGATTTCTGCTCTTGGTTCAAGGAAGGTTGCAATCTAATCATCAGGAGACTATCTACCCCCTCGTCGGTGCACCCCGCATGCGACACTAATATACAATCGGTTGCTATTTTCTGACGCTCAAGGCACACGGTCCTACACGCAATGGTAGGCCTGCCGTTCGAAGAGAAGGAGTATGCATCGAAGGGCTGTCAACACAACCAAAAACACGAGAGAGAAAAAGAGCTTTTTTGGGGATTACTGGATTAGTGCAAAATCTTCAAAGCTTTGATACCAATGTCAAGTGCAACAGAATTGAAATGGTGATGATCTAGGTTTTACACTCCCACAAATCGTTTCTTTTTGTGCTTGCATTAGTGATTCCTTTTATCTTGAATGATGGTTCCTTTTACTTTTCCTTAAAGAGAGGACCTTTGGATCCTTCTCGATGTGGGATTGCGGATGGCCACCAAGGGGTAGATGTGGGGCTGAATTGCGCTCTCGATGTGAGAGGAACGAAGGGCTGAAAACGCAGACCTCAACAATGCCGATGATGGACAGCAATGGAGCACTCGATGCGGGCGAGGGAATGACTGAGGGGAGGCTCGATGGGCTGCCGAAGTACCGGACTGCAACGGAAACATGCGAAGCCAGATCCGAGCCTCTTTCTAGCAAGGGAGATGGGCTGAAATCTGAAAATGCTGGCTGATTTGCTGGGAACTGCAGCGCTAGGGCTGAAAACCAAAAATGATGGCAGATCTGGCTGGTATCTGTAGGCACTAGGGCTGAAAACCAAAAACGATGGCTGGTCTGGCTGAAACCGCTAGGGGATAAGTTTTGCAAAATGCTAGGGGTGGTTTTGCAAAACATCTGCTGGCCTTGTAGCACTACCTGCAACTTGCTCCAATGCTCCCTTTATAGGTGAGGAATGGGGCTTATAAATATGCTAAGGGCTAGATAGGGCAAACCGTCCACCATACCCAACAAATAGATCACAAAAATGATTTATTAATAAGTTTGGCCAGGGGGTTAGTTTCTGGGTGAAACTGTCGCACATCCCCCACCCGGGAATCCGATGGACACGGGGAATGGCTCCTCGGATTCCTCTAACCTAAAACTATATGCTCGTCATGCCAGATGTCCAATAACATCTGTCAAAACGAGTGTACAAACCATGTTTGCAAGAGGGTTCCAAAACTGAAAAACCTAATCTAATGGACTTGTCCGGACATGCAGGTCCTGCAAACAAGCTCACAAAATTGTCGACACTAATCCTCCTAGCATTCTAGACACTCATATCTAAGAAGGGGGGGAAAATTCGCTTTGGAAGTTGATGAAGCATGTCCACGTGGCATTCAGAGCCATGTGCATGTGACAAAGGAACCTACAGGTGGGGGTGTTCTCCTAGCGGACCCTACTTAAGCCCGCAATTGCAGATTACAAGCGTCACTTGGAAGTGCAAGTCTTTATGGATCGACTTCTTGACTTTACCCAAGATCCTCTTAACACCAAGAATATAGGTACTCCGTCAACGACAAAAGACTAAAAGAAGTGGTCAACCCTAGATTCGAGATGGCTACGAAGGTGAAAGCAAATCCAAAGCCGACATCCTCCCCCAAGAAGATGTTAAAGTTTATGCATCTCAAGTGAATGCCCAATGTGATCCTAGTTAATTATTTGTCTTTTAGGTTTTTTTTTTCACTTATTTGACTAAGATTCTTGGTAGGGCAAATTCATTTGGGTAGTTCATAAGCATCCCATGCCCCCATTATATATTATTTATTTCATTGCTAAGTTGGTTGGTTTAGAAACCTTCTCTCTCGTACATTATCTCCATTGCTCTATGTTTCCACATCGTCGACTTTTACATGGTTTTAGAGCGAGGGAAGAGAAACGGCACGTGTTGAAGAAGGAGGCAACGGCAAAGTGGCTTTGTGCATTGGCTTCATAGCGTTTTCTCTTGCATTTTAAAATGCTGTAGGCAAGGCGTCAATCGGCGGCGTCTTCACTTCGCATTTTGAAGCGTAGTTGAGAAGTGGCCCTTAGCAACGGTTGCGGGAGCCTTTGTGCTTGCATTTTGAAATGCTAAGTCACAAAGGGCTTGGGAGCTATCTTGGGCAAGCGCTCGTGGGGTAGGCAAGGCATTTTGAAATGCGTTACTGTAAGTCAGTTTCGGCCGGCATAAGGAGGTCATTTCTACGCCTTGTATGGCAGTTTGTTGTGGCAGAGGAGCTTCATTGGCAGCACACAGATGAGTCTTGGCGTTTTGAAACGCTAGTGCCCCTAAGGACTTGGGAAGCAGGAGGCTTTGTAGAAACTTTTGAAGTGCAAAGGTGTGCAAAGGCTTGAAGGGGCTTGCATCGCGATGGCACCCCCATGCTTGAACGCTAGCAATAAACTAAACGGCGACAACTATGCTTATTATAATTTTGATCATGCGGCTTTGGCTATCTCAAAAAGGATAATGGGACATTGTCAACACACAGAGGCGCGACCATGAGGGATAGCAACAATAAGGACACCTGACTTCAGAAGGAAATTTCTCTAGATGTACAGACTTTGAAAACTGCGATGGAATGTAGTCTAAGCTCGTTGGAATGTTTGATTGAGATTCTACTATGCGAATGGTCGCTCTTCTTGGACAATTATTTTTAATCAAGTTTGGAGCCTGTAGGGACAAGTTGGTGATTGCAAATCCCCAGTCGTCAACTGCTATTGGGGTGTCCATGGTAGCTTCTTCATTTACTCAAACTTCCTACATATGTCCACTATGAGCTGTAGAGAGGGTGTTAAAGTTTATGCATCTTAGGTGAATGCCTAATGTGATCCTAGTTAATTATTTGTCTTTTAGGTATTTATTTTATTTATTTGACAAGATTCTAGGTAGGGAAAATTCATTTGGATAGTATATAAGAAGCCCATGTCCCCATTGTATAATAGCTATTTCATTGCCAAGTTGGTTGGTTTAGAAACTCTCTCTCTTTCTCTCTCTCCCGTGCATCATCTCCATTGCTCTACGCTTTTGCATCTTGACTTTGACACAAGAAGGGTTCCAATTCTCCTTTAACACGAGAAGATATTAAGAGGGAGATAGAGCACCAAGTCAGAAAGCATATGAAAAGCTTGGGAGACTCATCGACTTTTTTTTTTTTCGAGAAAAAGATCCTTCTATTAGTTACTGAAACTGCCCATAGGGCTACAACCACCTCTTCAAGAGAGGGCTACAACAACCATGATGGGAGACTCTCCCAATGAAAAAACCAGCATATGTACAATGGGGCTAAATCAAGAAATGGGGGGAGGGAAAAGCCACACACGTAGTCGGTAATGCCATCGGAGTACTCCCTGGACCATGGTGTAAAAAGGCCCAGGACGCGAGAGTCGAAGGAAAGCCTCTCTGCGCTCCCGCATGCGGTCGGAGCTGCCCTGTAGTCCCTCAAGCTGTCCTCTGAGAGTATGGATCAGCTCTAGCCAAAAATCGCGAACAGTCTCTGCTGGTGGCACAGAGCGAGCCTCAAAGATGCGGAAGCAACGGGCCCGCCAGATGAACCAGAGTGTCAAGCCACTGATGAGCTCCCAACACTCCTCTCTCTCACTGCACCACTCCTGGGGAGTAAGCTCTGTAGTAGGCTGGAGTGTAGGTCGCCCCTCGTGCATCACTATCATCCTGCTGGTGGAAGATAGCTCAAATTGAAGTGCCGGGCCCGTGAGGGTGGACCAAGCCGCTGCTACCAAAGTGTACTGCCGAGCTGTGGAGAGAGCAAGCATCAGCCGAAGAACTCGTAGCCATACCTGCTGGTCCGAGGAACAGTCCCAAAGACAATGACGCTGACTCTCCACAAGATGGTCACAAGCTGCACATGCGGCCGAGAGACCACTATGCACTACCAACTCCCAACCGTTGTAGCTTTGTGTGCGACCAGCCACTGAAACAAGGTGACTCGCCTCGACTGTTTGGAGTCCCACAACCTCTCCCAGAAGGCTGCCAAGAACTCAGCTGTGAGACCCTCCTCCTGCCAATGAGGTGCTGCAGCAGGGCGAGCCTCTCTCTGTGCTGCTAGTATATGACGTCCCAGTCGAACAATGTACTGAAAGAAAGGGACTCCTGAGTGGTCTGCAGAAGAGAAGGGGTCCCTCCAGAGCCACTCACCAGGATCCCACTGTACTCGTGCCAGTGGACAACACTCCCAAACCCACAGCCTCCAGTGTCCAGTCTCAAGAGCTGCTGGGTCAGGATCAATGACACAAGTCCTCCCACAGATGCCCACTACTCGGATCCTCTGAAAACAGCACTCTGCCACCTGCGGGGCCTCTTGTAGGCGTCCCCCACCCTGAAGCTCGAAGAAAAGGGATGGAACAGTCTCTGAGCAGGCCCTGACGGAGATGAGAACCTCAATCGTGTGAAGGCTCCCATCCACCTGGGTGCTAATGGCTCGAGAGGCGTGAGCCACTCAGCTGAAACTGCCTCTGAGATGTCCTGGCACATGCTCTGCACCCCTCTCATGCCCTGTAGTTGGAAACCCTGCACCTCGTCAGACAAGCCTGTGAATTCTAACCAGTCACCTAAAGAGCGTGCTGGACCTGCTGCCATGGGACCCTAGGAAACATGAGGCCAACTACCAACCAAGTGGCCTCTCTGAGTGCTAACCATGGGGTTTCAGACAAGGGGCTGCCGTAGGCGCTCCTCCGTGCAATTAGGCTGTCTCTGCTCCGGGCCTCGCCGCAAGAGCTCCCAAGATCGAAGCAGACTCACAGCGAAACGGTCCTCCAGTCTCCTGCTCAAACCAACTCTGTGCATCTCTGTGAAGATCCATCTGGTCGAAGGTTGCCAGGGGCCTCCTGCTTGAGGCACCCTAGCACGAAGCCGCTGTAGCAAGAACTCCTTCCGGGGCTCCTCACCTGGAAGAAGTCCTCTGACGATGAACTTCCCAAGAAGGACTCGGCTCTGCTGTGCTGGGTCAATGATCCCAATCCCTTCCTGTGAACAAGGAAGAGTGATGACCTGCCAAGCCACTTTGGCTCGGGCTATCTGAGTGTCACGTCTTGACCAAAGGAAGTTCCTGATCAGCCTCTCTACCTGGCTTATACAAGAACTCCAGAAGATCCAGCAAGAAGTGATGTACCACAGTCGCCAACAACACCTGGTTGGCCACTACTACTCTGCCAGCCAAAGAAAGTCGTGCCGAGCTCCAATGTAACAACTTTCTCCTGATAGACAGGAGAAGGGGAGCAATCTGTTGCTCGGGAGACAAGTCCAAACCAACCTGACAGCCCAAGTACCGAACTGCAGTCCCTGGGGGGATCCACCTAAAACCCTCTCCTGGCATCCAATCGGGTACAGGAGCACTACCAACCGAGAAAGCCACTGTCTTTCTCCAGTTGATCAGTGCGCCCGATGCACAACAGAAGGTCTCCAAAGCCTGCTCACACCTGTGAAGGTTGGCCTCTTGGCCATCTAAGTACAAGGCTGAGTCGTCGGCAAACTCAACGTCCAGAAGCTCATCTCCCCGAATAGGGAGTGCTAAGCCCCGTAGACCAACCTGCTGCGACACCAAAAACCTTCTCATCGCCTCCGCATAGAACAGAAAGAGGAAGGGGACAAGAGGAAAGCCCTGTCTGACCGAACGTGTGAGCATGAAGCGATCACCTCTACCTCCTGCCAAAAGTACCTGACTGTGAGCCTGTCTGTACAAAGCTGACACCCCTCTGATCCAAGCATTTGAGAAGCCCATCCTGCGTAGAGTGCCCTCTAGAAAGTCCCAGTCAACTCTGTTGTATGCCTTCTCAAAATCGAGAAGAAGAATCACTAGGTCCTCACCACGGAGCCGTGCCAGGGCAGAAGCCTCCCAAAAAGTAAAGATGTTGTCAAGGATACTACGTTCTTTGACAAAACCTATCTGAGTCCCATGTATAAGGCTCTCTAGAAGTGGCTGAATCCTCAAACTCAAAGCCTTGGCAAGAATTTTGTAGGCCGAGTTGAGGATGGTGATGGGGCGCCACTGTCGAATCTCATCCAAGGAGCTACCCTCCTTGGGAATGAGGTATATCAGGCCCTCACTCATGCTGTCAGGCATCACTCCTGTGTGCAAAATGTACTGAAAAGCACTACAGAGATCTGGGCCAAGCAGGTCCCAGTACTCCAAGAAAAAGCTGGGAGTCAGCCCATCCTCGCCTTGACAACTACCACGGGGGAGGGCCCTAAGAGCCGTGTGCAACTCCTCGAGCTGAAGTGGTAGCTCAAGCCTCTAACGCATTTCCTCAGTCACAAGACAAGGCATCTGTGCCCAAACCTGCTCCCTGCATGCATCGTGGCGTTTGACTGGGGCTCTGCAGACAGTACGGTAAAAGTCAGTAGCAACTGCACGCATATCCTCGGGCTCAGAAGCAACTGACCCGTCGGGCCTCCTCAACTGACTGACCTTGGCATGCGAATGCCGAGGTCCCACTGCCTCAAAGAAAGCACCCGTCACTCTGTCGCCCACTTGGGTCCACTGAGCTGCCTGTCGGTGGAAAGCAAACTCATGTCGCCTCTCCTCTGTGCTAACAAGCTCCTGACGAGCCTGCTGTAGCTGCTCCTCCAACCAAGGACTGTCTAGATGTTGCTCCTGTATCCTCTGTAGCGAAGCAATGCCCCGTCTGAGATGCTGCTGCTCCTCTCTCGCTGCAGCCCGGCGAGCCAGAGACTCCTGGAGAAAAAAACGGCTAATCTGAGCTAGGCCTAAGGCCACTTTGTCAGCAGGAGAATCCTGCCTGTCCAAGCTCTCTGTCCAGAGAGCCTCTACCCGTTCTCTGAGTGCTGAGTCCAGCAAGACCCTCTCTGGGATACGAAGCATCGTGTCCCACTCCTCTGCGTGTCTGCTAGTGTGAGGATCACTGGTGCATGGTCCGAGAAGGAAGTCCCTGCCAGAATGCCCACTGTCCCTCCCAAGTCACTCAAATGGTCACTAGTGTAGAAGCGATCTATCCGCGATAGATTCACTCCTCCCACTCTGCGGTCCGAACGAGAGAAGGCCAGGCTATCTGGGGGCGTCACAAAACCAGAGTGCTGCCAAACATTCGAGACCCTCAGAGTCATACAAAACCTCTCCCAAGCTGCCAGCTCAACTCCATGCACAGTAGCGTGGCTACCACCAATCCTGTCAAAAGGGTCCTCCAACATGTTGAAGTCCCCTCCTATGCACCAGTGTTCTGCCTGCGGTAGAGACTCAACTATCTGTGACCAAAACTCTGCTCGAGCACTCGCCACATTGGGCGCATAGATGTTCAGGAAGCCCACTAGGCAACCCTGAACCTGCATAGTAATCCACTGAGCCCTGCCTGGCACAATAATCCCTCTGCCCACAATGGCGTGCTGCAAAGAGTCCGCAATAGTCATACATACCCCACCCTAGATGGCTCCAGGTCCAAAAGCAGCTGACCAAAAAGTGTCATATCGTCCACGCAAGAGCTTACCACAACGTCTAATGCGGCTCTCACACAGATGGTGCTCCTGAAGCATAAGGAGATCAATCTCTCCTCCCACAAGGCAGCGCTGAAGCTCTTGACGTAGTCGGCCCCGCTGACGCTGAAACTGGGGCCCACCTAGTCCCTGCACGTTCCATGAGACTATCCTCATGGGGAGTGAGAGAACAGATGCTGCCGCAGCAGCTAGACGGGCTATCTTCGAGGCTGGCTTGGATGGGGAGTAATCCGCATTCGAACGTCCACTAGATAGGCGTGACTGCAATAAGTGTCTGACCCAAGCGCAAGCAGAGCGAGCCGTACGTAAAGCAACCTCCTCTGTCCAGGAGTCCTCATGAATGTATACATAGCATGGCAAGCACTGTGTATCGGCAAAGAAGTAAACCACAATGTGTCTACATCCTGCTGAATCTAGAGGTGTCACCGCAAACTTGGCCAATAGCCACAGAGTTTGAAGCATGTCTGTAACTCCTAGTTCTCCCATGTGGTGAGAGAACTCTAGGACCTGTGTCTGCAACCATCCCAACACTGAGTCGAGAGTCCACTCTGTCTGGTCCCTGCCGCAGAGGGGAAAGGAGAAGCCAACTGCTGAGTCCAAGGCCTCTGTCCCCCTAGCTGCAAGGAACAGAACATGGACCCTGAAGCAGGCTGCCTCATGGTATGCTGAGGGGTCGCCCAGAAAACGAGTGAAGTCGTAGTCGAAGGAATCCCATCGGCGCCGGATGTTAATGCTCGTCAGAGGGGCGGGGGGGGGTTAGAAGTAGAGGGGCGGGAGAAAGAGGCGGCGGGAGCAGGAGGCGGCAGGAGCAGGAGGCGGGGCGGAGGATGAGGAAGAGGGGGGGAACTCTGGAGGGGGAGGGGTTGTCGAGGGTGAAGCTGGGGTGGGGGTTGGAGCAAGGACCTCATCTTGCTCAAGAGGACCAAGCCGGTTCCCCGTGGGAACCCACTGCTGCTGAGTAGGCGCCTGAGGACCACTCTGAGTGCCAAGCTGTCGCTGTGGCCCCTGGCGTCGTCGACCACGGACCTGCTGCGATCCCTCCTCCGCTCGAGCCCCAAGCTCAGAGGATGGCTCTGCATGTGTGCGTTGTGGCTCTGTCTGTGTCTGCTAGCCAGCCCTTGCAGGTTGGGGCTGAGGTTGTGGTGTAGGTCGAGGCCTCCTCTGTGGACAGGCCTTCGCTAGATGGCTCATCTGTCGACAAATGAAGCATTGGTTCGGGAGGCGCGAATACTCCACACTCTGTCTAAACCAACCCCCACTCACCCGAGGCAGAAGAATAACCTTCGGGAGCGTGTGAGTGTCTCTGACCAAAACGCGAACTGAGGGAATGCCAGTTGCTTGTCAGCTACTGAGGTTGCCGTGCGAGGTGTCTCCAGGACAGTCCCAATGGCTGAGCCGATCCTGGACAAAAGTGGTAAGTACTCCCTCCGCAAACCCGGAAAGCAGATGGAGATGGGGATGTCTGTCTCCTCTACTAGAACATCCGAAGCAGGGTCGAAACCATGTCTCCACTGTCGATAGTGGGCTCGTGCTGCTCAGATGGTCGATGGACTCATGGCGATGACCTTGGACTCCATCTCGGAGGTCTCAAAATTGATCTGATAGTCACCTCGTCAGCGGCCAACGGGCGGGCGGGGATTGGGGGGGGGGGGGGGGGGGGGGGGGGGGGGGGGGGGTTCGAAAGGCGGCGCGAGGGGGGCAGCTGGCGGGCTGGGAGGCGGCCCGAGCTGGGGGCAGCGACAGGTACGCGCAGCAGGGGGTGGGCGGGCTGGGTTGCCGCGCGCAAGGGAAGGCGGGGGCGGGGGCGGGGGGCAGCGCGAGGGCAGCGAGGAGGGGGGGGGGGGGGTTGGCGGAGAGGGCAGCGATGGCGCAGCAGGGGGTGGGGGGGAGTGCAGCAGTAGCGGGCGCTTTGGCGTCTAGAATGTTACCTCATCGATTCATCGACTTGCAAGAGCCATAAGTCCAAGTCTTTTCTAGGCTACTTGGGCGCAGAAAAGGGATCTAGAGGCGAAGCACATGTTTCTAGGAAGAAACATTGACGACATAACATTCACTTTGACGACAGGGACCTAATTACTAATGAAGAGGAAGATGAGGAACAATTGTGGAGGAGACTACACATAAAAGAAAAGTCTCGCTGACATGGAAGGCACTAAATATGAGGATGAGGATGAGAAAGATGAGGAGGATGATAGACGTCCCATTTACAAGTCTACTTTTGGGCAAAAGGAGAACCACTTGCTTTGGCCGACAATGTATGATGATTTAAGGCTAAGAGGATGGAGATCAAAGTGTCTAGTTTGATTTTTATTTTTTTTGGTTCAAAGGCACGAACAAGGCGTTGTCCTTAATCAAACAGTTTGACAAAGCTTTTTAAAGTAGCAACTTTATGGAAGCTTCTATTGTGAGAAAGGCGGCCTCTCATGTGAAAGGCAATGATAAACTTGATGGTCAACACTTTTCTCATATACCTCACAACTCGGTGGGGTTCACGAGGTTATTTTTTTCATTATGGTTGACGAGGAAGTATGAGGCCAAGGTTTTGACGGCTTGCAAATGGTCAAGAGTGATACACTTCTAGTCTATAATGAGAGAGAAATTTTGGATACTTTTCTACTTGTAGCTTCTTTCGGGAAGGCAATTATTAATAACTCTTAAGATATAAATATCCTATGGTGAATTGTCTCATACGGTCATATAGTACGGTTGTAGAGTACACAGTATTTGTACGATATGGGCATTCGTACATTGTACGGAAACTTCCGTGGCTAGATTGGACTTGGAGAGAGGAGGAAGAGTCAATTGGGAACGGCACCAAGGAAAAGGATGGAAAACTGGTCGTATAAATCTGTGATTTAGAGCCGGGTCACGCCCAGGAGGAGTGGGGGAAGTAGAAGGAAGTCATTCACCATTTTCAGCAAGTCTGAAAAGCTCTGCAGAGAATCCAAAGGCTTCTACTAACCCCGCTACCACTTTGAAAAAGGGGGGGATTAAGCGAGTATTAAGGGCTAGCTGCTTCCTCCAGGGACGTAGGAATTCCTGAGTCAATGAAAGCAAAGCACACGAGCTGGTCGACAGAAGGCGCCACAGACCATGGTTCTGAAAGAGGCTGGGTGCGACTCTGGGTTTCCACTCCCCCCACTAACCTGGGTGCGACCCGGCTCTTATGGCGGTCTTTGTGATGTAAGTTGCCGTGGGAAATCCGGGTGTTGACATGGCATCTGGACAACGGAGAGCTTTTGGCGCCAGTTACATAAAGCATCGACCTTGGAAGAGCTTTAAAAATAGTGACATGCTTTTGAGCATGTGTAAAAGCAAGAGGCCAAGAGCCTATAAATGAATGGCCTTGGGGGGAGCCATTTTTCAGTCTTGTGCAGTTGCAAAGTCTGGACGAGTGCTCTGCTCTCGTCACTGCGCAGAGGTTTTGCTGCAAGTTTTCTTGTTCCACTTGTTGCGTCCCTCTCTGTCCCCTTCATCTAGCCCTCCAAGGCTCGCTGATTTGGGTGCATGCTTTTCAACCTCTTCGTTTCACGTTGCTTTTTTTGGTCGTGCACCTCTACTTTTTGCACTATCAAATTTGTCGTCTCTCTGTTTTTGGTTGCGGTTTGGCCTTGGCTGTAGCATGAGCCTCTTACCGTGGAATTTTGAGGGCCGTAAAAATTTGTTAACCGGCTTTCCTAGACATAGAGGTTCAGGCCAAAACCTTCCCCTTATCTTAAGGTCTTTACCATAAAATTAACATAAACCTTACATACGATGTCCGATTTCTAACCCGATAGTTGCAGGCAGCAAAGATTGCGAACACACGCACGCACACGCACGCACACACGCAGTAGGAGTGATTGTTGTGTTTTTGCTTCAGTTGGTTTTTGCATTACGTTTTCACTCACAATGATAAGACTTATAAACTTTTGTTTTTCTGGGTTATTCATATAAACTCACACGTCTATTCTGTGGAAAACGCATGCACATGCACAAAGAAATAAAAATTATTGTGAAGTCTGCAATTGTTGTTTTTGAGCAGATTTTTGAAGCGACTTGAAGAGTCATTGCTCCAAAAGCAGCAGCAAGAGTCAAAACTTTTGGAAAATTTAAAAGAACTGGGACAAAAACAATTGGAGTTACGAAATATGCTGTCAGCAACATGGCCAAAACAGGTATACAACTAGGGCAAGAAGTGGTAAAAGTTTGTCTCTTGTTTTCTTGTTATACATCAAGCTCTCAATGGACTCTGCTGTACACTTGGGCCAGTTTGAGTGGCTTCAGCCAAGATGATGTATTTTCAACAAAATTAGGAACATACTGTAAAACACCTGTACTGCAAATAGGAAATTCAATGAACCGAAAAAGTTCTCTGCCACTAGGGAATCCAACCCAAAAAGCACAAGCCACGACTCCGGCTTCAAAATGAATTCAAGGGCGACCTTCTAAAAATAGCTCTTTTAGAACAAGATAAGTATGCTTATTTCTATCACTAGTTTGTATTTCTTAAGAAGAAATATGTGGAGGGGTTATCGAAAGTAAAGGCACAATACAGCGGCTCGTTTTGACACTACCCTTCTGATAAGGGGGTGCTACCAGTTTGCTGAGTTTGTGGTTTAAGAGAGTTCTAATGAACTTTCAGTTAGCATTGGATACGCGAGTGGTAGCAAGAACTGTTGCCATTGGGATCATTATTGCGCTACTTGTGTTAAGAGGCTTCTAATATTTAGATATCCTACTGCATTGAGCTGGCTTGGTGCATTTGGCCGTTCCCATTCCCATTCTCGTTCCGCATGCCATGCAGTATGCCAACATGGTCTGCCTCGTTTAGCTAGGTTCCCCAGCCTTGTTTAGCTAGGTACCCATCCCATATTTGTGACTCATGTAAGATCATCAGGGTGACCAACATAAGTAAAACAACCATAACTTATGCTGTTCCTGAACTTGACTGCATTTTCATTCTGTCTCGGGCCCCCAAGGTTGCATATTCTCGTATCAGTAAATGTGGGCCAAAAAAAACTAACTCTCAATAATCATACCTATTACCTCTTGTAACTTGGCATACCACAACTCTGCACCAGATGGATACTTATGGTCAGATTGATTCCCTATACTTGTGTGGTGTTTATCTCCATTTCTAGAACCCTATCGCTTTAGTTTTTTCAAGGTTCTTTCTCATACATATGTCCATATGTAATCAGTACAAAAGGAATGTAGTGTGGGTCCCGGAAGCCTTTGGTTGACACTAGCCCATCCAATCCATCCATCAAATCAAAAGGTTCATCAGTGCGTAGATTGAAGAGAGTGGGTGAGAGTGGGAAACCCTTAACCCGTGGTGCTGACAACTGCACCTGGCATGCCCTCGGGGTTTCGCAGCACTTCAATCTCCTCATAAGACTGGCCCATAGCATCTTCATCGTATTACAAGATTTGCAGAATTCCACAAAGCAGCAATGTATTCATTCTCGTCCATCCTGAATGAAGGACAAGCTTTAGTGAAGAAGGGATTTAGGCGTACATTTGAATATCTAATCATTAACCAATTTTTGACTACCTTTGCGTGTGAACCCTTGAAATCTCATGTGTTTCTGAGTTTGCAAACGGATCCCTTCATTTGATAGCCTCACATCAATCCCTTTTTTCTTAATTTATCAATGGATCCCTTCATTTCATAGCATCATATAACCTTTTTTCATTTTATGGTTTTAGAATGTCAATATGCCTTAATGTTTGTAAACTTCCTTCTTGTCTTATTGTCTTAGAATGCCAATGCAACCACCCTTCGCCTTGTTTAGGGTGTGGTGAGTAAGAAAAAGAAAGAGCACCCATGCAAGAATATTCAAGTTAAGCCCTCGAATATGACATAATGGCCCTATGAGACTCTGCTGTACATGTAAACGAGACTCTGCTTTAAGGCTCTGATGATCATGCCTTTAGTCTATCAGCCGCATCCAATGCCGTATACAAATTGTTAGCAGAATGCTACAATGAGTGGTATACAGAGATTGTGCTGTGTGTCTGTTGATGTTATTGGGAGAGGGGGCTGCCTTACAATCAAATCAGGATGCATAAATCTGACATCCATAAGACTGCATTTTAAGTGGTCACTATGAATTTCTTGTTATGCCTTTTGGTCTCAAAAACGCACCTGCTAGTTTCAATCGTATGATGAATAGAATCTTGATCAATCATCGGGATTGTGTGATCGTCTTCTTTGATAATATTTTGGTTTTCAAATGGCTTGAGGAACATAAAAAGCATTTGCATTTAGCCTCTAACAAATCGCTGAGAATCCTACCCTAAGAATCGTTCTTTCTTTCAAAATTGAAATTGATTAGCTTGGTCACATATTCTTAACTGCCATACCTACTGCTATCGTGCACCTTAGATATTTTAAGTATCTTAAGTAGGAGCTTAGCTAGGTAGGCTCGTT
Organism: Adiantum capillus-veneris; assembly: GCF_014529385.1. NCBI lineage: Eukaryota > Viridiplantae > Streptophyta > Polypodiopsida > Polypodiales > Pteridaceae > Adiantum > Adiantum capillus-veneris. The sequence continues at coordinate 69,274,722 of NC_140946.1, read as the reverse complement.
TTTTCTTCACCTCAGGCATTTGAGTGTCCTGCGTGTCTGACTCTGTGCATACGAATTCCATGAATATTTTGTTGCAATCAGGTTTGTGTCTCTTGTCACCATACCAGCCACTTTGTGGTGTGGGACAGCTGAACGATGTGATATCGTTTTCTAAATGTCTCGCTTGTGGAGTACTAATGTCCAAGGCCACTACCATTTGAATCACTATAAACTCTGAGTCTGTCTTGACAATATCACAACAACGAGAGAGGGTAAGGCACAAGTGCCTGTGGGGTAGCAATGATGATTGGATGTGTGAAGCTGAATTGCATGCATGAAATCCTTTTCTTTTTTTCATGTTTTGTGTTGAGCTTGGAGGACCAACATGTGCAACGTGGAATGTGTGTGCGTGTACACTATGTGCACCTCTCTGACAACTCAAAAGGAAAAGAACAGAACCGGTGTAGTTACATATGCTGCAGCCATTGCACAAGTTTCATAGCAAATCGTGATGATGCAACAGATGTAGAGTTTACCAGCCAAACAGGTCCAGTAAATTGAACAGTTGCGGCCAGGGCTGACGAGGAAACTACCGGCTAGCAGGCATATCCATTAACATTTTGACATTAGTGAGGAACTCCAAGGAGTTCTACGAACAAAAGGACTTCATTGAGTGAATAAGGGATTCATTAAGCCTCCCCTTCTTATTTGTGTGCTGTTCACTTTGTTTTGTTTTTGGATTTGACCCTCACATACTTGTGCAATTTGTTTTTTGTTGCAGGAGGCTGCACTCCGACGAATTAGAGGAATAAAGGACCTATGTGAGAAGACCATATCAACTCTATATGAAGGAAGACACATCAATATTATTGGAGAGATTAATAGTGTACTGGGGCAAAATTAATGTGTAACATCAGAAACCACCCTGGTAGCATTGAATCCCTACTCCTGATAAAATTGGTCTTGCACATGCAGCTTTAAAGAAAGGTACTCAAGAGTGTTTAAATTATTTATTTTTCCCATTAGAATTATCTCCCCCCTTTGAAAAATTAGAGTTATCACTAAGGCTCATGTCAAACACTTCCATCAAAACGTGTGTGGATGATCCGGTAAATCTTTGATAGCTATCTAATGTCCACTAGTGTGCGGTGCAGAGCAATGTAACCCTGCCCCATGTAACCCGAGGGACCTATAGATATGTGAAAACTGCCACCTGCAAATGTAGACAATTGATTACTTGGCAAAAAATTATTGTGGTAGATTTATTGACCAAGCCTTGAAAATCTCAACCCTCAATTTGAGGTACATTTTTTGTCTCATGAATCAGACGTAGATTGAGTTTTGACCTAAAGTGGACTGAATCCTATGTCGCATCTTTTTGACATGCCAAAAAATGCCTTAGAGAAGAAGAGAGGTAGCCGTACATTGTGTGCGTGTGCGTGCGTGCACGTGCGACGTGTGTGTGTGTGTGTGCGCGTGCGCGCTTGCAAAAGGTACCTTGCCTTTGTTGGAGTGGTTGGCTGAAGGTTTTTAGTTGATGCCTTACACAATTATAGTTGTTCTAAAAAATACCTTCTTGCATGGAGTTAAAACCGTGAGAGGGCTTTGTGTTCACCTTCTTTCACGAGCTGTTGATTATCAATAATTCCATTTATCAAGCGGGTTAAGTCACATTTCTCTCATCAATTTTCCTCCAAGTTTCAGGGTGCTTTGTATTTGATGCAATGGCATAGTTTCAAAGGTGTGCTTTACATGATACAGTACATTAGCTATTGTCCTAGCAGATGCTTTGATGAGTGCTGGAGGGAGAAACTCGAATCTCATTTTTTTCTCACAGCTTTCCTCAGTGGGGGCCCTTTCAAAAAAACAACTTCTTGAAATTCTCAACAGCCTTCCAAGACATTAATTTTATTTACTAGGACAATATAGAAAAGCTTTAAAAATGGGTCAAGCAATATATGAAAGAGTATCTGATGTAAAGTGTACATTCAGCTAATAGCATTCAAGAATTGCCAAGATAATATATTTTTAAGTGAGGAAAAAAAAAGAAAATACCCTTTGAACTTTACACGATGGCCTTACAATGCAAATTTTAGTTGAGGAGTAAGGTGGTCACAAGCCAATCTCCTCCTATGGTTTTCCCTCTTTGCCTTTGTGGACCGTGTTCATTTGGTTTTATATTGCTTGCAAACACATTATCTAGTTTGAGCTAAACATGAATTTATTTTGACAAATTGACATAAGACATTATAGTTCCTTGAGGTAGGTAAAATTCATAGGCCCAATCATTCATTGCAAATTGAAACTCTTGAAGGGATCAACCGCTTCACAAGAGTAAAGATATGAACAAAATTCTTCTCTTGTTGTAGAAATTATCCTTTTATTTGGTCTAGTAACTTGATCTTGTTTTTGGTCTAGCACCCTGATTCTTATTATCCATGTAGTTAGTTCTTGATGCATTTGCTTCAAGACCTCTATCCCAAGCACTGAATTTGCATGGATAAGTAGTCTTTTGGCAAGCATTAAAATTATGAAATGTTGATCCTCCTTCACAAAGCAAAATGTTAATGTGCGAACCCTTCAAGATAGAAAATCCATTGGCTAGGCTCCTTGCTGCAATAAAATTTTTCCAATGCCTTATTGCACTCTTTTGGTTTGGCCATTAGGTGGAAGGTGGTTAGATTGGTTGAAGTTGTTTTCTAGTTGCTTGGGGCTTCAGAAGTAAAGTCTGCATTGTTTGCTCACAACAATTCCTTGTCGTAGAAAAACTTTTCCATCACTTTATGTACTCTTTTGGTTTGGCCATTAATGGAAGGTAGTTGACTTGTTGAAGTTGGTTTGGAAGTGCTTGGGGCACATCTAAGCTTTAGGGATAAAGTTTGCATTGTTTGCTCACAATCCTTGTGTGATTGTGAAATTCTAATCCTTGTTAGGGAAGATGATTTCAATATCTACAGTCAAGAAACTAGTTGTCATTTTACATCTTTAGTAAAATCATGATAGATTTCTATTATCATTAAACATGGAAAAGGTGGTGAGAAAATGTAAATGAATTCCATGCTCATCATTAGACTTCTAGAAGCTTGGAGTTTGTTGGGCCTTGATATTGTTGATTGTGGTGAATTTAGTCCTTTTGACATTTAGACGCATCTTGACATAGCGATTCTTGTCAAACTCACGATGTTCAAAGCTGTTGACTTTGAGCTAAGAAGAGATCACAATAGGTTAGAGCTCCATCTCCACTTTCCCTCTTTCTAAAAGCATATTGTAATCATGCCTCCTCCAAGCTTCTTGTGCTTGGGAGCTGGTGGATTTTCTATTACTGGAGTTCATCCTTCTATTTTCTCGTCTTGAATACACGCTTGACTTTGTGGAAATCTTTTGATCCTCTTCTCGTGAATATGATTTTCTCGTCATGAATGCATGCGTGACTTGGTGGACCACATTTTTTTTTTTTTGGGAAATCATGACACTAAGATCTTTGGCCTTTTGACAACAGGGCCAAAGATCTTACTTTAGTTCTTCAAACATGGAAGGTCTTTTAAGAAGAGATTTCTTAGCATTTGGCTTGCAGGCTCGAGGTAGAAATTGTAGTAGGTTCAAATATTGCCTTTCAAAAAGGTACTTACATTAGCAATTTTTCTCAACATCTTAGAAGCCCAATCTTGGACATCTTTTTATTAACCGTTACACATTTCAACATGGCTATAAAATACTTGTATGTTTGCTTATCAATAGTTCCATTGTTAACACTTTTCCTATGTGGCATGTCAATAGCTAGATTTAAGATGATTTTGATGGATCAAAGAAAAGAAGGCCATCTATTATGCACCAACAATTATGGAACAAGCCAAATTTTTAATCAAGCTAGATCTTCCCCAATATTGCCTTAATTTCCACTAGTACGGCCGGCCGCCTTCAGCGGCCTCTCTCTCTCTCTCTCTCTCTTTATCGCGTGCACAAGGGCTTCTCTTAGTTTTGGAGTTTAGCCTTTATGTCACAGATTTTGACACGTGAAGGGCTCCCCCTTCTGCTATATTATGTTAGCTTAGATGAGCCTTATTTTGGGCATTTTGTTGTGTGCACTAGCCAACTTTAACCTCCTAGAAAAATACCTTTGTTCTCTCCATAAAGGAGGTCAACATTTTATTTGCCACATTTGAATAGTTTAGAACAATTGTCTAGCTACCTTTTGTGCAATGCAATGACTCATGTGTGTCAATTACTTTTACATTTTTTCTTAGAATGCTTGAAATTTGTTGTAATAACTCTACATCTGATTTTCTTGATGAGGTGCTAGTTGGATAAGGAACTAAGAAACAAGAATTTGATATAGAAGTGGCTCTATATTTAACAAAAGCATTTTTATGTAGATACATATATTAGATGAAGCAACTATTATCTTGTTTTTATAGAAAGGTTTGTGCTTATGGATACAATTGTTTTGGGGTGGCGGCACACAATTTGATATCTGGAATAGTCTCAATGCTTGAGATTGAGGGAGAGATCTCTTAAATTTCTTTGAAATGATGTTTTCATGTTGCCCTGCACTCCACTAATAATATTGATGATTGCCACATGCTAGCCTGCTTATTTACAAGTTTCCCCACAATTGCGTTATTTTGATTACCTTGATCGCGTCTAATGTAGCCAACCGGTGTTTTTGGATGCAACTTTAGATGCTTGGGGATCGCTCTCACAACACTAAATGTTATTTTGCTCTTTGTTTGTTTACAAAAGGATAATTTTGAGGAACATAAGAAAACTATCTTGGTCCTTCAAGCAAAAAGGCCGATATCTTTCACGGAGCCACATATAATAACAATCTTGACATCATGTGTGGGCACATTTAAGTTCAACCCCTTTTAAGTACCTACCAAACTTACTCTCCTGCTGTTACCGCTGCAACCATGTATCCATGCAAATTGGCACCCCTTGACACGTCTATCTCCTCCCTTCCTTAACTGTAATCAACTAATTGAAATATCTAGAGAGCAATTTTCAGAAATAACTGTTGCTTTTCAATGCAATTTCTTCATGGCATGTCATGCATTGGGGTAGAGCACATTCTTAAGACACTTACAGTTTAGTGAGTAGTCTGATATTTGAAGCATTAGAGTACTCACATACATAAGACATACCTACACAAGTATGCATATATATATGTACACCAGAAAACATTCAATGAATGTCTTTGTAATGCATATCATCATACTAAAGCATGATATGACGCTTTAAGGAGGCAATATGCACGCCATGACACTAAAGCATGAAACGACAGATTAAGTGCATCCTTACAATGATGGCAGCTCTTAAGAAGCAACACATCCCACATTGACAGATACAAGCTAATGTTGCTCATACCACCAGTTTACAGAAAAAGAGATTGCGAGTCTTGAGACATGCAAAAATACTCCTTTTGTAAACAAAGGCATTTGCAAAGAAAGTAACATGTAGACTAAACAAGCCTTTCACCATTTTGAAGGTCCTCATGACTTTAAATAATCTTCAAACAGAGTTTTTCTATCAACATCGTTGATGCAATGCAATGCCTATTATTGTATTGGCATATTTAAAAACAAATGAACAATTATGAAACACGACCGTACATATTTAAAATGATCTTTTTTCTAAGCAACAGCAAAAAGGTGAAGTTTTACATCAGTTACACCAACTTGCACATTGACTGAGCACGACAAAACATTCATTGTTCAGCACAATGACTTGTTCTTGCGCTAGCAAAATTAGATGATAGAGCTCACAATCAAGAACCAAAAAGATCACAAAATTACTTGTGCTGACCATCCTGTGATTTAAAATATCTAAAAACTGTCAGGGAACACAAAAAGAAAAACTGACCACTCACCTCAGACACTTGTGCCAATACTGTACATAAAAGACAATTAAATGCCACTATCACAAATAAATGTAATAAAGCTCTTTAACTCAAAAAAAAAGTTCTTCAGCATGACTCAAATATATTTACAAAAGCCGGCACAAGGAAGTCTCTCCCTTTCTGTACTTTCAATGCTGCCTATGACTCTTGGCCATGCTCTAATGATTACACTATATTCTCAACCATCCTGTTGGTTAAAGCACTCCATCCAAAGCAACTGCCAACATATGCTTAACATCATTATTCGTTCTCTGTTTCAACGCTAAGCTGTATCTTCTCAATAATCTTGTTCAGAAATGGAGCACTTGATCTGCATGAAGCATCCGTAAAACAAGATCGTCCCTCTTCAGCTGCACGACTGAGCTGTGGATCCAAAGGCACTCTACCGAGAAAAGGAACCTTCATATCCTTAGCCATCTTTTCGGCTCCTCCACCTAGAGCATAAAAAACTTCCGAATACGCATAGATTGACTCCTGAGAGCTCTGCAAAAGCTCTCTTAAAACAGCTTCTGTCACATCCTCTTCCTCACCATCATCCTTAATCTTCTTAAATGTCAAACTGGATAATGGCTGCAATAAACCGCTCATGTTTTCAACTACACCCAGAACTGGAATCCCCACCTTCTTGCAAAAATTAATTTCTTTCCGCACATCAATAATCGCTACATCTTGCGGTGTTGTAACAACAATAGCTCCATCTACATTGGTTGCTTTCAAATATTGCGCTATAGAGATGTGTTCATCAGAAGTCCCTGGCGGGGCATCCACTATCAAGTAATCAAGATCACCCCAATATACATCCTTCAAAAACTGCTTAATAAGCCCATTTTTCCGTGGTCCTCTCCAAATGACTGCCTCATCAGGATCAGGCAACATGAATCCAATAGACATAACCCCCAGATTGTCCTCGACATACACAGGAGACCAGCCCAAATTACTTTGATGAATTTCTTGACCCTCTAGTCCTAGCATTTTTGGGATGCTTGGCCCACAAATGTCAATGTCAAGAAGGCCCACCTGCTTGTCCTTTCCTGCTAATGCAAAGGATAACTGTGATGCAAATGTACTTTTCCCTACTCCGCCCTTGCCAGAGAGGACAAGTATCTTGTGCTTGACAGTCTGCATACGCTCGGCAATCTGCACCAGATCTACACCAGCCAACAGCAAAAGTTAATAGTCTGATTTACATAAGTACAGTACACAAAAATACACTCACTCGAGAGATTAGCACTAAAGATGGTCTCTCTCTTTGAGCCTTCAGAAACCAGAACTAAAGATGGTCCCTCTTTGAACCTTCTACAACATTAAACAGGCTTAAGTTAATTCGACCTCATCCATTACACCACCAATATGATACTCAGCTATCTATGCTCTATTACCCTACAATGCAGGGTTTTATAAACAGGCTGACCTCTTATGTTTTCCTTCTATTCAATTGAAAAAATGACTACCGGATTGATGTATCAAAACCCTGATGAGTGCTATGGAGCCATGTATGACGTCATCAAAAACTGGCACTGGATTGATCTGCCAACGAGGCAGCTTGAGCACTTGTTGCACTGAACACCAGAACACTTGTACAAACCATCACTGGATTGATGGATCACACCCCTGTTCCATGTTTTGTGGTTTTTATGATATCTGTACGTGTTTGAAGATGAATGACTGTACAAAGTGACGACATGGCACGGCCTAAAGGACAGAACGTGGCCAAGGGGACCAAAAACTCTAGTGAAAAGAAGCAGAAAAAGTTTTGCTCAAAGAGCAGAAAACCTAGGCCCAAAACAGGGCTAGGTTTAAAAACCTAACCCTACCTGCTGATGATGTGGCAGCATATGGATTTCAACGTTTTACGACAGTGATGACATGGCTCAGTGCACGGACCTCTGTGTCTTACGGGCAGCAAGGTGGGTGCCAGCTTTTGGGACAGGAGCTTTTGGGGCTACTGATTTTCATTGTGAGTGCTCTGAGTTTGGCCAAGGGCCTTCATATGTGTGCCCAGGGGGGGGCTCTTCTGCTCAGATTAGCTGGGGAGCACTGAGAGGAGGAGGGCCCTCAGGCATTGTACTTTGCAAAGCTCAATAATAAAGAAATACCGAGAAGGGGCGCCAGTCTTTGGGGCCAGTGCGTCTGGGTGCCGAACTAAGCCACGCCATGTCATCAATTCGAACAACTCTCGAAAGAAAAGTCGTGCAACAGATGACCCCAATTCATGTTCGTCTTCAGACAGCTCTGAGAGTTCCTCTTCCTCCGACTCTAGCAAGGAGGACGGGAAGCACTGGAAATGGAGAGACTTGGAAGAGCGAGAAGAACAAACGAACCAAGAAGAGCAAGATCCCACAAAGGATCGCAGAAGCATAGAAAATATTCTAACAATTCTGATGTCACAAGAAGATGACGTGGCAGTGCCCAACTCGAAAAAACTGGCCGCGAGGACAAGGACTGAACCCACTAAGTGTGGTTGAGGGGCATTAACAGGAGGGGTTAGGGTTTTAAATAAAACCTAACCCTACCCAACTTATGGAGCACCGGCCGAGGGGCCTAAAACCTAAAATAACAAAAGCTTGCCATCTGGGATTAATTTCTGAAAATTGCCCTGATTGACGACATGGCACGTTGTAAGGATTATCGAGACTAGCGCTGGCTGTTTTGGGCAGCTCTCCACGCGAGCTTCTGAGAGCAGATGCTTTTGGGATCAAGTGTTTTTGGATCTGATGCTTTTGGGGCTTTGCTTTTGGGCATCCCTTGTGAGTACACAAGTGCCCGGAGGGCCACTTCTCAGAGGGCATCTCGACGCAAAGTCTCGGAGAGAGCCTCAAGAGTTGTACTTGGCGAAGTAATAATAAAGAAATACCGAAAGGGGTGCTAGTCTTTTGGGCCCGTGTCTTGGCTCGGAACTACATTGTGTCGTGTCAACTCTCTCTCTCTCTCTCTCTCTCTCTCTCTCTCTCTCTCTCTCTCTCTCTCTCTCTCTCTCTGTGGGACCAGTGTGTCTTGGCTCGAAACTACGTTGTGTCGTGTCAACTCCACCATTGGGGTGAAGCAGGGTTGTCCCCTATCTCCGACTCTCTTTGGCATATATGTAGATGAGTTTTCAGATTATGTACATACAGAGGGTGATAAGAGGTGCTCAGCTTGCAGGGACATGGATTCCATTGCTATTATATGCTGATGATATTGTGCTGATCTCCGATTCTCCAGAGGGGATGCAGTGTCATTTGGATGCATTGCATGTATTTGCACGGGACAGTGGATTGTCTGTGAACCTTGGTAAGACCAAGGTAATGGTGTTTAACACCACGGCACAATGGGTAAGGAGGTCCGCCCCCACTTTTACATATGGTCGAGAGTATGCAGATACATACGCTTATCTTAGGGCGGTTTTCAGTGGTCCGGTATTTTTCCTGAGGCATGCAGCAGATACGCGATTGACCAGAGCCTATGTAGCATTGGGGAGACTTGAGAGGATATGTTCACAGGTTCAGCTCCAGGAACCTCGGACAAAGCTTTGGCTCTTTGACACTTTGGTCACTTCGGCCATGCTGTATGGAGTGGAGATATGGGGCCCCGCAGTTGATCATCATAGCAGAGCTGGCAGTACTGATGGATGCAGATGTATGGAGAAGCCCTTGGTGTCTATGATTTCTCGGATGATTAGGGCCAAGGCCTCAGTACCACATGGCATTGTTAGGGTGGAGCTCCTTGCAGCTCCATTGGTAGTGGAGGCACTCACTTGATCAGTTTCATTTATGCATAGCGCTTGGGCTCTCCCTAGAGACAGATATGCTCGATTAGCACTAGAGTCTTCGCGACAGCTTGCATTATAGGGTCCAGGGAGATGGATCATGTTGGTATGCAGAGATGGCATCTTGGTTTCACTTACATGGCTTTAGTATGGACCGGCTACCCCCATTTCTTTCGGTACTCTTTGGATGCACCCTCCATCTTCCTCACTAGGGCAGAGATTACCAGGCTCATCAAACAGGACTTGATTCAGTTGGATACAACCTACACATGAGCTAGGTACGAAGATGACTTTCTATAGAGAGCATCTTCTCCAACTCACGGAGGATGGTTTTGTGATCAGACCAGGATACATGGATACTCATCTATGCGAAGGGATACGATGTGCTATTGGTCAGATATGCACATCCTCACATCAGCTAGAGATCGAGACAGGCAGATTTAGAGGAGTACCCGCTGAGTCCAGGATTTCTTAGGTGTGCCAAATGGAGCCACAGACAGAGCTACATTGCATATGTCACTGCCCAGTATACTATGAGATACGAGGCCGCTTTCACTGTCTATTCAGAGAGGGTTTTGGGCCACTTCCTAGAGTCATAAGATACTAGAATCAGAGATGCCTCGGATTATACTTATTGGAGATTCGCAAACACAGAGAGGACCTCTTTAAGGGGGGCACAATGAGAGAGATTCAAAGACAGCGAAAGATTACAAATTTCTTTCAGTCACAGACAGAGGAGTTCGAGCAACCCCCACAGCATAACAACACCAGAGGCACCAGAGGCATACTGCTTGATCGGGCGATAGAGTTGGGGCGGTCTCGTCGCCCACGGATGAGGGGGCCCTCTCGACATCGATGCACATTGAGATAGAGGATCCATACCATACTGGCGCGACATAGGAGCCGTCCCGGATACTGATGTATATGTATATGATGCCTCGACTGTAAGAGAGCTCCATTGTATCAGCTCACCCTTTGTATTTCCCTTTGTATCAGCTTTCACCCCACCCCTACCCACTATTTTCTTTTCAGTTCTTTAACTCAGACCTGGTATTAGATTCACCACATGAAACCTTTTGGTCTCATAGGTCATTTTGGCCTTTTGGCCTTTTGAAGACGTTAATATTACATTTCATATCATTCATCTCTCTCTCTCTCTCTCTCTCTCTCTCTCTCTCTCTCTCTCTCTCTCTCTCTCTCTCTCTCTCTCTCTTTTTTTTTTTTTGGAAAAATCAAGGCTGTATATTACTGAGTACAATAAATTCCCCAACAGATGCCAAAATAGCCTGTCACGTGGGGTGTACAAGCTGAATGTAAGGATGATAGCCACTAGAGTGACAACTCGACTAGTACAATCTCATGGTGGTCTGTGTGATGAGTGGAGGAGAAACCACTGAGGGGGGGCATAATGCCAGATAATCTGACCACCTGTAAGTGTGAAAAAGAGTGGAGCTCGGGCCCAACGCCGAAGAAAGGCAAATTGTCGAACCTCGGCTGCTTGAGATGTACCTGAGGAAGAATCCCACTGCCAAATCAGGGTGTGAATGATGTCCAGCCAAATGGCAGTAAGGGTATCCTGAAGGAGCTGTGGAGCCGCACTGAGAATGTGAAGACAACGAGCTCTCCAAATATTCCATAGTGTAATGCTAGTGATGACGGAAAAAACTTCATCACGTGTCTGAGGATCTCCCTGCCATGCGAACTGTGGTAACATAGCCAAAGTCCCTCGCCGATAACCAGTCGAGGTAAGCATAAGAGCTGGATCTGTGTCTGAGCCCTCGTAGAAAAGATGCGGTCCAGGCATCGGCATCAACCATGAGACAGAGCCCCAAGTGAGAAATCCATCCTGAACACCTGCTCTGCTAAGTAAAAAGCAAACTGGTAGCCACACTATATGAGAAGAGGAGCATGACCAAAGACAGTGTGCAGGTGGCTCATGTAGTCGCGAAGGACATCGAGCGCATAACGGATCATGACCCATAGTAGCAAGCCAAGTCCCAACTGGAAGTCCTGCATGTGCAATCATCCACATGAAAAAAGAAATACGACGAGCCGCATGTAAATCCCAGATGGCTGACCAAAACTGCTGTAGATAGGCATGGGAGAGACCTGAATGTAACCAGAAACGCATACGAGTGGGCTGCTCTGGGTGCTGTCTCATCAATGCGAATCTTCCAATTCTGACAGTGTACTCAAAAACTGATACATGTGCACCGGTGGGGTTAGAGTGAGGCCAGTGCCACTCTCCTGGGTCCCAATAAAGCTGTGATAAGTCACGACCCTCCCACACCCAAAGCCTCTAAAGGGCGGCATCAGCGGATGCGAAACGAGGGTCAACACAACGACGCTTCCCGCGAGAGCCAACTACTCGTATGGCCTCCCATCGAGCGCCAGGGTAGACAAGGTGCGGAGAGGTGGTAGCATATGTCAATCTAGCATGAATCCCCTGAGAGGAGTCTGAATCAACTGTGAACAGCATGGTGTCGAAACGAACTAATAAGAGAGTGCTCTGAGCAAAGAGACCTTCCCAGCCACTATGTGGAGGCATCTGAACCGTGCCTCGCATGACTGCATCTCACTGGGAAGGAACGGCGGAGTCAATCTCAAGAAGTCTGTCTGTCACCCCGCGACCAATGTCATAATGTTCTGCTATGAAATCTGCATCCAGCATACGCGTCTCATGAAACAACCGCATAGAGGCAGCAGGACCAGTGTCCCAAGCAGCCCAGTCAATGTGAGTCCTCTCTCCAAGCTGACGGGGTGGGTTAACCGAAGAATCAAGAACTGCATCATTCCAAATGAGAGGTTGGCACTCAATCTCCTCGCTCTCTCTCTCTCTCTCTCTCTCTCTCTCTCTCTCTCTCTCTCTCTCTCTCTCTCTCTCTCTCCGTGTTCAGTGATTTTGCAGTTTCTGTTCGTGACTATAGACTATGTTCTAACACAGCCGAGCTTTATCTCTCACATTCAGGATTTTACAGTGGGGCCAAGGCCTATTGGGATAGCAGTAGATCATGCACTTTTGACATTATCAGTCTCCTTGGAGTACAATACATCTCAAGCCTCACGGGGTGGTAGACATCCACGCTATACTTTTACACCAGAGACTGACTCGGTCTATGCAGAGGAGATACGTAGACTTTTATGCACATCAGAGCCAGTATACACAGTGGAGGAGATCACACCTATGCTGACAGTGACATTACATGGGGCAGCGACAGAGGCATACCCACACACTCAGCCTGGTCAGAGACGTCCTTCGGGCACATGCCTCATAACAACTGGTATGATGAGGAGTGTCAACAGAGGAGAGCTCAGATCCAGCGGGAGCTTGCATTGGGAGTGATCACTTATAGACAGTCTCGTATTGCTACACGACGACTAGTACGACGGAAGAAGCGAGCTTTCTTGGTCCAGATGGAGCAGGATTTATATCAGCTCTTCCTTTTTAGAGATTCAGGAGAGGCTTGGCATCTATTCCATGAGCAGTCTCCCCAGCCAGTGATTACTTCTACGGAGATATGGGGGCAATATGCAGCATTATTATACACTGTACCTGGACAGCCACCACTACCAGATCCACCACAACTATGTCCGGCTACGAGCACTTTCTTTACCACTGAGATGGTAAAGGAGACCATTGACAGGATGAAGACCAGACGGGCACAGGATCATGAGGGTTTGGTAGCAAAGCACAATATACATGCTGGGGACTTGTTGGCAGAGATGCTTGCACGGTTTTTCAACCGTGTCATGTGCGAGGGCTTTCTCGACTCTTGGAGATTGTCTACTATTGTACCTATCTTCAAGACAGGAGACCCCACAGTGCCGGGGAATTACCGTACTATCATGGTAAGACACATTGGCACAGTTGTATGCATCCATCCTTGAGCATAGGCTGAGCAGTTGGGTAGAGATTATGGGCATACGGGCACCTGGACAGGCTGGTTTTAGGAGGGGTTTCTCCACACTGGATCATGTCTTTACACTCAAAGCTATCATTGAGGAGGGTCGAGCACATGGTAGATGGATATATTGCAGCTTTGTGGACTTCTGCAAAGCTTTTGACACAGTACCGAGATGCGCCGACTTATGGAATTGGGGGGTACCCACAGAACTGATATGGGGGAATATGGCATTGTACAGTTCAGTGATGGGTCATGTACGCACACCAGAGGGGATATCTGACATAGTTCACTCCACTACTGGAGTGAAACAGGGATGCCCATTGTCCTCTACTTTATTTGGTATGTATGTTGATGAGGTCTCTGATTATATTGATAGAGGAGATAGAGGAGCTCAGCTTGCAGGGACATAGATCCCTGTTTTATTGTATGCTGACGATATCGTGTTGCTATCAAACTCACCAGAGGGTATGCAGAGACATTTGGACGCATTGCATAGTTTTGCAGGGGATAGTGGATTGTCTGTCAACCTTGGTAAAACCAAGGTCATGGTATTTAATACCACGCCACAGTGGGTCAAGAGATCAGCACCTACATTCACATATGGTCAGGACAGTATGGAGTACACTGATGCATACACATATCTTGGGGTGGTCTTTAGTGGACCGAGGTTCACATTGAAAGTGGCAGCAGACACCAGATTGACTCGTGCCTATGCAGCCCTAGGCAGTTTAGAGAGGATTTGTACGCAAGTTCAGTTCCAGGAACCTCTAACAAAGCTCTGGCTCTTCGACACTTTGGTCGCTTCAGTTATGCACTACAGAGTTCAGGTTTGGGGACCATCTATTGACAGTGCTGGATGGAGTAATATGGAGAGGCGCTTGGTATCTATGATTTCTAGGCTGATTAGAGCCAAGACCTCAGTTCCACGTGACATCATACGAGCGGAGCTGGCTGCCCCACCTATGGAGATTGAGGCACTTACCAGATCAGTATCATTTGTACACAGCTTATGGGACACCACGAGGGATAGATATGCTAGGCTTGCTCTTGAGTCATCCAGACAGCTAGCATTATAGGGAGATACATCATGTTGATATGCACAGATGAGCTCATGGTTTCAACATGGACAGGCTGCCCCCTTTCCGGTATTCTCTTGATGCACCATCTTTGGCTCTTACACGGATGGAGATTACTAGACTCATTCGGCAAGATCTTATCCAGCTTGATACCATGAGGACATGGATAGAGCCATCACGGGAGTTGGGTACGAAGAGGGCTTTCTATAGAGAGCATCTTCTCCAACTCACGACAGACGGATTTGTCACACAGCCCAGCTACATGGACACACATCTATATCATGGTTTACGATGTGCCATAGGCCAGATACGCACATCTTCACACCAGCTTGGGATTGAAACAGGTAGATTCAGAGGCATACCAGCAGACAGGAGGATATGTCAGTTATGCCATGCAGAGCCAGAGATAGAGTTTCACTTCATATGTCACTGCACAGTCTACTATGAGGTTCGGGGACGCTTTCACTGTTTATGTTTTGGAAACCCCTACAACTTTGCTCAAAACAAACGTGCACATTGGGAACAAATGCGGTCGGTACAATGGACACATCTATGGATGTTTTGAAAGCCCTGAAAACTGTGCTCATAGTAGACACACGTGAATTGGGAACAAATGCGACTACTACGATGGGATGGTTAGAGTTGGGTAATGAGGTAATGGGTATTGCACACACCATACTATCATCATAGATGATTCCTTCATAATAGAAGCCTCTACCCCTTAGCCTCCAAAATCTATGTTAGTGACACAAGTAGATATAGTTGATAATAGCCCTAAAGGCTAAGCTTGCAAAAGCTTTTGCACGGGCAATAGATGCAGAAATTTGAAAAACACATAGTAAAACTAGATATAGAGAGATGTGAAGCATAACATTTTCTTGTATAGAAAGATTCAACAAAACATAGAATGAGACTAAGTACAGAAATATGTGAAGCATAACGTTTTCTTGTATCCAGCTATATCTTATGTAGCTTGATCAATGCTACTGCAAGAGGAGTGAGTGGAGAGTACTACAAGTCTACAAGAGTCATGACGACTCATGATGTACTTCCAGATTTAGAGATCTCACCGATGTGTTGATGCTTATGCCACTGATGTTTTCCTTGCATGGGCATTGTGTTTGTTCAATGTTGTGTATGTGCTATGTACTCTTGAGTCTAGGCGCCGCACATCCCAATAAGGTTGAACGGTCTTCGAATCGTATTTTTTGTGGGTATTAGAGTCAAAGGACTCTAGTACTACTTGTATTCAAACACATAACACTAAAAAAAACAATATTTGGGTGTTTTTTAGCCTCCCGTTCCGCGCCGTTCCCGTTCCAGGCCCATTCCCGTTCCGGACCCATTCCCATTCCCCCGTTCCGCAGGGAGGCCCGTCGTCGTTCCCGTTCCGCATTCCGGGTAACTCTGTTGTAGACAACCTTGGCTCCATAGACATAGTGGTAGCATGTCCACGTGGCACACAAAACCATGTGCACATGACACTCTCTCTCCTTGCCCTCATAGTGTGTGGAACGCGGTAGAAAACCTGCCACAAAATATGGGGTTATAAGAATGCCACGTGACAGCGTAAGCACCAGATGAATTTGCATGTTTTACGCTAAAAGCTTCTAGGCGTCGGAAATTGAAACCAATTGAATTAGACTACTCAAAAATAAGTAAAAAGTAGAGTACATTTTCATATGGAAAAATAAAATGTTTTTATAGTGAAAGCTTCTAGGCGTCAGAAAATGAAAGCAATCGAATTAGACTATTGAGAAATAACCAAACATACATTACGGTTTTGTATGGAGCAATACAATGTTTTTCAAAATATATTGTACGGTTTCGATAAGTACGGTGTTTAACTCTTAAAAACCATAAACAACATCTATAAATTACCTCATGACTTAGGGCTATACCTAGGTCTAAGGTTGAAGGGCCTAAAAATTTATGAAAACTGACCTAGGGAGTGGGCACAAAGACCAAAGACTCAAGGCACAGCCTGGAATATTGTTTTAAAAAAGCTAGACCATATTTGTATCCGGACGACCGTATGACATGGGCATTGTGCAGTGTACAGAAACTTCCATGAAGCCCACCATATGGGCTGCCCTAAGGGGAAAACTCGAAGGAAAAAACCTACTGCCATCACCCTAGCATACGGGGGATATACTGAGGATCGACCTCAATGCTACCCACAACTGGCACAATAAAGTAAAGGCTATCTGCTGCCCAAAAAAACCGCTAGAGAGGAGCCTGCAAAAACACATATCTGATCCCCCATTTGCATGGATGGCTACCTGTGGCCTAGGGTGCCCTACAAGAGTGCACTTTGCCTCTAAGCAGTGCCCCCTGTCCCATATATATTACCAAAGACTAGTTACCTGACCCACTCATCAATCCCCACGACCTAGAAAATAGGCCACAAATGTGGAAAAATATGGAGAAGGGCCAAAACGGCACTTGGAAGCAGGGTTGCACTTGTACCTGGTACCGAACATTCTGTACCTCGTACCTAGTTCCATGCTCACACACCTATTCCGTGCTCTCGTCCCTGCTAGAACAAGTGACCGTTGGGAACGCCTTTTGACCCATGCCTAAGCCATGCTTTGGATGCCCTTTGGGCATCCTCTTGAGTCTCTAGTACCATAGTCACAGGGGACACCCTTTTACAGGCTTCCCGTCCCCACTTTTACGTCCCCACTTGCCGTCCCGCCCTCTTTTTTACACTAAAAATCCATTTGAGCCCCTCCCCCCTCCCCCCTCCCCTGTTCCCCATCCAGAAATGCGTCCCTTGTGACTATGATCTCTACCCTTCGGGAACCATTGGATGCCCATGCCCTTTGGGCATCTAGTCTCTAGCCTCTCTCTCTCTCTCTCTCTCTCTCTCTCTCTCTCTCTCTCTCTCTCTCTCTCTCTCTCTCTCTCTCTCTCTCTCTCTCTCTCTCTCTCTCTCTCTCTCTCTCTCTCTCTCTCTCTCTCTCTCTCTCATGATGGTGCATTGGTATGAGGCTTGAGCCATCACTTATGGACCATAACTCATAGCACATGCTATCTCATTCTCTCTCTCATTTTGGATACTCTCCCATGCTCTCTACTCTAGGCTCTCATACCTAGTCTTAAAATCACATGATTCATTTTTTTGAACGCACTAATAATTTTTTTTTAGTATTTTAGTGCCGCACTAAAACGCACGTAACCACCTCGCCTGGAAGCACCAGGAAGGCATGGGAAAAAATCCAGCAAGCCAGTAGGAGACTATATGGCCATAAATTGAGCCAAAACTAGGGCTACATATGGCTATACACTACTCAACATGAGCAAACAACTTCACTCAAGCTGGGCACGGCCACAAAACAGCCCTCACTTCCTATCACCTATCCCTATTGTGCCTCTCCCCTGTCAAGTACAAAGTGCAAGTGTGACCTATTTCTGTTCAGTTCAAGTCTTTCGGTTGCAATCTTGCATGTAACTTTTAGTTTGTAAGGGATAATTGTAGGCCACTACTTTCTCACATGGTTGCGAGGAGAGTGATTGTCTTCCTCAATTAATGATATGCCTCGCCCTTGTCTCATTTCACTAACCACTCAGGTACCAAAGATGATGCAAAACATAGCAAGAGGTCTTGCTAAAATTTGCTTGCCTTTGCTTGTTATGATAAAAGGTGAAGCTAGCCTACTTCTCATAGAAACAAAAATTTGAACCTCCTTTTCACATTCTTACATTACTCTTACAAGGTTGTACTACGTTACACAAATGGTTCTTTGACACTGTCCTAAATGAAGCGTCACAAAGCAAAAAGCAGATATGCCCCCAAAAAGAATGTCATACAGACCACATAGACCTCTAGCGCCGACTAAACCATGTTATTACATGCTTCTTATGTTTTTTTTTCATGTGATAAGTTTCATTCAGGAATCCCACATACCTGGGTCAGGCCCTTTGGGAGCTGTTGCACAAGCTTGTTGATTAGGACAGCCTGCACAAGCTGCTGCTTTTCCGGCAGTCTCGGCCTCAGTTCCTGGGCAATCTGGTCATCCAATAAGTTATAATCAAACGAAAGCGTGTGCAATAGAATCATAACCGATGCTCTTCAGCGCTCTCCCTCTCTCTCTCTCTCTCTCTCTCTCTCAACACAGAGAGAAAAAACGTTGAAGCTCACGCTGGTTAGCATCCTCTGGCACGTCGCCCACAGAGCCATTTTGCGCTGATCCATTCGCCGCCATGTTTCTCCTTCCAACAAGGCGAAAAGTGAAACTATGCTTATCAAAAGCCTGCCAAAAAGAATTGGGCCTGTAGGTAACAGCACTATTTTCATTTTCAAACACGTTTCTGGCCAACGATTTATTTTAAATCCCAAATAGCCTAGTGGGAATTTGAAAAGATCTCTCTCTTTTTCTCTCTCTCTCTCTCTCTCCCAGTGGCCTTTGCATGGTGCTTGTGCGGATGAAGCCTCTGTGTGTGTGTGTGTGTGTGTGTGTGTGTGTGTGTGTGTGTGTGTGTGGAGATCATGGGTATGTGGAGGTTGTCTCTCTTCGTGGCCTTTGCATGGCTTGCTCTAGGCGCTCGGTGCTTGTGGGGATGAAGACCCTCTCTCTCTCTCTCTCTCTCTCTCTCTCTATTAGGAAGGGAGAGCGGGGGGGGGGGGAGTGATGGATGCATGGGAGGAGAAGCTGGGAGCGCATAGCAGGTGCAGGGTGGGAGAGGGGAGATCCAAGCAAGGGAGTTAGAGAAGAGTGATGCGGGTGAAAGAGGGGAAGGGGGGGGGGGGGGGGAGAGTATATTCACTCCTATTGATTTTAATATCATAGTTACCATTATGTTAGTATGTGTGCTCGATATTGGGAGAAAAAAAGAGAGGAGCAGATTCTCTCTCTCTCTCTCTCTCTCTCTCTCTCTCTCTCTCTCTCTCTCTCTCTCTCTCTCTCTCTCTCTCTCTCTCTCTCTCTCTCTCTCTCTCTCTCGTTCTGTGTGTGTGTGTGTGTGTGTGTGTGTGTGTGTGTGTGTGTGTGTGTTTCTGCCTACTTTCCTATCTGGAGGGGAACACATCCGTAGGTCGTCTCGATTAAGAAAGTAGCACCCACTTGTAGCCTAGTTTCCAATCACATGCCTCGCTCATGCTATGCACATGGTGTATTGCTGATCCAATTATCGTCTACTCGCGACAGCCTCCGTACACATTCTTATTTAGAAGCAAATTCCATGATCCATGATATTTTATTTACCACTAGTATGACTCCACCAACTCCGTCAATGCTATATGGATTTTCTTAGCTTAGACATGCCAGCACTATCTACAAGCAATCCCTTTGGGCAGGCCGAAGAAGCGACCATGAAAGACATAGTAGTCATAGAGAGAGAGAGAGAGATGTAGTAATATGGGCTCCAAGTGCTCCCATATAACTTGCAAACGTGGCCTCTTCATTAGAGGACAAAGTTGTGTTCTTGCCAGACTCAGCATGCGTCTTCATGCCTTACACCTCCGGCAAGCACGCATTTGCAAACTACTACTGGGGCTCTCCCTCCCCAATGCAAAAGCTTGCCATAATAATCTTGTCTACATGTGGCACCAACTCTCTCTCTCTCTCTCTCTCTCTCTCTCTCTCTCTCTCTCTCTCTCTCTCTCTCTGACATAGTAGACAGTTCACTCTTTTGATCATAACTTCTTCATCAGAAATCCGATTTGGATGATCTATAACTTCTAAAGCATAAAACTTTTGAGTTATGGAAGGGTTTTTTGCAGCAGCATTTCTAAAGTGAGCAGGATCTGAGAAGTTGACTCTCATCTCATCTCCTATTTTACATACAACGTCTTCCGGCACTCACAAGGGTTCTTCTTCTTCTTCAACATGGTCCACGACCATTGTAGAAAATGATCCAAAATCTCCAAAGTGTAGAGATAGCAACCCAACCATTCAACCAACGACATCAAAAACCATAAGTAGGGCATACTCGATATCGTTGCAAGAGACCATAAATAAGCAAGGTAAAGACTTACGAGCACTGGAGAATGGCACACTAAGGGTTCCTGTTGTTGAGAATGAGAATCTCAAGAGGACACTTGAGATGCAAACAACACGTTTGATGCAACTTGAAGAGGAAGTTAAGGTATGCCAGCTATATGGGCTCTATTTATACAAAGAGACAAATCAAAAGCTGAAGGTCGGTTTTAAGGATTTATATCTTTGCCTAAATCTAGTGTTCTATGTATTTTTTTACAAAGGCTCTTTGCTCCGCATCAGCTGGCTCTGGCATGCAATTAAGTATGCATTTCAAAACCCAACATAGAGAATATACATCCATGGTTTTATAAAAGGGAGGAGGGTTGATGGAGATGCATTCGGGGATAGCTCAAGGGTAATCTTGTACTCAGAGTCCACAAAGGGGAGCAAGCCCAAAGCTTTGCAGAAAGCTTCGAATGTCTCATGAGACAATGCCTTTGTGGAAAGATCTACAAGGTTGTCCTGTGTTGGCACATAAGCCAAGTTGATCTCTTGAGAGCCTCTCCCTGACATAGTGGTAATGCACTTCAATGTGCTTTGTGCGAGCATGAAAAACTGGGTTCCTCGCAACTACCAATGCGCTTTGACTGTGAGTGTAGATGATGTTGGCAATGTCGTGTCCAACACCCAAATTAGCCATACGGCGTCTGAGCCATACACACTCAACCGCAGTTGTGTGCCCAGTACTCAGCCTCACAACTAGAAGTGGCCACAGTAGGTTGCTTCTTGCTCAACCATGAAATACATGAACTGCCAAGCATGAAATGTCATTAAATATCTAATATCTAACCAACCTAAATGATTTTCTCATATTAAACTGATCATTTAATGTGGGATAATAAATGGGTACAAGGGTTAGAATATAGACATGTGCTTACGAATCTATCTCAAGACGGGGCCAATGGTAAAGGGGCCCAAATGAGAGATGGTCTGTCAAAGAGCAAGGTTAACTAATGGAGCTTAAAAGACCTTAGGGTTAGCTTCATTAAAGACCTCCAATGGTTAGTGTTAAAAGTCCTTTGACCTTAAGTAAGCTAGAGCTGAGCTTGAGGTGGAAACCCGACCTAAACTTGTCTTTGACCTTAAGCAAGCTAGGGTTGTGCTTGAGGTGGGAACCCGACCTAAACTTTCCTTTGACCTTAGGCAAGCTAGGGCTGAGCTTGAGGTAGGAACCCGACCTAGACTTGTCTTTGACCTTAAGCAAGCTAGGGGTGTGCTTGAGGTGGGAACCCGACCTAAACTTGCCTTTGACCTTAGGCAAAGCTTGAGGTGGGAACTCCACCTAAGGTGCTTGTCATGCTTGATGACTAAGGTACTTGAGGTACTTGTCATACTTAATGAGGAAGTTGCTTGAGAAGCTTCCTATGCATGGGGGGTAAGATGCTTGAGTCAAAAAGAGACTCTACACACTTAATGAGGAAGTTGCTTGAGAAGCTTCCTATGCATGGGGGGTAAGATGCTTGAGTCAAAAAGAGACCCTAGACCCTACACACTTAATGAGGAAGTTTCTTGAGAATCTTCCTATGCATAAAAGTCCCAAAGTTAGGGAAATCTTTGACCTAACCTTCCACTCACCCAAGGGGCACCCCTTTTCTAAAAGGGCACATGGGACATATGTCAAACTCTCACTAAGCTTAACCACATGGTGTGCTTGAATGTTATTGGTTGGGCTAAAGAGGGGTCCAATGAGCTTCTACTTCATCCAACAAATATCTAGATATTGTCGAGCTCTCTCTCTCTCTAAGGGGTAAGGAGGACACTTGTCAAAAGACTACCCATGTACTTGACTGCATGCTGCATGTGATTGGCTAGTGGGAGAGGGGTCCAATGAGCTTGCAGCATGAAGAAAAGTCAAGGAAGGGGCATTCTCACTTGGTGAAAGTTGCGGAACACCACCTCCTTCTCCAAGCTTGTGAGAAGTGAGAGCCTACATCAACACTCTTGGCTATGGAATGCAAATTCAACCAAGAGCCATGCTTCAATGCTTAAGCTTGCCATCTTCTCCATCTCCATTACTATGCTATTATGTATTCTAGCAAGAAGAATAATGATAAGTGAGGAACTATTTCTTTCTCCTATGGAATGTTTCTTTATCCTCTTCCCTACCCTCATTCCCCGCTAGCTCTCTCCACCTTTGAAGGTGTTTGAGGCCTTGGGACTGAGGCTTGGGATAGTTAATGCTTTCTACAAGTTTATGTTATGCTTGTGATGCATGAAGCTTTCCATCTTCATTGCATCACGTAAGTCACAAGGAACACAAAGATTTTATTGTACCAAGTCTCTCTTGATGGAAGAAACTATAATACAAATGCCTATTGGAGGGGGAACCGGATCCATATGAATCTGGTCCTCAACTATTGTCATGTTCTCTAAACTCTCTCTCTCTTGCAAAAGTATTGTTAATGCCAAGTTAACTAAGTACCATTTTTATGTTGCTACCATCAATTAAGTTCACGCGCTATGCTCACAAAGTAATCTCTCAAAAGTGCTTCACTTAATTTCCTAATTCCGCTACTCTCAAAGTTCATAGGCCATTTCCATTACATGAAACAAAAACCACTTGTGGACACTCGGGTGTCATAACAACTAGCCCAATCTGAATCTGAAAAAGCATGTAAATCTCGCGGCAATGATCCCCCCTTGGGATAAAACAATCCAAGATGCAAAGCGCCACTCAAGTAGCGAAAAAACCTCTTGACTGCCTGCCAATGCTTAGACCCTGGGCCATGCATAAATTTGCTGACCTGTGAGACTGCAAATTGAATATCCGGCCTCGTGTTGCATACATAAATGAGGCAGCCAACACTAGTTTGGTAAAGAGTGACATCAACAGTATCACCAACATCATGTAGGCTCAACTTCAAACCTGTTTCCATGGGAGTGGCAATAGGTTTGCAATCCTCAAGTCCAAACTTACATAGCAATGTCTCTATGTAACTTTTCTTACACAAGGCAATACCACCATTACACTGCTTAAACTGTATACCCAAGTAATGATGCAACAACCCCAAATCTTTCATCTTGAAAGTAGCATTCAAATCGGCCTTAAATTCAACAATATGTGCCTCATTGGGACCAGTGATCAGCAAATCATTCACATAAAGAACAACAATGAGAAGTACATCGCCCTCACGCTTGACATACAATGTGCTTTCTGTTGGACTGTTACGAAATCCTCGTTTGACCAAATGAGTGTCAGATTTCTCATACCAAGCACGAGGAGATTGCTTCAGCCCGTACAAAGCCTTATTACATCTTCACACTTTGTCCTCTTGTCCTTTCTTGACAAAACCATGAGGTTGCATTACATCCTCAAAATTGTCACTATTCAAGAAAGCATCATAATATCGGATTGATGTACATCCCAACCAAAATGAGCTGCCAATGCACATAGAAAACGAACAGTAGTCATACGACAAGTGGGAGGAAAAGTTTCTTCATAATCTATGCCTTTCTACTGCGCATATCCTTTTGCAACAAGTCGAGCATTATGGCGATCAACCTCACCATCTGGCTTGCGTTTCACCTTGTAAACCCACTTTGTACCAATGGCCTTTTTACCAGGAGGCAAATCACATAAATTCCACGTGTCATTTTCTATAAGTGCATCATATTTTGATTGCAAGACAGCCATCCGATTTTTTGAATTTTGTGCTTCATCAAAAGATAGAGGTTCCTCTATATCACTTAAGCTAGACACAGCCAAAGCATAACACTCTAATGCATAAGAGGCATGGTGAGAACATGAACGAGTACGACTAGACAAAGGTGCATCCAATTTACTGTCACGCAAAGTGTGCACCAGCCATTTTGGCATACCTCTTGCTTGCTCATTTCAATCATTTCCTCATCAAGTACATCAAGTATATCTGCATCAGTAATAGGCTGATCTATAACATTTTCTAAAACCCCCATAGGTTGTACATTTGCCTCATTTGAATTTACATTCGAATTTCCACCACTGAAAAGAGGCAACAAACTGTCATAAATGTCTTGTGAGCTTACATTACTATCTCTAGTACATGACATCAAAGGCTGAACAGATTCTTCCACAACACAACATCACGTGAGACCAAAATACTCTTTGTTTGTGGATGATACAAACTATAACCTTTGCTTTCAGCACTATAACCACCAAAAATACATTTGACAGCCTTATCATCCAATTTTTTGCGTTGCGCTTGTGGCACTAAACCATAAGCCAAACAGCCAAAAACACGCATGTGCTCAATAGATGGCGTTCTATCATGCCATGCTTCATATGGAGTCATAGACTGCAATGCTTTTGTAGGACACCTGTTGAGTACATAAGTGGCACACATGACAACCTCGAGCCAAAAGGAATGTGGTAAATCTTGACTCATTGACCATACATCGTGCAATTTTCCTAAGGGACCCATTTTTCCTCTCAGCAACACCATTTTGTTGAGGTGTATACGACACTGTACATTGGTGTTTTATCCCACAACTAGCCAGAAATACATTAAATTCATGAGACATATACTCCCCCCTCGATCGAAATGGAGGGTGCCCATAGTACATTTTGAGACATTTTCAGCCATAACAAGAAATTGGTTGAAGCACATAAACACTTCGGACTTAGCTTTCAACGGATATACCCATGCATGCCTGGAGTAGTCATCCATGAAAGTCACAAAGTACAAGTAATTCCCTAAGGACGGAGTTTGCACAGGCCCACAAACATCACTGTGCACAAGTTGCAATCTGCATGTAGCACAAACTGACCCATCCTTTGGAAACTCAGCACGCTGCATTTTACCCAAAATACAGCCTTCACAAACATGTTTGACAGGTGCTTCAAGAGGCGACAAAGAAGCTAACATATCGAATTTCTGCAAACATAGCAAAGTGGAAAAATTTAGATGTCCAAAACATGCATGCCATGGTTTTGCATCTGAAACAACCCTTGAATCTGCAACTGCATTTGCACAATTTTGTCCACACTTGTCATACAAAGCGATCTTATACAACCCACGACACAAAAGTCCAGATGCAACAATTTCATCACCAAAACTGAGATCATGAACTGTACATCTGTGATCCACAAATCTGACTACAAGACCAAGTCTAGCAAGTGCAGATGCAGACAAAAGGTTCTTTCTAATCCCAGAATGCATCAACAAGTGTGAAAGAACTACCATTTGCAACAGTAAGCACAATCTTTCCAACTCCTTGAACATGATAAGAGGTATTGTTGGCACAAGTCACCATATTCCCATGAGGGACAGACTTAATAGAGGTAAAAAAATCACGATGTGAGGTAATGTGCTTTGTAGCACCACTATCAAAATACCACACATGTGAATCTGAAGCAACTGACATACATGCATCATGGACAATAGGATCATAAGTGCACTCTGCACTAAATGCCCATTCTGCATCAACATCAACATCACAATATCCTTGGACAGAAGACTCTACAATCGCTGCACTTGTATTGGACCCTGTAGTGGATCCAGCCTCTTTCTTCTAAGCCTCTTTTGCCTTCAATTTCGGACACTGCTAGATCAAGTGATCATAATCTTTACAATAATGAAAACACATATTCTTTTTGCCCTTATCACCACAATTGCCAGACAAAGTGCTACTAGCAGAAGCATTAGGAACAAAAGTTTCTCCACTCGCAAGAAGTGGTTACATTGCTTTCTTTGAGCTGCAATAAAAACCTGTTCAACCCCGAGTATCGCGAGAAGGCGAGCGAAATATTTCGAGCGATTGAAAAAATCGAGCGAGTTCGAAAGCATAGAGAACCTCTTTCAAATGCAATCCTTGGTTCTAACTTTTTAACACAACACATTGATACAGATTGACAAATATAATGTATCCAAAGATCAAACCATTAATCTTTCAACCTTGAGGCACACAAGAATTTTACATTGCAAATTTACAAAAAGAGTACATTGCAAAATTTTTGAATTGAAACAACTTCTATAGGTGAGATCCTTCAGGACCATCTTGCAATAGTAAACCCAAACATACTAAAATTTTAGGAAATGGAACGAGTTCAAAAGCAAAGAGAACCTCTTTGAAATGCAATCCTCGGTTCTAAATTTTTAATACAACACATTCATACAAAACTAAAATGAAAAATATATCTAAAGGTGTGACCATTCTCTTTTAACGTTGAAGAAAATGCTAATTTTACATTGCAAAATTATCAAGAAGAGTATATGGCAAAATTTGCAAATTGATACTTCTATGAAGAAAACATCCTCCTATGAAGAGTCACACTCATCATCAACAAAAATATTGTGAATGTGAGGTTGTTGGAGAAGTTGTAAATCAAAGCGATTATCTGATGCCATTCGTCTCGCCTCTGCTTCAACGTAGACGGGCAATATACTTCACAAAAAAAAAAAAAAAATTATAAACTAATCAATTAGTGTAATGAGATCCTTCTTCACAACCATCTAAGCAATATTAAATCCAAGGCATACTTAGAGATCATTAAACACACAATGAAATAGGAAAACCAAAACACACATAGAGTGTCCAAAAGTGTTAAAAAAGTCCAGCTATGGGATGGGAGCCTCACTAGTCATCAAAAGGGTTCCCACCCATAGGCCTATCACCCTCATTCTCCAAATCTGTAGGAACTAAAGAATCCTCTCTATTCCGCTTTTTGCTACGTAACATAGGCTGCAAAAAACCTGTAATAATACTTTCATCAGTGTCCAAAGAACCACACACTCGCCCTGAAGCCGCACATGCCACCAACATAGGTGCCGTTCCGCACCCAAACTCCAAGCAAATGCCTCTACTCCTGCACAACATCTCTACAAAAGCACCCAAAAATGAGGTGCTCCATTGCAATGCTCCACGCCAAGGTACCCCAGCTGCGAAAATGGATATCGAGGTATCCGGGATATAGTGCTGCATGATAAAATCTGTAGGTCTCATGCCAAGTGCTCGAAAACAAGGCATGCTCTCAGCTATGTAAATGGGCGGCGTTGGACCCCGTCGATGCACCATGTACAACATCGAGGTCTCAAACTACACACATACAATAAAAGAAATGTTATTTTTCTTTTGCAAAGGAAACACACCTTAAATAAAAGTATAAGATAACAACAAATCAGAAATAATGATCACCTCAACTCTTTCTCCTCCTGTCTCCATGTAGCCGAAGGGAGTATGATGGAGCACCACTATCCGTCGATAAATCTGCATGTCGGAAGCAATGCTAAACCTCTCCACCCATCGAAGTGAATCACCTAAAATGAAATTAACCACATGAATGAGTAATGACTTTCAAATGTGAACTCCAAATACGTACTTCAAAGTGGTAAAGGCTACAAACCCGTAAAAGAGACCATGATTAACAACCATCCAGTGTCCGATAAGGTGTTCCATGCGAGATGAATTCCTGCGCGAACATGATCCTCTGTGATCCTATCCCACATAGGATTGACACCATAGCCACTAATCAAACCTCCATAAGGAAGGTCCAGGAAAATGAAATCTGCAGCCCACACAACTGACTTGCCACTTCGCCTATAAACAAGATCTCTTTGGCGGGCCTTGAGCATATGCTCATGAACCAAAGACCAAGATGGAGACCTAACTCCCAGTGAAAAATCTCCAGAAATGGCAATGTAATCTCCGGTGACAGCTATACATCGATCAAAATCATGACTAGTTTGGCCATGCATCATAACATCATCTGGATAATCAAAGGAAAAGACACGACACAATCGAGAAGATCCACCAATATCTGAGAAATAAATTGTTCAAAATTAGATAAAAAATTCATGTAATCGACCATGAAGTATAATGTGGATCATAATTGCAAGTGATAGTACAACCATGTGATAATGGCATAGCTTCCTTCATCAAACCATCTACTGCAGTAGTGTCTGCTATAGCTTCCTTCCCTTTTCGAGACAACCCTTTTCAACGAAAATACTTTAATAATACAAAGTTTATATATGTCAAGACAAAACATGCAAATAATAATTTTCTGCGATACCTGAAGATGACTGTGTTGATTGCATTGTTGGGCGTGCTGGAAGCACATCACCCAATGCAGCTGGCACAGAACAAGCTCGATTGACATCAGAAGCTCCATCTCTAAGAATGGAATCTCTAAGGTCTCTCTCACGAGCCAGCACATGGCCTTTCTCCATGTCAATCCACCAAGGACAAGCTTCAATCTCCCATGAAGAAAGCTTATGCAATTTCTCCGAATACACGCATGAATCGAGTAAGTTCAATTGTGTCCACTTTCTGGCAAGTAGTGGAATCAAAAGAAGAATCTTTCGAGACACCAAAAAAGCCAAGAATCTTGACAAAAAACGCAATTCATACATTATTTTTGCACATATGTAAATAAAATAAATTGCATTGCAATATGACAACAAAAGTACCTGTATGCTAATCTCTGTGCAGCCATACACAAAGTGTCTATCTTTTTGAGGGCTTGTTTATCAACATCTTTTGTTCTCATTTCCAAAGACACCTCCAAAGGAAAGAGATAAGGCCTTGCCTCGAGTTTTATCTCCTCAAAGTAGAATATCACAATAGAATCAGGTGACAATACAACATCTCCACATGTGCCCAACATATCTGTCACCAACTGCGATGCTCTATCAAATACCCTAGCAAGGAGACCCTCCCGACGAAGCCAGCTTGAATCCACCAAAAAATGAAATTGAAAAACCATTCAATATACTTTCTTCAAAGCATCAAAAGTTTGAATTATTAGTAGACTCACATTCTATAAACATGGTCTCCTTTTTTGATGCCATATGCAGCTCTAGTGAGATTATCTGCCTCTAGAAGAGACAACCACACCAACTTGTTTTGAATTGGAGCATCCAAAACAACAATTAAGTTAATCTTCTCCAATGTCGCCCAACTTCCAGGGTTCCATTTCAATGACAAAACTTTTGCTAGCCAATCCGAACCCAAGTGTGAGTCCAAAATGTTAAGAAGCTAACAACACCAAAAAACAACCTTCTAAAAAATCTGTCGTTAAAACCATATCTTTCACACTATAAAATTTGCCAACAAGAAAGAATACCTTCCCAATATTATCACTGAACTTTGTAGTGAGGTCATGATATATTTTATCATGCTCTTTCTTTAAATCATCATCAAACAAACTCTCACAAGAGAGCTGATCCACCCTTGAGTTGTATTCCTTGGTCATTTGCACCTATCAAAAGAAATAAATATTACATATTTATTTCAAAATTGCATGGCATTTAACACAAAAGAGACAGAAAGCATTCCACTTACATCATAGACAAGCCGTGCAAGGTATTTCCGTGTTAGAGGATACCATGGTTCCTGCCCCTTAGAATAGTATTTTCTAACATCTGCAATCAATTTTCGATCCTTCTCGGGTAGAGCTTTCAGGTAAACGTCATGATTGGCAGCACAAATATGAGACAAATTCACAATCTCATCCCAAAGATGTGTAGTAACAAGAGAATGAGAATTCATGCTAGTAACACCAAACAAAAGGATTTAGAAATTTGCATTGACTTTGTTAAAAAAAGACAATTCTCAGTAATCCCAAAAGTTTAAAAGAGCACTTACAAGTTCATTGTCTGAAGGCTGCTTAGCAAAGCAATCTCAGGGACTTTGGTGGGATCAATAATTGTACAAAGAACTCTGCAATGCTTATCTTTTGATGTAGAAAATTTTTCTTTTATGGCTTGAGTCCATGCCACTGTTCTATGGTTACCCTCCCACACATAGAACATATGGCCCACAAAACTTGACAACCTTGGATTACTCTACAACTCCATCTCAAACTCTTCATTGACCTCCACCCAAAGAGGATCCCACTCGTTTGTCACCTCATCTACATAAGATTACAAGTTCATATGCAAAGTAACTTTAAAAACAAAATACTTTGAATTTAAGTAAATTAAAAAAGCTTTTCCCACCTGTGACCATTTTTTCCTCTCTCTGACATGACCACAGGGAAGCAATAAAAGACCCTTTTTCTTGCATGTAGCCTTCTTTTGCAAAGGCTGACTTCAAACCACTTAAATCATCCCTCAAGCCTCGAACTCTGGCATATGGATAGAGACGGCAAAGTGGAATAGGAGGGCACTCGAAGCAGCTGAAGAGTCTAGTAGAAGCCAAAATATCAGCACCTTTATGTGTAAATGCATTCGATTCATCTTTTGGCCCACTGGCTGCGGAAATCTCATCTCTTATCTCCCAGGGCACAATCTGCAAATTACATTCTTCAGCAGCCAAAAAGGGGTTGACATCATGCAAAGAGCCTTGTCCCATCTCAGGAGACAAAACATCATCTTCTGCAAATTCTAGACCTGCTCCAATTTCTGACTCCGAAACAGAGCTAATTTGATATGTGGAATCATATGTTCCAATTGTCATAGAGTCCAACACCCTCCTGCTTGAACGACCCCTAGATCTTGGACTGGACAAAAAGTTATTTAGAAACAATAAAGTCATCATATTTAATATACATTTGACATTTAATGACTTAAAGAGCAATGGGAAAAGGAGAAATTTCGCTCCAAAAAAGAGAAAAGCAGCATAAAAACTCGAAACCGGGGACATCAAATTTTCTTAAATTTCCTCTTAACGAAATCAAGAAAAGGATTTTTGTATATTTGGAAAAACGATGTTTTCCTAATGCATACTGTTTGGCGCTAATTTTTACCAATTCTAAATAGCACTAATTGATCTGCAGCACCGCAAAACCCTCCGACGTTTAGTTGTTTTGCTGCACAGACTCACTGAAGTCTATGACAAGACTCCCTGCTCTCAGCGCGATTCACTAGATTCTGGAGCCCATGCTCATTGAGAGCATCTCCTCCATTGCCCACACAACTGCCTCATCCAAACGCAGTCCCCCTGCATGTCCATATTGTCAGTTTCTCTCTCTCTACACATCCAAATCAGTCTCGACGCAGGGGTAGAAATGCATGACGTGGAGGGGAAATTCCACCCACTGTGTGGCCTTTTTAATGTCCCTTCACGCCCTTGGACAGGTCCTGATTTAGCTGCATGCCGCTCTGTCTCACCCTCTCTTTCTCTCTCACACACCGCGTACTCTGAGCACATGACCTCCAAGTTATGCCAACATCATCTCCTTCGAGGTCTGCAGACATCTGCACCGCCGCAGGTCCTTTAGCCAAGCAAATGATATTAAATTTAAAAAAAAATCTGCAGGTCCGCAGGCATTTGCGCCGCTGCAGGTCCTTTAGATAAGCTAATGATACTAATGATATTAAAATAAAAATCGGTAGTCCGCAGACATCTGCGCCGTCGCAGGTCGTTAAGCCAAGCTAATGACACTAAAGTCAACAGTGCTTGTTTCCACTCAATATTGCTCGTTTATGCATTGAAACGAAAACCAGCAGGTCCCGCAGACATCTGCGCCGCCGCAGGTCCCTCAGGCAACTGTTCACTCAAGAGTACTCGCTTACGCTTAGGCTCAGGTCCCTCAGGCTTACGCTTATTTGCACTCAAGAGAACTCGCTTAAGCATTAAATTTAAAATCAGCACTAATCTATTCACGCATACGAAAGCCACAAAAAATAGGCTCAAATGACCTGCGCCGACGCAGATGCGTTCAAGGAACTTCAAAAGCAAACGAGTACCTCTCGTTGGGAATGCGACCTCAACGAGTTGGAGCAGGAGACTGACGTGGGGACGACCTTGGCGTGGACCGGTTGGAGGCTCGTGGAGCAGGACGCTCCGCCATTGTTGTTTCTCTGTAGCTAGGTTACACAATAGAAAGGTTTTCTAACGATAAGAGAGAGAGAGGATTAATAAATACACATATACTTTAAAAAACTTATACAAGAATAATAAATAAATACCAGCGAGAATAATAAATAAACTCCACAACTATGCAACTTTAAAAAAGATATTGACGACATCTTATTGATTGGTCGCATTGATGAGCCATTGTGTGTAATGATACCTCCCACGTGAACAAATTATTATAGAGTATCTCGTTCTGTTTTTATGTTTTGTTTAAAATATTCATTTCGGGCTTGCTCATCGGTTTGTTTTCACGAACATGTCTAGACACGTAACTGTTTACGGTCCTTCAAAAGCACATAAGCTTGTCATCATGTCAGATAAAAGGCATATTGAGCTTTTAACATCTAATATCAAAAGTCACTTTGCACTTGGGGCTGCAAAGTTTACCCTACATCCTTTGACATTATCAGGTGATCTTGTGAAGTTGGAAGAGATTCCAATAAGCTGAGGGGGAGAGGGGTATTTGTTGGATCATGAATACTCTCAGTTCTACAAATTCCGCGTAATCAATCTTGGTATCGGTACCTCTGAAGCTCCTATCCGCCTAGACTCAGAAATAGATGAAGCCTCAAAACCCATCAAAAGTGCAGTTGAAATGATCCGGGCTTTGCCTAAACAAAGTAGTTTATTTCAATCACTAAGTCAGATTGGAGAGATTTTAAAAGTAAAGGAGCTACCTTCTCACTATGATGGATATGTCGGGTTTGAGCTCCCGACTCCTGGAGACTCATTTGGAATGGCAGGTATGGAACAACGGCATGATAGTCATTTGTGGACAGAGTATGTCACTTGTAGTTCAGATTCATTTATAGGTGCTGTCAGATTTAGCAGGTGTTCTGGACATCTGAGATGTATAAATGTTGACTGCCTATACTACATTGGGCTCAGGATATGTAATGAAGTTCAATGGAAAGGTCGATTATTAAAATCTCCACCATGTGGGATAGTATCTCCAGAATATGGAGCTTTAAGTTGTATGCATTGCTCTCAAGTGCCAGAATGTGTCGCCATTTGTCCTGCTATTATCTACTACTGTTTGCCAAGAGATAAATTATATGCCACCAGATGTGTTCTTCATTTGGGGGAACACAAACATCCTTGTCGAGAAGGAAAATGTAGAGCATCAGAGGTTGAGATTGATGCACTATTGAAGAAACATGCTACTCTAGAACCATTCACAACTCCAAAGCAGTTGGAGCGCATGACAACTCAGGACATTATTTTTGAAAAATTAGTTGTTGAAGGTGAGCCTGTTTCAAATGATAGAGGTGATGATGAATTTGCCGCCTTTTTGGATACAATCACCCCACTATCAAATAAACGAAGAATTGAAAGAACATTAGAGACTGCAAAGAAAGCAAAGAACATTTCTGCTAAAGGTTTGGAGGCTGTTATTGACCTTAAGAGTAAAAGCAGATATCCTTACATACAAAGTGTTCTTTTTCCAGGACAACTTGGGAGAGATCAACAGCCACATGTTTTCAAGATGTCTGTGAAAGGTCCTGGTAGTGGGGTTGACTTAGTTAATAGAATGAGGCTAGGTGGGAACCTTGAAAGTATGTGGATCCATTTTGATCATTTTCATCGTGTTAATGGATGGCCAACCATGTTTGCCCATGTCTATGATCCATTTGTGCGAGAGTTAATGACCATTGCTACTTGTGAGTTTAATGTTGAGAACCAGTTTGCTCAAATTGAATTTTGGAAAATGCTTAATAAAGTTGTCGAGGATGCAGGCTTTGAAAAGCCAGAGTTTAGAGGCTTTATGGCAGATGAAGCTAATGCTAATTGGATTGCAGTTCGCGCAGTTTATTTTGGAGGTGCCAAAAATGTCACACCTAGTAAAGAAAGATCATGTGCTTTTCATTGGGAGCAGTCTATGATACGACACACAGCCAACTGTATTCTCCCTTCGTCTCAAGAAGAGCACAAAATCTTATGCCGCAAGTGGAGGTGTGCTCCTTCAGAGAATCAAGCTGACATTTGCAAGGGGGAGCTACGTCGCTTTTGGAACATTGGTCATGCTATTCATGATGAGATTCCATGTTTGGAAACATGGTTAGTTTGGTGGGATGTAAGAGTGTCGCATTGGGGGGGCAGATTTTTGTCCCAAGATGAATTTGGTATTTTTATCCCTAATACAAATCTATCAGAGACAAAGCATGCAAGCATGCGAGCTTATGTTGGCTATAAGGAAAATCTCAACTTGTACGAGGCAGCTGGTGTGGACATGTCAATGGCAGTACTACAAAGTGTGAAATATAATGCCTATCTTAAAGGTGTTCGTACATTTGTTGGACCAGGCTTAGAAAACTTGGCAGAGCGCTTTAAGCATCGTACTTCTGGTGCTTCAACTGCAAAAAAACTAGCTGATTATGCTAATGTTTCTATGGAGGAAATGGGTTTCGATAGTCTTGAAATGAATAGAATTTCCACAAGAGAGAAGAGCATTAGAAAAAAAAGACCAGTCTTTGTTGACGCAGAAGTACAACTTGATGAGGACAGCCATAGGCCTGAATTTGTCACAGAAACCGTTGACATTGGTAGTTCTCGACAGCGAAGAGATGAAGCTAATGTAATCAACGTTTGGCCTGAGATGAGAATAGCGAAGAGTATGTGGGCAATAAGACGAACATAGCCAGGGTCCAAGGTCACATGCTTTGGAGTTGTTGGTGATCAGAGAAATCGATGCGACCGGTTTATAAATGAGAATTCTTTTGGTGTAAAGAATGGAGTTCCAGCACCTTGCTTTTGGGGACGTCGGCAATATCCCAGTTCAAGCTCAAACCCAAGTGGTGTTAGAGAGGGATTTATTTGGTTTTGCAATACCAGTAACATGCATACATGGAGAGTCCATGAGATGGTTGTGGGACCTCCTGGACCAGCGCCCGGAGTATGGCCCGTGGCAGAGGGAACAACATTGAATTTGTCAGAAGCAGAGCATCTACTACAAGCTGGTGGATTTGTGCTTCATGACACATCAGAGGGTTTGAAAACTGGCAAGGACACTCATGCTCCAAGCAGAAGACCTAGTGCTTTTCGCCCAAAATATCGTGAGGGCAAGGTTGTTAAGTGGAGATCTAAGTTGACCAAAGAGTTCCAATGCAGGATTGACTTGGGAAGGACTATGTCAGCAGAATTGGTAAAAGAAGCAATCATTGTATGTAATGAGTCACATATGTTCTACGTTAATTCGGAGGGGTCATTGGCGAAAAGGGTAACTTACTCAGTCACACTGTCTGATTTTCCATGGTGCACATGCGAGGATTTTCAGAAGCGAGAAAGTAAGAAGCTTGGATATATACCATGCAAGCATTTATACTATGTGTTTCTTCAAGTGCTTGGGTTAGATGAAAGAGCCCATGAGTTTATCCACCAAGCAGCTTTGACAAAAGTGGAACTCTTTCAGGCTTTGGGAGGTGTGCGATTAAATATCCAACGCTAGAAAATCATAAACGTGTTGCTATTTTGATGTTGATGAATGCAAGCTCCAGTTTATTAGATAAAACGTCCATGAGTTTATCAACCTGGCAGCTTTGTCCAAAGTGGAAGTCGTTCAGGCTTTGGGGGCTCGCGAGTAAATATCCAATGCGAGAGAATCTTCAGAGTGCTGCAATTTTGCTGTTGATCAATGCAAGATATTTTACGATAGTTTTTAAAGTTCTTTACTTTTTTCAAGGTGTCAAATAAATAAAACATAGTGTGAACGTTTTTTTTTTTTTTTTTGTGTTAGTGCACTATAATTACCGTTGATTTAGAGTGGTTCATCATTTTTGTGTTTTTAGGTTATCAGATTCGACATTGCCTAAGTCAACTCATTTAATATCATAATAGTAGAATGTAGTAAAACTTAATGTGAGCTTTTTCATAAATATTTTTTTGTCTGCAAGCCCTGTAATTAGTAGTGATATCAAGTGCTTCCTCAATTTTTGTGTTTTTAGGTTATCAGATGCATGAATGCACTCAACATTGCCTAAGTCAACTCATTTAATATCATAATAGTTTAATGTATTTTGAATTGAAACTTAGTGTGAGCTTTTTCATAAATGTTTTTTTGTCTGCAGGCCCTGTAATTAGTAGTGATTTCTTCCTCAATTTTTGTGTTTTTAGGTGATCAAATGCATGAATGCACTCAACATTGCCTAAGTCAACTTATTTAATATCATAATAGTTTAATGTAGTTTGAATTAATTACATTTTTTTTTTGTATGAGGTCGCTCGAAAAAGTGTTTGCTCGGAGATATTTGCTCGGATTTTGGGATCCCTCTTCAACCCCATGTGCGGCCCATATGGTAGGAAACCTTGTCCAACAAAGGTAGATGCCATCCAAAGAATTAAAAAAACATGCACTAGCATCACTGAGGTTAGAAGGTTTCTGGGAGCATGTGTCTTTTATGTTATTTGGATTTCACATTATGCACATGTAGTTGATCCTCTTTATCAACTGCTTAGAAAGAATCAAAAGTTTAAATGGACAGAAGCACATATAAAATCCATGAAAAAGCTAAGAAGTTGCTCTAGTCAGCACCAACTTTGAGAAAGGTAGACTATGCGTGTCAAAGGCCAGTAATTGTGACAGTAGACACCAATCCTATAGGAATTGGATGGGCAATAGGGCAAGATGACGAAGAAGGACACAGGTATGTGGTAAGATTTGGAGCAAAGGTACTGAGTGCTCGCCAAAGAAACTATAGACATATAAAGAGAGAGTTATGGGGTATGGTTAAAACCTTGAAAAATGGGAAAGAGTACCTAATTGGTGCATATGTGGTTGTAGAAAAAGATTTTCTACCACTTCTTGGGATGATTACAAGCTGCTCAACGCCAGACATTGCTATGTTGCCGTGGATTGCCTACATTAAGTCCTTAAATCCCGAGTTTAAGCACATTGCAGGTAAAGACAATACAATGATAGATATGCTATCAAGCGCAAGGTATGAAGATGAGTCAAAAATGATTGATGAGGGAGATAATGTGGGCACAAAGTTCTATTCTATCTCTCATGTCAAAGGTAACAATGTTTGCATGACTAATCCACTTGAATTTTTATTGAAAGAGCTTTATGAAGGTGATTGGCTTCTTATTGGAAGCTACTTGAGTACTCTAACAAAACAGGATGATTGGTCTAAACAAGAATTCAAGAGGATACGCAGGAAAGCATATGGGTACTTTTTGAGGGATGGTTTCTTGTGGAAGCATCCTAAAAAAAAGGGTGTTACACCACAAACGATTATATGTAAAAAAGAGACTCAAGTAAAGCTCATGCAAGAGTTTCATGAGAGTCTATGGGCTTGACATAGGGGTGTGTGGACAACCTTCTCCAAGTTGAAAGAAAAGTATTGGTGGAAGGGTATGTATAAAGATATATCTCAATTTGTAAAGTCGTGTGTAACTTGTCAAATGTATTCAAATGTCCGACATCGTGATGGATTGCACCCTACATATCCACTAGCCATGCACTATAAATGGGTTGTGGATTTAGTAGCAATGCCTTTAGGACTCTGGTAGATGAGATACTTAGTTCTTGCACGAGAGGACCTAACTAACCGGGTTGAAGGGCGAGCATTAAGAGCTAAGACCACAGAAGCTGTGTGCAAATTACTTCTTGATGAGGTGATTTTTCGTTATGGTTGTGTGGGAAAGATCATTGCAGACAGAGGTGAACTGGATGCCTAGGAAGCAAGAGAGTTCTTTTCCACATTAGGAATCAAGATTTCTCTTACTACAACTCACAACCCTGAAGGCAATGGAAAGAGCGAAAGAGAGCATCCTTCTATCATCAAAGCTTTGGCCAAGGCTTGCGAAGGAAGAGTTGGTGAGTGGCCAAAACTGTTGCCTATGCTTTATGGGTTGATCGTACCACACATAGCTTAGTAACTGGCTATATGCCTGTGGAGCTGATGTATGGTCAAAAGCCAGTAATGCTGATTGAAGATACAATTCCCACATGGAATGTACTACCTTGGCAAGAGGGGCTTAGTAGGGAAGGTCTCCTTGCATTGCGCATAAGGCAACTAGAAAGAAGACCTGGAGACATCGAGGCTGCAAAAGAATGGCTCAAAAATGCAAGGTTGAAAAACAAGGACTACTTTGATAAGCGACATCAAATCAGGAGTAGAGCAATTGACAAAGGTTTTAGTGTATGATAGTAACCTTGATAACCAACACCCAGTTATGCGTAAGTTCTCAAAAAGATGGTTTGGACCGTATGTTGTAAGAAATGTGAAAATACTACTTACATCTTGTCTAAACTAGATGGTACCTTTCAATTAAAAGGATCAAAGTGTTTAAGAGAAGAGGAGACAGTGATCTAGAAGATGTTGAGGAGGAGGAAGAGCAAAACACTGGTGAAGATCAAAGTGAAGATGAAGCGTTGGAAGCTATCAATGAAGATGAAATCATGGAAGATCTACAAGGGAATTGAAACTACAAAAAAATCATATGTGGCACATACCAGAGGATGTGCAGGTTTAGAGGAGGTGGATGTCGTGCTGTGACACATACATAGTGGGAACGAATGCTACAAGATCTATCTTGTGACTTTTTAGATACATAAATATATTTTCCATTTTGTACATATGCATATCTAATTATAATAATAAGCTTTCTATCTCATCCTATTATTTATCTCAAGGGTAACATATTCTTACTTTACCTTCTCGACAATGCAGCAAAGCAATTTTAGCCTCATTGCGGCTTGCATAAAGACCTTTGCATAAAGACCTGCTAGAGTATTCCAAGCCTGTTTGGCAGATTTTGTTGAACATATATGAGGAGTGATAGTGCGCTTCATAGACAATGCAATCAATGCATGAGCCTACGCATCTCTTACATCCCAATGAGCCGGCTAAGCCGTAGGCAAAACAGCTCTGACAACAGCAACCTTGATAGCAAAACCTAGAGCATCCTCAACATCACCTGCATCCACAGTACTAGGACGTACATCAATGCCCTGCACAATGTTCCAAACTCCCTTTGATACTAGTACATGTTGCACCATGTAAGCCCAAATAGGGTAATCGTCCCCATCCAATCTATCCTCAGTAGCAAACATCTTGAACACATCTGTGTTGTTGTCAGCCATGGAAAATGCCTGCACTTGATGTGAAAACTGTCCGAAATGAGGAGAAAATGAGTGAGACCAGCACGTGCTATATAGCACAAGCCGCAATAGATTGTATGGGACTTGTTATGCAGTAATTGGCATTGATAGAAATTTTGCACAAAATGACGAAATTGCTTGTGCAGACCTGGCCGTAGTGGAAACGGAGGTTGAAATGAGCCTGAAAGGAAATTCTGAGCAGACTAAGCTCTACGAGATCACCCAATTTTTTTGTCGACCTACTGACGCTCACAAAAGCTCGTTGAAATTTGAGAGAACAAGTAGGGGTGTTCTGGCGACGTTGCCCGAAAGGACGTGACCTGTTCTGATACCAATTGTTGGAATTAGGGTTGCAGGGAAACACACGTAGCTTGGAGAAGACGAAGGAAGCTCAAGCACACATCAGAGAGTGTGTTATCTAGTGTGCAATGGAAATATAGATAGCCCTAAAGTGATTGGCATACATACAAATCACGGGGGGGAAAACCTCCTAAAGAGGAAAAATATGCCCCAGCGGTCCTAGTGTGCTACGTTATGTAAAAGTAGCTTCATCCTATGAGCTAATAGATCTAACACAAGAGCAAATACTACTATTTAAATGATTAAAAGATTGAACAATCAACCTGTTCCTTGTTGAAGTGTGAGAACAAAGTCTCTAACACAACCCAACAGTCAACCCATTAATCAACACATGTCATAAAATCTAATATCTAACTACCCCAAATGATTTTCTCATATTAAACTGAGCATTTAATGTGGGAAAAGGAAAGGGAACAAGAGTTTGAATATAGTTATGTGCTTTTAGATCTATTTCAGCACAGGATCAAAAGGGAGAAGGCTACTTTTCATTAAGGGTCCAAAAGGGAGATGGTCTACCAAGAGCAATGAGCAGGTAATGGAGCTTAAAAGACCTTAGGGTTAGCTTCATTAAAGACCTCCAAAGGTGAGTGTTAAAAGTCCTTAGACCTAGGACCTTAGGGTACTTTAGACCTTAGACAAGTTAGGCCTGTCCTTGAGGTGCTTGTCGTACTTGATGACTAAGGTGCTTGAGGTTCTTGTCCTTCTTGATGACTAAGGTGCTTGAGGTGCTTGTCATGCTTTATGACTAAGGTGCTTGAGGTGTTCCAAAGTCAAACTTGACTCCTACATAGGAGGGGGTGAGTCCTAAGAGTAGGGGATAAGAGAGAACACACACACACACACACACACACACACACACACACACACACACACACACACACACACACACACACACACACAGAGCAAGCCCAAGACCCTAGAGGCAATAAGGACACATGTCAAGAATCTACCCATGCTTCCCTCATGATGTGCCTAAAGCCTATTGGATGGCCTCTAAATGGGTCCAATGAGAATTTAGTTTATTTAAATATTTATCCAAGCATTATTCAAGTCCTCTCTCTCAAAGGGGAAAGGAGGACACTTGTCCAAATGCTAACCTTGTTTCTTGATATGACTAAAGCATGTGATTGGCTAAGCTTGGTGAGGTCCAATCAAATTCAAGCTTGATCTAGAAGAGGGGGTCGACCAAAGCAATAAGGGGGTGTGCTTGTGGGTATACTTTCTCTCTCTCTCTCTCACACACACACATTCATTCTCATTGTGTTGAGCAAGAGCTTCATCTCCTTCTCCAAGCTTGAGAAGTTGAGAGCCTACACCAACAACCCTCGGCTATGGAATGCAAATCCAACCAAAAGCCAAGCTTCAATGGCATGCTCATCTTCTTTACCATCTATATTACTATGCTAAGCTAAGCTCCAAGAGTAATCTATAGTGAGGAAAGTACTTCTTTCTCGTATGCTACTTCTTCTTCCTCTTCCCTACCCTCACTCCCTGCTAGCTCTCTCTACCTTCGAAGGTGTTTGAGGTCTTGGGATTGAGTCTGGGGACAAGTTAATGATTTTGTAAGTTATCTAAGGGCTTAATCTTGGTGCATGAAGCTTACCATCTTCATTGCACCAACAAGGTCTCAAGGAACACAAATTTTGTACCAAGTCTCTCTCTTCATGGGAGAATCTATAATACAAAATCCTTTTAAAGGGGGATCTGGCTCCAAGTAAATCAGGTCCTCAACAGTTGTCAATTTCTCCAATTCTCTCTCTCTTTTACAAGTATTGTTCATGCCAAGCTAACCAGGTAATATGGTGTTATGCTATCTCCAATCAAGTACTCTTCTTACGCTCATGAAGATTTCTCGTAAAGAAATGCTCACTATACTCATCTTAATTCCGCTACTTTCAAAGTTATTAGTCCAGTTTCGTTACAACGCATCTAGAAAAAGCTATTTGTCATAGTAGAAAGTACCATGCATAGTGTATATCTTTGCTCATCTATTGTGAGTAGCAAACAATGATGAAAAGAGAAGCGAAGCTTCAACTTAGCACTCACTATCTATTATTACTGTTTAGGTGAGTTGGATATGCAAAACAAAAGCATAAACCATATAGTATAAATAAAATATAGACATTGATACATTTGCAGATGAAGAGAAAGTTAAACTTAACTCTTCACTCTTTAAATGTGGCGATGTGTATACTTTATTTATACTATAGTTTAGCTTTGTCTCTAATGTGTAAAGCAAATGAAACTTGATAACAATATTCTAGATATATCCATATTTTTTGTCAACTTCTGAAGTGTGAGAAGACTCTCATACACAACACGAAGTGACAAAATCCTACCACATCTCTGAAGTGCGAGGAGGTAACCTCTACACATCACAAGTAGGATTCTACACTCCCTATGAGTCTCTCTGGAGTGTGATCGATAGGTCTACACAACCACAAGACAAAGTGCTAGTGTCTATCTATTCCAGGAGTGTGACCTGTAAGTCTACACAACCTTAAAATACTCCTACATGCCTGCAAACTAATTTTGTGTGTTCTTCACTCTTTAAATGTGACGATGTGTATACTTTATTTATACTATAGTTTAGCTTTGTCTCTAATGTGTAAAGCAAACAAA
This sequence comes from Adiantum capillus-veneris, assembly GCF_014529385.1. Classification (NCBI taxonomy): domain Eukaryota; kingdom Viridiplantae; phylum Streptophyta; class Polypodiopsida; order Polypodiales; family Pteridaceae; genus Adiantum; species Adiantum capillus-veneris. Next base: position 69,232,275 of record NC_140946.1, on the reverse strand, counting down.
ACTTGGTAGCGATATTCTAGATATATCCATATTTTCTGTCAACTTCTGAAGTGTGAGAAAACTCTCATACACAACACGAAGTGACAAAATCCTACCACATCTCTGAAGTGCGAGGAGGTAACCTCTACACATCACAAGTAGGATTCTACACTCCCTATGAGTCTCTCTGGAGTGTGATCGCTAGGTCTACACAACCACAAGACAAAGGCTAGTGTTTATCTATTCCAAGAGTGTGACTTGTAAGTCTACACAACCTTAAAATAGTCCTACATGCCTGCAAACTAATTTTGTGTGTGAGGGAAACTTTTAGCACGACAAGAATTAGCAAAAAAAAAGTTTAAAAAAGTATATTTCAAAATAAATTTTACTTGCTCTCCTGTCTCTGGTTGCTTTCCACCTCAAAAGCACTATGAGTCTTTCAATCAAAGATGCAAATATATATTATACAGTCTTTGATCGAAGAAATGCTCCGATTTTACATCTTATATGGTCTTATTAAACAAAACATTGTATAATCCAAATAATACGTATAATTTTCATTATACGGTCGTATTAATGCAACCCAGCTTGTCTGTAGGTGTGTATCTTGTACATAGGGGGCTTGTACACTAGTAGCTTCTCCATAGGCAACTTGTACACAAGAGCATCGTAAAAAATTGCGATTATGTCCCTGACATAATCACATCTTTTGTGTGCTACCTCACAGAGGATGTGATTCGAGATTTACAAGCAATCTATGGGGATAAAGGCATGTAGTCGATTTGGCTATGGAGTACATAGGGGCAACTGCAATACTCATGAGAGAGAGCGTCAACATTTGGTCAATAATGGCGAGTAGCTAATAGAGGCAGGTGCTAGCGACGATGGGCGCGCTAGATGGGCTTTTCCATTCTAAATCAATTTTTCTATTTTGAACGGTGTTATCACCAAGTCAAGACCACCACTGATTGTAACATCTATAAAAGGATGACTCTGAACTATTGCATGACCATCCTGGACCCTGGCCCTGCCTCTCGGTCTTACCCTAGGCATGGCTGCTAAAACATTTGAACCATAAGAAGAAATGAAACATAAGGCATTTTCTAGGTACAAACAATGAAATGTTTTCATTCATAGTACATAGCCTTACTATATGCATAAACAACCATCCGTTAATGTTGTTTAGCAGAACTTGTAACCTTAACAAGTTGCTCTAAGTACCTGAAAATTCTTGGACACTGAAACTTTTCTTGATACTATGTGTTGAAAGTAGTCTATAAAATGGATTTAACCAGCACCTAGGGACATTGTCGCGACACATAATTGAAATAGCGGGCGCCAATGTCAGTCCCAGAGATCATATTCTCCACATGCGAAATATGGCTCAACTAAGGATGTTAAAAAAAGAACATCCTTCAAGTACGAGATGTACTTGTGTGTAGAGGTAACTGCAAACACGTTGTGACGTGTGTGAGAGAGACCCTCATTAACCTTGCTCCACATTGGTTGAACCGAATTCCTCGAGTTCCTAGACCATGTTGTGTCCCATGTGACAACATGTGCCAAAGAAAAACCCTACATATGACTCCATAACTGCATAATGCAAGAATGTATGTTGGACACTACGGTCCAAAATATGTTGCTCTTACATGACCTTGTCATGTCTCTTAAAGAGTAAAATGAATGAAAATATAGAAGTTTATACATCCTACTTGAAAAAGTAAACAAAATCATATTCAAAGAAGAAACAAAACCAAATCAGATGCATACCTGGAGGTTGAACATAGTGTTCACTTACCTATAGTCAAAGGCACCTGCCCAAATTTTCCTATTTCAAAAGCCTAGGAACTAGTACTAATAAAAAATATGTGAAATTCAAGTAGTATTGCACATGTAACCCTAGGTGTTTCCTTTGCAATGCAAACCCCTTGGTTAATATCTATATCGTTAAACCCCTTGGTTAGACTTTGTAGGGAAACAACTCAACAAGCAACCAATAGTAATTGAAGTCAACTTTGAAAGTTGAAATTGTCCACTACCCTTTGGAAGCTTGTGGAATTTTCCTTGAAAGTGCAACTGTGAAGGTTCCAAAAATTGACAATCAACACTTAACAAGTGATTTAGTAATCACAATCTGGGTCTTACCCCAAAATTGTACTCATGTAGACACTCTCAGTGCTATAGATAAAATAGGAGATCCACTCAAGTTTGAATTATATTCACAAATGGATCTTTTCTAGACCCAAAAATCCATAATCTTGGGTTTTTTTATGAACAACGTTCTATCTGAATTGCTTGCTTTATCTATATACCTTGGTAGATACAAGCATTTACGAGTTTGAGACTTTCAAAAGCTCAACTTGATCTTCAAACTGAAAGTATGTGCGGAACCATCTCATTAGAAAGAAGGATATGCTTGGTGCTAGGGTGGACAAGAGAGATTTTGGTAAGATGGAGCATTACAAGCCGCACACAACTATCAATGGCTAGGGTGGACTTGAGAGATGTTGACACTTTTGTTCCATTTGACTCCTCTCACTTTGCCATTTTCAATTTATTTTGCCTATGGCTGCCAAGGTCTCTTTTTTTTGTAATTGTTGTTTTCACCACTATTTACAAGATTATGACATTGATTCATTGGATTTTGCAAAAAGGAGATTGCCACGGCCTCTATACCTACCATGAAGAAGAATGCAACAAGTAAAATTTATCTAGAAATTGTGTTTCTACTATCAACTCACGTAGGTTGTACATATCAACTTGCTACTAAAGCTGTTATAAGGTGCACACTTTTATCTAGAGTGTAGTTCATCGCATAAAGGGGGTCCCCCCCTCTAGTGGTGTGAAGTGTCAAAGTATGCAGTGGAAGGAGAGAAAGAATCAATGGCATAAGATAGAAGAGATCCAGATGGACAAAGGCTAACGAGCCTGATGAATCCATATGGAAAACTCTAAGAATGATACAAGACAAAGGATAAAGAGTCCCCCTAGGCCACATATATAGTGAACCAAGGCAAGTTCAAGAACAAGGATGCCCGTTGTCACCAACTCTCTTTGGTCTATGCATCGATCAATTGGAGCAAATGGTACTTGACTTTATGCAAGAAGAAGGCATTGAAGAGGTCACTATTTGCAATGCGGTAATCATGCTTTTGTTGTATGAGGATGATGTAGTGCTTCTAGCACACACTTTAGAAGATGCACAAAAGCTTATGCTTGCATAGTGGGCTGATTATGAATGAATCCAAAACAAAGGTTATTGTCGTGAAAAACAACCATAAGGAGAATCCATGCATGTATACAACAATGAGACACTTGAAGTTGTTGAGAGCTTTAAGTACCTTGGCCTTGAGGTTCCGTCCAATCACAAGTGGCATGAATGTGCTATGCGTCGTTTGGAAGCGGGAAAGAGAGCATATTATGCATTTGAGAACATGTGTAATGCGGGAAACATCAAGTGTTGGGTTCTCAAGAAGTATCTTTTTGATGCATTGGTGACACCGGTTCTTCTTTACGGAGTTGAAGTGTGGGGCAGGAGCATCTCAAAGTCTATTTGGACAGAGTTTGAGAATGTCCAAAAGCGTTTTCTTACAAACTTTCTCCAAGTTAAGACACAAACACCATATATGCTCCTACTTCTTGAGTCGGATCTCTTCCAATTGAGGTTATGGGCATGGAAAGGGTTGTGGAGTACATGATAAAGATGCGTCAAAACCCCTCACATCGACTTCCTACAATTGCATGGGAAGCAAGAAAAAAAGTTCAAAAGACGCATAAAAGCAAGATCTTGAGCACGGGATGGATGCAAGACATAAAGAAGTGGTTTGGGAGATGGGATGCATTACACTTGCTACATGATGATTCACTTGACTCCCAAGTGAATGAAGCTTTTCTACAACGCCAATGTATTACGGCTTGGGAGAAATCCGGTGGGTCACGCTTCATACATTACGCCACCCATATTGCCCCCAACTACAAAACCATGTTCTTCGCTGAAAGAGGAAACCGTACTCACACTTACATGCTTGAGCCTATCCCCTTGTCGGCGATATGCACTATCGTAGCCATTCGGCTTAGCTCCCATTTCCTTTGATGCGAGATATGGCGTTGGGGCAATGGAGAAGAGTCAAATCAACTGTGCACACTATGCTCACTGCAAGTTCGAGAGTGTAAGTACCACACACTACTAGAGTGCTCAACTTTTGGTCACATATGAACTTGCTTCTCTCACATTTTCATCCATAACTTAGACCTACACACTTTCCTCTCCCAGCCAGAGTGTGGGCTCTCCATTGCAACTCTCATCACCACAATTTTGGAGCATCGAGAGTCACTCATAAGCCATACACATACTACATCACATGTAACTTTGGTCCCATAGGTCATATTTGACCTCCGAGGATGAAAATCTAATTATCTCTCTCTCTCTCTCTCTCTCTCTCTCTCTCTCTCTCTCTCTCTCTCTCTCTCTCTCTCTCTCTCTCTCTCTCTCTCTCTCTCTCTCTCTACGAGCATTGGGTCGTGGACAAGCGGTGCTGCAAGGCATGGACCCAATCCAGGCGTGGGAATGGCCCCCTAGATTACACAAGGGTCTCCAAGTAGAGTCGGTGAGGTATGACCGTGGGAGCAATCCCCTGTGCAGAAAAAAAAATGCATTTTGAATTGCATAAATGGCAACGAGATTGCCTCCAAAGAGGAGCGCCCTAGCGATCTGGGCATGTTTCAACTCTGTAGCATGCAGAGAAAGTAACCTCGAAGGGCGTTGTGAATGTTTTTTCCCCCTACGCAGCGCTGCTCACCATGGCCATTGCAACCTTAGGATTCACAACCAGCCACATGGCTTGGGGGTAGACAAGAGGCCGTTTCTGTGGGCAAGGAGTATTCTGTAGCCGGAATCAAGGTGAGGTCAAGCCCTCAAAGATGATTGGCAAGCATGGTTTCCTAGCAGTACGGTGAATCAAATACCATTTTGCCAAGGAAATTTTGCCAAGAGCCGTAGCTCGATCGCCTCGCAAGTACCCAAGCTGCACGGAGCGGGCTTTTAAGAGTCGGTAAGCAAGTTGACTTTAACGTTTTCAACTATGACTTCATTGAATCTCACAGATCTCTCTGCAATATAAGCACGGCAAGCAAAGGCAAGGTCAAGCACTCTGGACATGTGGTCGCCAAGGAAAGTTCCTTGAGATCATCTATGAGGTAAGCAATAGATTTCAATTTTGTTCAAAGCGTCGTTCAAGCATGGCAGTAGCACCCAATGTTGGGCTACATAGTTAGGCTATAGGCCATGCGGCCGCCAAAGTAAATCAACATGCGGAAGTCATAAGGTACATAGTTGATATTTTTTATTTATATGGTATGCAACAAACATGTGTACACTTTACACACTCAAAGCACAAGCACGGCTTGCGACATTTACCATTAGCACCAAATCCTTGCTGAACACATTGTTAGCAAAGAGCAATGATTATTTGAAGACTAGAGTCAAGCATGGATTGAGTACGAAGCTTGATCAAAAGCAGGTCTTCTCCAACGTACCTCGACAGGACACCCTCATTAGAGGTTGAATTTTTCTATAAAGGCAAGGCCTAACGACAATGTTTTAGAACCTCACAACGATAGGCACGGACTATTGCTAGACTTGATAACGGGTGCAAGCTGCTTGGGGTGGTTGACCATTGGTTACAGCTTGAGAAACCGACAAGGGTTTCTCTATGTCACGTTCTAGACTTGCAAATGTGCAAGGACACGACTCCTAGGAAAACTAGTTTCAAACGTCGGTCGTTCAATACAAATCTATACGGTCAAGGACAACAATAATCACGCTGAGCAGGTACACACTACATACCTTGCAAGTATTTTTTTCCTTTTCAACATGTGGTACAAGTCGACATGTTCGATTATCTATGAATGCTCGACAACGTTGACTTTCTTTTGCTATGACATTGTAAATTGGCTAGAGTATCTTTTAGCTACTACAAGCACCGGAACTCCATGAGTACTTATGTGAAGCAAGGCTTCCCTTTCGGTATTTGGCATCATGATTTTCAAAGTTTGGAATATGCTATTAGCATACAAACTAGGGGAAACTAGATGTGACTTATGTTATCTCTCTCTCTATGAGAGTGTTGTACAAGCACACTGTTCTATGCTTATAGGATAAGCCTTACAACCCAAACATTGTTTGCACAAAAGCATTTGGTTAGGGGAATTCACTAATACAATAAGGGATTTTCCTCAGCCTTGCATTCTCTCTCTCTCTCTCTCTCTCTCTCTCTCTCTCTCTCTCTCTCTCTCTCTCTCTCTCTCTCTCCTAGTTCTCTGCAGGAAAGGTTAAATTACGCATGCTTTTACTAAAATCTTTCTATGTCGATATGGTAACAAGAAGGGCTAAGAGCCATCTTTTTTGGAATGGCTAAGAGTAATCCATCGATGATTGCTTCCAAGATCGAACAATTCTATCTAGCTAAGTACCCATCAATTTCTAATGGACAAGTAAGTGTCTTGTCATTACTGATTTTTTGGCGTTTGAGGTCATGTTTTGCCTTGTAAGAAATGATAGAGAAAGAAACCATTTTTATTTTAAAATTATAGAGAAAAGAATTCAAACCCCAAATTTTTGAGCAAAACTCCACCTTTTTACTAGTTGCACGAGGAGCTCATGACATGTCACTTTTTGCGACCCTGTGAAGTCTTGTCACTTTCAAATATCTCTTTGGAATGGGTACCTTTTCTACCGTTTTTTCCTTTTGACTCAAATTTCCCCTCCTTTGCCTCATATCAATCTTGTTAGCCAAGCATGTTCCTAGTCACCGTATCCAATCTCATTATCTTCTTCTCCATATCCAAGCTTTAACCTTGCTATTGCAGCTATGAATCCTCATAAGAGAGTTATCTATCATATTTATAGTGAGTTGGAAGATAATAAATAGGATTGCTAGAACTCCTCCTTTTGCCATTCATGCAATGAGATCAAATGGAAAGAAGCACCTTGAATTATGGACAAATGATAGTCTGTATCCTAAAGACCCCATCACCAACCTCACCTTGCCCTTGCTACCAAAATCCATCCCTTGTTCATCATACAAGGTTTAAAATTGATTCTGGGGCGATGAAGATTCTTGGGAAGCCTTTGCACATCAATGACGTATATCATGAGAAGAGTAAAGAGCTCAAGTTTAGATGTCTCAATGACCTATCCTTTGAATGATAAAATTCGATGATGTTCAACATTTTGAGGTGAATGGGTAGTCCAATTTTGTGCTTTATATGAAATAGGAAACTTGAGAGAGTCCCACTAACCATCATGAATAGAGCTCCGAGAGAGTCTCAATAACCATCATGAATAAAGCTCTTGGTACTAGAGACGGGTAGCAAGGCATAAAAAAACCTTAAGAATTTTAGTGTTTTGTAAGAGAAACACATTTTTGGTTGGCTGACTTCGAGGTTGATTGTGAGTTTTTTAATTGTTTTGACTTGGCTATTCAACCACACCAATATAATGGGATTATGAAGACTGAACAACTAGGGGAGGAGCTAGATGTTGAGGTCTTTTGAGGTGTGTTTAATTTAGCTCAAATAATCTAGACCAAACAGTGATTTGGTAGGTACAAGGTGGAATACAACTAGGAACATTACAAGGATCAATTTTGGCTGCATTAACCAACGTTCATCCTTTCAATATCAACAAGTTTCACTTGTTTCAAACCTTCTCCTCCACTTCAAATACTCTTGCTTCGTGTGTAACTCTACAGTTGCCTGCATATATCACATAGTTTTCCATATAGTGCCATAGTATGCACATAGTTTTCCATATAGTGCCATAGTATGCACTTCTAGATATTTCAAGATAGAAGAAGTATATCCAACTTCTCAACAAGAAAAATTTAAAGATGCCATGCTTACCAGGAAACCAATAAGTGGAACTCAAACATTTTTCAATTGTGTTTGAAGTTTGTGTTCTAAAAAGAAGTGCTAGTGATGGGGGCTTTTCACAAGCCAAGCTCCCATACCCCTCTTCTCTCGTCCCCACCCCATGGAAACCTCCTCTTAGGGAGGGAGTGATAAAAGGCATTAGAAAAGTAAGAAAAAAAATAAAGTATGATTATGTAAATATATGAGAAAGGTAAAATAGACCACCTCATGCCGGCGGGGCAGCCCATCCCCACCTTGCCTCCTTTTTCTTCATTGATGCCCCGCTGTGTGTCCCTTTTCCTCTCCTCCACTCAAAAGGTCAACCCCCTCTCTCTTCCCCTTGTCCTTTCTCCTTTCTCTCTCCCCTCAAGCTACCCCACCTCTCACCAATAATGCATTCTAACTCAGCAATAATGCACCCTAACTCACATGCAACTTATTCTATCTTCCAAAATAGTATACCCCACCCCCCCTTTCTCTCTCCTGTCATATCCCATGACCCAAATACCCCCCCTCTCTCTCTAAAGGGCGCCATGTCTCTTGTCTTGTAGCTAAATAACCTCCCCCACACTCACACATACTCAGTTTCACTGAAAAAGGTGCCCACATACCCATCCCCACCCGGTGGTTACCTGATTTTTCTTGTGTTCACACACATCTGCACACAGATTCACCTCTGAACACACTCCCCTCTTGTAATTACTTTATTCTCCATGTCACCTCTCACTTTTTTTCATCAACCCATCTCTCTCTCTTAGTCTCTCTCTCATGAGACTGCTGTTCTGGCACATATACACACAGCCAGACAAGTGGGGCCCACAGTCACATGGCCTATGTAGATAATGATTTCTTCATTTCTAAATTCTATAATTTCTCCCCCCTCCTCCCCTATATAAAGATGGGTCACCATCACACTAAACACACACACAACATCACCAAAGAACACACTATGCACTGTGTGTGCCTAGTGCACACACACACACCCACACCATCACCATCACCATCACCGCAATCACCATGCTTGTCTTGAGCATGACCTCTACACCCTTGGCTATGGAAGATGAAGGGCAACTAAATGAAGGATGATGGCCATAATCCTCATGCGAGTCTTCGCCATCAACTCCCACCTATCCGCCATGTGCTCTACCACTCTCTCCCTTCTCATTCCCCTACCCTATGCTCCCCATTTCATCGCCTAATTCTCTAAATAAAGTTTAAGGTTTTGTGAGTATGTTTTCTTGCAATGTTTTGCCCATGTGAGGTGTGCGGAATCGCCACCTAGTCTTGTGTTTTGGGGTGAGCTTGTGTATTTGTGAAGGGTGTGCGGATTCGCCATCCTTTTGTGATGCCTAAGTACTAAGCCGCTATACCCCCTCCCTCACTCTCTCTCTCTCTCTCTCTCTCTCTCTCTCACTTGATCTCATTTGCTTTCCTTTTCATCATTACTCCCAAGCATCCATCTCTCTTGGATGAAAACTTTTTTATGGTGGTGTGTTGTTTGCGTCCTAGCCGCTGAAGCTAGGTGGTGCCCCCTGTTTGCTTTACCATGACAGGCTCGAGGCGCGCCATTCGGTCCGCGGTGTTTTAGAGGCCGTCAGGGTTCGGGGTTCGCTTTGCTCCTGTCATTTGGTGCCCCCACGGAGGATCTTTTCATGAAACCCTTCAGTTTACAAGACTGAAACCCTTAAACTATTGTGAATGGATGAATGGCTAGCAGGATTTGCTAATTGGACGACAGAAGAAGAAGAGCTCCAAGCACAACTAGACGAACTCCGCATCTCCATCGAAGCTCGAGTGCCAGGCGTAACGGTAATCGATTTGCAGTGGGAGAGTCAACCAACACGCCAAACCCAGTGGATATACATAGGCCAAGTGCCAAGAAGAAGAAGGAGAAGGTCGAAACCACGTTCGCAACCTACAACCAACCCACAACAACAAAATGGAAGGAGCTCTACACAATAGAGAATCAACACTATTCTACTTTGAGAATCGGGTAACTCAAGTCACCGATGTAATTATCACAGTCAGTTTTCAAGTCACACCTGATGCTGCAGCACAGATAACGGAAGCATTGGCTCACACTCTCACTAGAGAAACTAGGGATCTACTGAGTTTGGTTCAAGAAAGAACACCACCCTCTCCCACAAGCTTGGACAGTGACTAAGCACCTCTAAGATTCACATGAATCAGTACAACCTACCTCAAGACAGATCACACATACCAACACGTGTACGCTCAATCAAGGTAATACTGGATTTGAAGTCTCACTACCAGCACGTCATTGACACCATGTCGGGTGGGGAGCGGTTTTTGGAGGTTCTGGCATCAGATCAACCATTTGTCTTACCTTTGGTACAAGGCAATGTACCGTTTGAAGTTTTAATCTATGTCCTAGTATAAGAGGGTATACACGCCTCCTTGTAAAGAAGAAAAAAAAACTTTTGCAAGTTAAGCAGTGTGTCTTTCTAGCTCTCTCTCAGTAATCATGGCAAGTGTAGCATTTCCAACATTTTAAGGAAAGCAGGGGGAGGATTTGGTAACAGACTTCCTAGATGACTTTGATGTAGCATGTGTAGTGAGCAACAAAGATACAGATGAATCCCGGGTTAGAATCTTTAAGCATCTCATGAAGCTAGAAGCTAGATCAAGGTACAATGCACTTCCACAAGCAACCAAGGATGACTGGGAACCCTTAAAACCGCTTTTAAGAGGCGCTTTGGGGGAGGTACCACTTCAGAAAAGTTGTGGGACAAGTTGAGAGACTTGAAGCAGGAGGGTCTTTTAGAATATGCCACCTATGAGTCCAAATTTGTGGATTTGTGGGAACGGTGGGTTGAGTCACTGGCTAGGGGGGAAGCTGCACCCGATTTCCTAAAAAAAGATCGATTCATGCATGGCTTATGGCCGCTTCTCAAGGAGAAGGTGAAAGGTAGATTCCCGGCTACGTACGAGTTGGCCGTTGAGATTGCTCGCCTTAAAGACAAGAAGCTGCGAATGAAAGCCAAAGAAACCGAGTCAACAGAATCAGGAACATCGCGTCGACCAGCAACTACGACAACCACCATTCCACCACCACCACCGGCTCTTGGGGTAAGAGATGACCAACAAGATATGTTGGCCCATATTACTGACCAACTGCAGAATTTGTCTGTCCACTTAATACAGCAAGGGAGGAGTCAAGAAAGAGATCAAGACCCTGGAAGAGCACGATGACAAAACAGGGAGTATCATTGCTACAACTACGGAGAAGATGGTCACGGTATGTACTATTGTCCCAAACCACAACAAAACTATAATAGAGAAGGTAGGAGGAACCAATTGTCACCCCCTAGAGAAAGAACACCCCCACCCCGAGCACCAGCCCCACCAACACAAATTCTACGTCCGCCACAATCACCACTTACAATCATCCTACGCCCACCACCAATTGGTACCCGCACACCAAGTATCATTGGTCTTACAGAAGAGGTCAAAATGAGTGTAACAGAAGAAGGATCAAGTAAGAAGACTATTCAAAGAACTCAAGAAGTGGAACAAGAGGTTAAAGAATCAAAAGATTCTACCCAGGTGGGGGAGGTAAGTCAAGAAAATTGTGTTACAAATGTGAGTACATCTTTAACCTTGAATGAAATAGGCACCAAAGCGATCAATCAACAGCATTGGGTAGTAAGGATAAGAAGGTGTAAAATGTTGATTAGGCCTCGTCAGAGTAAGAGGAATGAAAAGGTCATGAAAGATACAAGAGAAGAGGAAAACCAGCCTGTTAGCAAGGCTTTGCAGAAGATGGACAACATATCAAGCAAAGGGGAGGGCTTTGAAAACGGAAGCCTGTGCACCAGCATGGACCCAGGACAGTGTAGCAAGCTAAAGGAATCTTGCATCAAGGCAGTTTCACTTGAGGACCATAACGAAGAGGTAAGTATGACTGAAGGTTTGGAGTTGGCTATTGTTCCAGAGGCTTGGCAGCTGAGCAAGACTTTATTGTGTAGTGTTATAGAATTGGAGATGGGTAATGCCTCTAGTCTACTGAAGGGTGTTATAAACTTGGATATGGGTAATGCCTCCAGTTTATGTGAGGGTGTTCAGAGTAAGTTTGATGATCAATATGTTGCCAACCTTTTAAGGATGTTCCAAACTCCTCCACAACACAGCATTGTGTTTGCATGGGATGCATCAGACCTATGGCTATGGCTAGCTGCTCTAACATATAGAGAGAAGATCAGCATGGAGATAAGAGCAAAGGAGCCATGGATAGACAAAAGCCTGATAGAATGCAAGAATAAGGACCTCATTCGCAATTTGGTACAATTTTTTACAAATAGTGCATCCTCTCTTTGGAGAAAGGTAAGTGGATTACACTTGTATTTAAGCCGCAAGGTTGGTGGCTTGCTATTAGCATCAGTAAAGGAAGCTGACATGTTTGAGCACACCCAAAAGAAGCATGATATGCTTGCAGTTTTTTCTAATGGCAGTAAGCAGGACTCTGAAGACAACTTGAGCTCACCACACCAACAAGGCGGCCATATATGGTGGATTCTTGGTACACTCTTGGGAATCATAATTTTTAGTTCTGTCTTTGCAGGAGCCAAGATGCTCATTTCCCCTCTCGCTACTGGTGGTTACAAATTTGATCCAATTTGGCATGCAAATTTTATTGTTCGGACACTGCAAACAATGATCTTATTTTTCACTTGGGATCCAGGAGGACATTGGCACAAAGTTCTGGAAGCCATGGGCTTCCCATTTAATCAACCGACACTATTCCAAGGAACAAGTTATCACTCGGACCTGTTATAGATTCATGAATATCCCAGAAATCTCACCAATGGCCAAATGGAATGGCTAGTTCAGAAGGCAACTCGATATCGAATCCTACAACTAAGCGGAAGAAGAAACAGAGCTAGAGACATGAATGCCTCTAGCCAAAAGGGGAGGGCTAATGATGGGGGCTTTTCACAAGCCAAGCTCCCATACCCCTCTTCTCTCGTCCCCACCCCATGGAAACCTCCTCTTAGGGAGGGAGTGATAAAAGGCATTAGAAAAGTAAGAAAAAAAATAAAGTATGATTATGTAAATATATGAGAAAGGTAAAATAGACCACCTCATGCCTGCGGGGCAGCCCATCCCCACCTTGCCTCCTTTTTCTTCATTGATGCCCCGCTGTGTGTCCCTTTTCCTCTCCTCCACTCAAAAGGTCAACCCCCTCTCTCTTCCCCTTGTCCTTTCTCCTTTCTCTCTCCCCTCAAGCTACCCCACCTCTCACCAATAATGCATTCTAACTCACCAATAATGCACCCTAACTCACATGCAACTTATCCTATCTTCCAAAATAGTATACCCCACCCCCCCTTTCTCTCTCCTATCATATCCCATGACCCAAATACCCCCCCTCTCTCTCTAAAGGGCGCCATGTCTCTTGTCTTGTAGCTAAATAACCTCCCCCACACTCACACACACTCAGTTTCACTGAAAAAGGTGCCCACAGACCCTTCCCCACCCGGTGGTTACCTGATTTTTCTTGTGTTCACACACATCTGCACACAGATTCACCTCTGAACACACTCCCCTCTCTCCCCTCTTGTAATTACTTTATTCTCCATGTCACCTCTCACTTTTTTTCATCAACCCATCTCTCTCTCTTAGTCTCTCTCTCATGAGACTGCTGTTCTGGCACATATACACACAGCCAGACAAGTGGGGCCCACAGTCACATGGCCTATGTAGATAATGATTTCTTCATTTCTAAATTCTATAATTTCTCCCCCCTCCTCCCCTATATAAAGAGGGGTCACCATCACACTAAACACACACACAACATCACCAAAGAACACACTATGCACTGTGTGTGCCTAGTGCACACACACACACCCACACCATCACCATCACCATCACCGCAATCACCATGCTTGTCTTGAGCATGACCTCTACACCCTTGGCTATGGAAGATGAAGGGCAACTAAATGAAGGATGATGGCCATAATCCTCGTGCGAGTCTTCGCCATCAACTCCCACCTATCCGCCATGTGCTCTACCACTCTCTCCCTTCTCATTCCCCTACCCTATGCTCCCCATTTCATCGTCTAATTCTCTAAATAAAGCTTGAGGTTTTGTGAGTATGTTTTCTTGCAATGTTTTGCCCATGTGAGGTGTGCGGAATCGCCACCTAGTCTTGTGTTTTGGAGTGAGCTTGTGTATTTGTGAAGGGTGTGCGGATTCGCCATCCTTTTGTGATGCCTAAGTACTAAGCTGCTATACCCCCTCCCTCACTCTCTCTCTCTCTCTCTCTCACTTGATCTCATTCCCTTTCCTTTTCATCATTACTCCCAAGCATCCATCTCTCTTGGATGAAAACTTTTTTATGGTGGTGTGTTGTTTGCGTCCTAGCCGCTGAAGCTAGGTGGTGCCCCCTATTTGCTTTACCATGACAGGCTCGAGGCGCGCCATTCGGTCCCCGGTGTTTTAGAGGCCGTTGGGGTTCGGGGTTCGCTTTGCTCCCGTCACTAGTTTCATCTGTGTTGAAAATAGAGTTGTGTGCTATTTGAAAAACAAGTGCTTTGCAATTGTATTTTGGAAGATAAGTATTGACCTTGTATTTTGGAGTATAAGTGCTTTCTCTAGACTTGTATTCTAGAATACAAATGTAATGTCCGACTACAAGAGGTTGTGTGCTCTTGTGACGCTGTTAGCGACGGAAATACACTGGGTTTTTATAACCCCCGGCGTCGCTAAAACCGTCCCTAATAGCGTCGCTATAGGCGTCGCTATATAGAGACGCTCTTAGTGATGGTCATAGCGATGGTTATAGCGATGTTTACACAGAAGTCTATAGCGACGCTCATAGCGACGCTCATAGCGACGCTCTAGAGCCATAAATAGCGACGCCCGAGAGAAATTTTTTTTGGTGACAGGGCATTGAATGCCCTGCCACCCATCAACCATATTGTACTTGATTCACTTTTTAAAAAAAGTGCAAGGGTAGATAATAGACCCAAAATAGTCACCCACAAGACGCATTGTTTGCAAAATTGACAAGCGTAAAATTGACAATTGTACACATCATAGGCAAAATGAATTGATTGGCAAATGTAATAATGACAATTGTACAACATCATAGGCATAAAGAATTGATTGGCAAAATGAACTGCGGTGACAAATGTAATAATATACATGGTTCAAAAAGACGTATAAAATCCGTCTCATGATACATAAGCTATGAGAAACCCTAAACTAATGCTATCTAGCTACGGCTAAACTGACGTCGTCTAGTCAGACGTCTCATCGCGTCCAAGCGGCGTATCTGTCGGATTCTGCAAAAAAAGACAATAAGACAGCTTTCAGTAAGTATAAACATATAACGACATTTATAAAACAATACAAAAAATAGAAAAGAGTGAACCCTAATACTAACCATGCCGCCGCGAGAACTGAGAATGTCCATCAGGGCGTTTAAGCCCTTCCTGCCTGCGTACTCGCGCTCGTACGGTGTGGGATCACGTCCTGTCATCGACCACTAACAAAACATACAAAGATTTCATTATGTTAGAATTAAAAAACTCATAAACCCTAAACTATCGAACATAAAGAGCAATGCGAAAACACTTACAAAATCGGCCTCAAATGATGCCCATCCACCGCTCCCCAAGTGGTGCGAGCTCCCTGCCTCTACTCGCGCTCTGGCTGCATCCTTTTGTTGCTTCCACTTGTCGGGATTCTCACGCGCTGCTTTCTTTGCATTCTTCCAATCTTCTTTGGCCAGCCAATCTGGCCTGTTCCACCCATGCTTGATTGCTTTTTGCACTTCGGAACGCTTGTGTTTGCAGTATTCGCGCATTCGAATCTTCATCAGGTCTTCATTGAAGCGCTGATCCCGTGTTGGAACGGGAAACTCATCATGAAGTATGCTGATGACTCTGTTTTTTAAATCACTTGGTACTTCACTCCATTTGTTTAGTATGTAGTGTCTAAACAGCTGAGAGCAAAGACCACGCATGTGCGAGATCACCTTCTTGCCGTCATCATCCATGATGATGCCGCCGCTGAAGTCGACGGAGTAAGGCAAGCCCTCTGGCCGGTGACGCGTGAACCTGGGTGTCCCGACAGGGGTCTCTAGCGGCGTGTCGATGGGGGTATGGACGTAAGGTGTCTCCACCGGCGTCTGGGCCCCGAAGCGAGGAGTGTCGAGTGGGGTGGCTCCTGGCGGAGTAGGTAGAGGTGTGTTGTTGCTAGGAACAGTCAGCCGCGCAAAACCTGGCGTAGATGGCGATGCTGTGGCTGGTGTGGGGACGGGCAAAGAAGGGGAGGGTAAAGAGCCTCGTCGAACACGAGGCGGTGTGGAGGCATCGGCGGCGGAATCTCCACAACAACCGCCACCGCCACCACTAGAGCGCCGGTGTCTAGACGAGTGTGAAGCTCGTCTCGTCGACGCCGAAGCTTCGGAGAGCGCCGAATGCTCCGAAAGAGAGGGAGATGCGGATGGAGTAGGAACGCGCGATGATGCGCCAGAGCGATGACGCTCCACGTACCACTGTCTCTGCTGTGGTGACAAAGAAGAAAGAAACTCCTCATCATCCATACCTGCATTAAACACACGAATATTTTAACTTAATATTGAATGAATAGAGTAGACAATGACGCAAAGACCATTAAATACAATGACGTAATGACGCATTTAAATACAATGACGCAATGAATTGAGTGATAGAAGAGGCAAGTCGAAAACTCGGAATTTTCAATCAAAAGATGTGAGCGCGAGTAGAAAAGAGCGTTATACACCATGGAAGGTACTTAGAGAGCCAGAGCTTTTACAACATGGAGCAAAATTGTTCAAATACAATATTTGTGGCTTTAAGAGATCTCTCTCTCATCCTTGCATAACTCAGCATAACTTCCTATATCTATATAGAGCTCTCCGTTTAAACACATATCCTCTGTTTCATTTTGTAGCTCCTCTGCATGCACCCCATATATAGTAGTAGCATCTTGATGCTCGTCTGGCACCACCGCAACGGCTTCTGATTGAGCATCTTCTCTGATCTCCTCCATTGATGCCGTTGTGATTGGCACATGGTAGCCTTCATACGTCCTTGCACTACGAGGGGCTACCTCTATGACGTACCACCAGTTTGATGTAGACTTTGTAGGATGAAATATTACCTGCCAGAGCCACATAACTTACATGAGAGCTTTCAAGCACATAACTTGTAAAAGGGGGATGTTAACTATTTACATACTTACTTGTTCACAATGCTCGGGTAGTACGAAAGTGTCTCTTAGGTCAGTCCATTTCTTAGTAGAATCCACCTCAAGAAAACCAGACTCTCCTCTACGCACAGTAGCGTTGCGACCCTCCATGATCATCTTGAACCATTGCACGTCGAACAAGTCGACAAAAAATCCTTTGTAATCGATCCTCAAAATCTCTTGTAGCGTGCCGAAGTAAGTGAGTTCCGCCACCACAGGATCTGCATCAGAGGAACGTCGTTGACTAGACTGTTCAAATTTTGCCATGATTCCACAATCTTGAGTAAAACGCTTTTTGTCGATCAGTTCCACCCTAAAATGTCGACCTTTACACCATGCTGTTGTGTATGACTTATACTACAACGAACATAGATTATGAGTGGCCGTTCAAACGTTTAGAAATAAAGTCACTAGCTAGTCGTACATTGCAAACTTACCTTGGTCGCGCAACCCCGAGAGTACTCCCACTCTTCCTCAGTCACTTCGTCACCGCATTGTTGTGCGCTTTTCAATTGGTTGTGCAACCATCTTAAGCTCATGAATGTTGGTAGGCTCTCCAGAACCGTCGGATAGTGCATCGGTGGTCGTCTTCTCCGTCTCCACTCGATTCGTGCCCTTTGTCGCTCTTGCTTTGCATCCTCATATTGTGAAATCCACTTTTGCATCACTGGATTGTGAAGCATGCAAAATCGGTTGATTTTAGCCTCTAGATCTTCTGTCATCTTCTTCTCAACACCGAGATTGCACATGACAATCCCAGATATGTGCTCATCATCTATGGTTCGCCATAGCGTGTCCCGAGCTTTATCAAATCCGTCTAGCCACTCTCCAATGTACACTAGGGACTCTGATACCAACCAACCTTCTGCCATGCTACCCTTCGGACGTGCCTTTTGACGCACTTCTAGACCTATCTCAGCAGGGTTCCAAAAGGAGAGGGTCTACCAAAGAGCGATGTGCAATAAGTGCTTCTAGACATATCTCAACAGGGGACCAAGAGGAGAGATGGTTACATCTCAATACGGGTCCAAAAGGAGATAGTCTATCAAAGAGCAACGTGCATCTAATGGAGCTTAAAAGAGCTTAGGGTTAGCTTTATTAAATACCTGGACAATAGTTAGTGTTAAAAGTCCTTTGACTTTAGGCAAGCTAGGGCTGGGCTTGAGGTGGAAACTCGACCTAAGCTTGATGTGCTTGTCATGCTTACTGACTAAGGTGCTTGAGGTGCTTCTCGTGCTTGATGACTAAGGTGCTTGAGGTGCGTATCATGCTTGATGATGAAGGTGCTTGAGAAGCTTCCTATGCATGGGGGGTAAGGTGCTTGAGTCAAAAAGAGACCCCACAAAAGAGGGGGAAAGCCCCAAAGTTAGGGGAATCTTTGACTTAACCTCCCACTCACCCAAAGGGCACCCTTTTCTCAAGGGGAACATGGGACACATGTTAGACTCTCCATATGCTTAGCCACATGGTGTGCTTGAATGCTAGTGGCTGGGCTAAAGAGGGGTCCAATGAGCTTCTAGTTCCATTCAACAAATATCTAGATATTTTCAAGCTCTCTCTCTCTCTCTCTAAGGGGTAAGGAAGACACTTGTCCTTGAAATGCATGGTGCATATGCTTGGCTAGGGAAGAGGGGTCCAATGAGCTTGAGGCATGAGCAAAAAGTAGAACTCACTTCAAGCAAGAAAGGGCCCGTGTGCTGGGGGGGGGGGGGGGGGGGGGGTACACACCTCTCACACACTCATTTTGTGGATGGATTCTTACTTGGTGAAAGTAGAGGAACTCCACCTTCTTCTCCAAGCTTGTTGAGAAGTTGAGTGCCTACACCAACACTCTTGTTGAGAAGCTGAGTGCCTACACCAACACTCTTGGCTGTGGAACACAAATCCAACCAAGAGCCATGCTTCAATGCTTAAGATTGCCATCTTCTCCATCTTCATTACTATGCTATTATGTATGCTAGCAAGAAGAGTGATGATAAGTGAGGAAATATTTCTTTCTCCTGTGGTATGTTTCTTCTTCCTCTTCCCTACCCTCATTCCCCACTAGCTCTCTCCACCTTCGAAGGTGTTTGAGGCCTTAGGACTGAGGCTTGGGATAGTTAATGCTTTCTACAAAGTTTATGTTATTCTTGTGATGCATGAAGATTTCCATCTTCATTGCATCACCTAGGTCACAAGGAACACAAGGATTGTATTGTACCAAGTTTCTCTTGATGGGAGAAACTATAATATAAATGCCTATTGGAGGGGGGACCAGCTCCATATGAATCCGGTCCTCAACTGTTGTCATGTTCTCTAAAATCTCTCTCTTGCAAAAGTATTTTTCATGCCAAGTTAACTAAGTACCATGTTTATGTTGCTACCATCAATTAAGTTCCCCCTCTATGCTCACAAATAAAAGTTCTTTATCTAATTTCCTAATTCCGCTACTCTCAAAGTTCATAGGCCATTTCGATTACATTGGTATCAGAGCATTTGGTTTCTCTTTTCTTGCTTAAGAAGAGAGGTCCTTAAGTAGCCTATTAATGATTGATTTGCTTAATTATATTAGGGTAAGTGGGACTGGGATCTATTATCGGTTTTGTTGATGCCCACAAAGTGGGATATGGTGCACACCTTGGGAGCTTTGGTCTTAATAATGGAGTCTTTTTAGACTTGCCTATGGCTTTACCATTATTGAGCCATAAGAAGTCCAAAAGGAGCTATCCCTCGGTGACTTTGCTATGTTAGATCCACTCCACTACTATCTATAATTAACCAATCCAAGCTGTGGGTGTAGATACTTAAGTGCCTATTTTCAAAGGCTAAGAGGAGTAGCAACTAAGGTTTTGAATTGCCAAAGCATACACTAAGTAAACACATTAGTTTAATTAACAACTGACAATAACCAAGAGGAGAATGAACATTGATAACTTTGATTTTGCATATGAAGATGCTAATGATGATGCCCCCATGTTTGTTAATTATCTTGTTACTAGGTTGCAACAAGCTATGGGCAACCCTGCTTTTCAAGCCGAAGTTACTCAACAATTTTGTGCTTATGGGATTTCCTTTCCTCTCCAAGAGGAGAGAGAGCTTAGGAGGCCTCTTGATGAGACTCCCAAAAGAAGACTCTCTCCCGTATGAGAGGAGGAATCCAAAGAACGAGAAAGTAATGAATCCCTAAGTTCCTTCGAAGATGTGGCTCCAAGAAGACGACGTACTATACGATCGCCAACTCCTCCCAAGAGGAGACGGTCAACCCATAGTCCTTCTCCTCGTCACTTCAAAAAGGGAAGAGAGGAAACAAAGGAAGAAAAGGACAAGGAAGAGGTCACCGTCTTATCCTTCTTCTTCAACTTCCTCCTCTTCCGACAAAAGCAATAGTTATTCTCCTAGTAGAGAGTACAAGAGGGGAGGACATCGCAAATCTTACCCTGCATGGTGAAGGTCACAAAAGCTCTAGAAGCTCAAAGAAGGAGGAAAGAGTATCTCTTTTCTCACCTATGATGGCACCTTTGGTGCTACTGACAAAGTATTGGCCTTCACCCAACAATTCAATGTGGCCTTTGGAGACGAGGGCTTCACGGACTCCTCCAAGCTACGCCATGTAGCTACGCACTTCGAAAAATTGGCTCGTCAATGGTGGGCTAGCCTTCGTGGCAATGGCAAAGCCCCAAAGACATAGAAAACTCTACGAGTTTCCATCATGAAGCAATTCCTTGCAAGCGATGCAAAGGACAAAGTGCTCATGACCGAATGGCGGAGTTTGAGGCTTCTCTCTCATGAGTCTATCCACAAATATGTGGACAAGTTTTTGAGAGTTATATGTCAAGGCTACTATCTTTCAAAAGATAGAATTTGTCGAGCAAAAGCAACAATTCTGTGCGGGATTACCCAAAGAGATGGCCAAGTATGTCAACTCTCAACAGCCTGGTTCTATCACCGAAGTAATCCACCACACCATGGTTGCTTTGCGCATCAATTTCCAACAAGGGGCTAGACGGAATGTCAAGCCCATGGAAAATAAAGACAAAAGTGATGACAAGAGGAAAACTAATGCCTAAAATTCTTAGCAAGGCCATTCCAACAACAACAACAACAATCGGTCCAAGGAGAAGGGACTTTGAAAGGTAAATATAAACTCCCTCCTACAGAGCTAGAAGCTTTTCGTAAGGACCACAAATGTTTTCAGTGTGGGGAGAAAGGCCATGGTTATCATTCTTGCCCCAAGAGAATTGCCCGCAATGAGACTCCTAGAGCCTCTATGTTTGAAGCTCCAAAAGAGGAAGCTCATTGCCAAGGATTTCTCATTTCCTATGCTTGGGGAAAGATGCAAGAGCATGATGCCTTTATTTTTTTTGACCCTGGTTCAACTCACAACTTCATATCCACGGAGTTGACCACCAAGCTAGGTATACAAGCCCACAAGATGGGAGATACATTGAAATCCGATGGAGCTATCAAGGGATAAGACCTCTGAGTTACTCCCTTAATGGGAAAATTGAGGCTTCATGTCCAAAGCTATGTGGACAAAAAGGATTTCTTCATCTCCCCTCTCAAACATGAGGATGTTATCGTTGGGGCACCATGGTTTAACCGCATGGCTTCCAACATGAAGCTCCTTGAAAGGAGAATCTACTTCACCTACAGGGAAAAGACCAGGTACATAGATGCTAATGAGTTGGGGAACACCATATCCCTGCAATAAAGGGAATCAAGAGGAATTAGAGTTGTCTAATTTCGTAAATGGATTCCAAGATGTTTTCATTGATGACATCCCTTGTGAGATACCTCTAAATTGAGGGATGATGACCATGCAATTGAGCTCCGATTAGGAAGCTCACCTCCTAACATACCTCCTTATCGAGTCTCCCAAGCTACACAAGAGTAGATCATGAGGCAAGTGCATGATTTGGTGGAAAAAGGGATGGTAAGGCCTAGCTCCTCTCCATTTTGTTCACCATTACTTTTAGTGGAAAAGAAAGACAACACATATCACATGTGTGTCGACTATAGATCACTAAATAAGATCACTATCAAAAATAGATTTTCCGTGCCGCGGGAAGAGATCTATTTGATAAGTTACAAGTTTTGACCTGACAAATGTTCTAGACACATTCAAACTCATGATGGACAAAAATCTTCATGCCATTCAAATTCTCTTGAGGAGTACAAGCGACACCTCTAGGTAATCCTTCAAGTTGTGAGAGAGAATAAGCTTTTTATTAATCAAAAGAAAAGTGAATTTTTCCTACAAGAGACTCAATACTTAGGTCACATTATCTCTAAAGATGGCACCCGTATGGATGCAACAAAGCTAGAGGTAATAAAAAGATGGCCTAATCCAAGGAATCTATAGGAGATAATAAGCTTTGTAGGTATGTGTGCCCATTACATGACTTAATGAAAAAGAATGTTAAGTATTCATGGATTGCAAAATAGCAAGAAGCTTTTGAGAAGCTTAAGCAGAAGCTTATTTCTCAACGTGTGCTCACACTACTAGATCTCTCAAAGCCATTTGAGGTCCAATGTGATGCTTGTGGTGATTGCCTTGGAGCTATTTTGCTTCAAGAAGGGCATGCCATAGCATATGAGAGTCAAAGACTCAACTTCGATAAGTGAGTATTCGGCAAATACAAAAAAGAGCTACTAGTTATCGTATATGCCCTCAACACGTGGAAACACTATCTCTTGGGGCCCCCATTCATCTTACGAATGGATCACAAAGCCTCAAGAACTTCATGACGTAAACCAAACTCTCTGATAAACAAATGAGGTGGAAAAATTTTCTTTTGCAATTTAAATTTCATATTGCTCACATTGCTAGCAAGCACAATCAAGTGGTTGATGCACTTTCACAATGACCAAGGATAAATGTGGTGTCTATAGCAACTCACAATGATTTATCTTTTATGATAGATGAGTATGCTACTGACCGAAACTTTAAGTACGTAATTATAGCCTTTGCAATAGGGAAGAAAAAAAAACCATTCACCTTGAAGGATGGTTATCTTCCAAACGGCAATAGGCTATGTGTTACTCACCCATACAATAAGAAAGTCGTGTATGAATCCCATACTTCTTCTTATGTGGGGCAAAGAGGGATTCCATAATCTACTCTTCGAGGAGAAGAAATGTATTTCTGTTGGTCTACCATGAAAAGTAACCATACAAGAGTATGTTTCAAAATGCGTGGTATACCAAAAGTTGAAATTTGATCGAGGGAAGGAACTTGGATTGTTTCAGTCATCGACCGGCTTAGCAAGAAAACACACTCTATGCCCGTCAAAAAGGCTATTAAGGCACATCAAACGGCAACCCTCTTTAGATTTCAAATTTTCAAGCATCATGGCTTTCCAACATCCATAGTGTTGAACAAAGATCCTAGAATGACCAGTAATTTCTAGAATGGTCTCTTTTGGAATCTAAAAAGTAGATTAAATTTCTCTTTCGGCCTATTATCCACAATCGGATGACCAAAGTGAAATAACTACTCTAATGATTCTTGAATCTACTAAAAGCCCATGTCATGGAAGTAGATTAACGTTCTCAATGATAGTAGTACCTACCTCTTATAGAGTATGTGTACAATGCCATTGTACATACTCCTATGGGAAAAGCACCTTTCGAGGTTGAAGTGGGAAGATCCAAAAGTCCCTTACTACTTAAAGTACATGGGAAGATCTTCGCTGCGGATGACTATAGTAGAGACTCACAAGAAGCTTTTCCAAAGATTAAAGAGGTTATATCCATCTCAAAGCAAAGGCAAAAAGGGCTACTGCTAATAAGCATAGAAGAGCCTTAGCCTTTAAGAAAAATGATTGGGTCTTGCTAAAGTTTCTCAAGGCTCATCTAAGGCATACTATATGCAAGAATCCTTCGGGCCACCAAGAGTATAACGCTAAACTAACAAAAAGATACTATGGTCCTTTTTAAATTCTTAAGCCAATCAATGAGATGGATTATCAATTAAAGTTGCCCAACCATTGACTCATGCATCATGTTTTCCATGAGAGCCTACGTAAGCCCTACAAAGGAGCGCCACCAAAAGAAGCAATAGTTGAAGATCCTCCAAAAATCAAAAATCAAAAATCAAGAAGAAGTACTTCAATCTGAGTCTATCCTATGACATGAAGACAAGGTATTAAGAAACGATAAGATTATCTCATGATATTAAACTGAATGATTTAGTGTGGGAGAATAAACGGGAACAAAAGTTAGAAAAGACACAAGTGCTTCTAGAACTATCTCAGCAGGGGACCAAAAGGAGAGATGGTTGCATCTCAATAGGGGTCCAAAAGGAGATATTCTACCAAAGAGAAACATGTAATAAGTGCTTCTAGACCTATCTCAGCAGGGGACCAAAATGAGAGATGATTGCATCTCAATAGGGGTCCAAAAGAAGACAGTCTACCAAAGAGCAATGTGCAATAAGTGCTTCTAGACTTATCTCAACAGGGGACCAAGAGGAGAGACGGTTACATCTCAATACGGGTCCAAAAGGACGTAGTCTATCAAAGAGAAATGTGCATTTAATGGAGCTTAAAAGACCTTAGGGTTAGCTTCATTAAAGACCTCCAATAGTTAGTGTCAAAAGTCCTTTGACTTTAGGCAAGCTAGGACTGAGCTTGAGGTGGGAACTGGACCTAAGCTTGAGGTGCTTGTCGTGCTTGCTAACTAAGGTGCTTGGGGTGCTTGTCGTGCTTGATGACTACGGTGCTTGAGGTGCTTGTCATGCTTGATGACTAAGGTGCTTGAGGTGCCTATCGTGATTGATGAGGAATGTGCTTGAGAAGCTTCCTATGCATGGGGGGTAAGGTGCTTGAGTCAAAAAGAGACCCTACAAAAGAGCGGGAAAGCCCCAAAGTTAGGGGAATCTTTGACTTAACCTCCCACTCACCCAAAGGGCACCCTTTTCTCAAGGGGCACATGGGACACATGTCAGACTCTCCCTATGCTTAGCCACATGGTGAGCTTGAATGCTATTGGCTGGGCTAAAGAGGGGTCCAATGAGCTTCTAGTTCCATTCAACAAGTATCTAGATATTTCCAAGGTCTCTTTCTCTAAGGGGTAAGGAGGACACTTGTCCAAAGACTACCCATGTACTTGAAATGCATGGTGCATATGATTGGCTAGGGGGAGAGGGTCCAATGAGATCGAGGCATGAGCAAAAAGTAGAACTCGCTCCAAGCAAGAAAGGGTCCGTGTGATGGGGGGGGGGTATACACCCCTCATACACTCATTTTGTGGATGGATTCTCACTTGGTGAAAGTAGAGGAACTCCACCTCCTTCTCCAAGCTTGTTGAGAAGTTGAATGCCTACACCAACACTCTTGCCTATGAAATGCAAATCCAACCAAGAGACATGCTTCAATGCTTAAGCTTGCCATCTTCTCCATCTTCATTACTATGCTATTATGTATGCTAGCAAGAAGAATGATGATAAGTGAGGAAATATTTATTTCTCCTATGGAATGTTTCTTCTTCCTCTTCCCTACCCTCATTCCCTGCTAGCACCACCGTCAAAGGTGTTTGGGGCCTTGGGACTGAGGCTTGGGATAGTTAATGCTTTCTACAAAGTTTATGTTATGCTTTTGATGCATGCAGCGTTCCAGTTTCATTGCATCACCTAGGTCACAAGGAACACAAAGATTGTATTGTACCAAGTCTCTCTTGATGTGAGAAACTATAATACAAATGCCTATTGGAGGGGGGACCGGCTCCGTATGAATCCGGTCCTAAACTGTTGTCATGTTCTCTAAACTCTCTCTCTTGCAAAAGTATTGTTCATGCCAAGTTAATTAAGTACCATGTTTATGTTGCTACCTTGTGCCATGATTACTAGAGCCACCTTTGATTTTTATTGATAAAAGTGCTTGTTGCGAGGCACAAGTTGACAATGTCTTAACACCTTCTATGATACTTTTTGCTCTTAGAGATCTTTTTGATATTTATATGCTCCACACTTTGGAATGTCTCCATTTTTACTCAGTCACCTCGAAACAAGATACAATCATTAGGTTAAGCATGAATGGAATTATAGTCCATGCCCAACTCGTAGGACCTTTCTTGCATCATTTTTTGATTTTGGCATTGTGCTATTTGTTAGCATAATGTTCAAGGGATGCGCCTTAATTTCTTTTAGTATATAGTGTGTTGGGGTGGTAAAACCCAATGTGCCACGCCTGAGTGTTGGGCGGTTGGAGACTAACCGAGAACTAACACTGACCATTCATCCTACATAAAAGAATAAGGACTCATAACCCTAACACTATTGTGTTTGGAATCCACCCAAACCTGTGTCTCCTCTCTTCTTCTCTCTTCTCCATTGCTGCACACACACACACACACACACACACACACACACACACACACACACACACACACACACACACACACACACACACACACACACACACACACACACACTTCAACTGGTATCAAAGCTCAGGGATTGGGAGCACCATTGGAGCTCGACGGGGAAGCAGCAAAAACTGCAGCACGTTTTTGCAGATTTGTTTTGGCCTATCAAAACGTCTTCATTCAAGCCGATTCCCAAGTTTGATGACCAGTTTTTTGTCCTCTTCGTCCAGAAGAAAGTTTTCTCAAAAGCTTCACCAATTTTGAGATACGTCACTCAGACTGCCTATAGGTCGTGAAGTACAAGCTTCAGATTTTACAGATCTATTTTGACCTATAAAAACAGCTTATTTCATGTCCATTCTCTCCATTCCCATCCATTTTTGCGTGGTCTACAACTTTGCAGAAGGAAGTTTCTGCAAATTTTGCACAGTTTGAGAGATATTCAATTCAGACAGCAGGGTGGTCTACCTTCGTCGATTCTTCAGCATACAGGTTTTTGTTGCAGACTCTTTCTTCAATCTCTGTCACATGCATACTTGATGTAAGATCTTGAGGGTCTGTTAGATCAGACAAACTGCCACAACGGTTACAGAAAAGGGTTTTTGTGGTTGATGTATGATCTTATGCAGTTTATGTATTGTGATGGAAATTTGCAAAGCCTATTGTTGAGGGTCATAGTAAGGTTTTATTGAGCTGGGGGATTTTCAAATGTGGAGATCCTTTCGGTGTTACAGGTTTTGGAGCGAGCCCCCGACATCTCCATAGTTTTGGCATCGACATAGGATGTATGTTTATGTAGTTAGTGCACTATTGGTGTGCATCTACTGACCCGCCATTGTTGGCATTGTTGTCATCTTTATGCGTATGCGTTTGACAGTGTTCAGTTGGTCGTCAGAGACACTCTTCTAGAGTTGGATACATTGACAGTGACAGTTCTTTGAGATTCTATCTTGCCGATTTAGCCACTTTGATTAGGGTTTCAGTCATTGTACACATTAGTTTTGGGTTCAGAAGTCAGTTTTGCAGGGGAGACTCTGTCGAAAATTTTCAGGTTTTCTATCATCTTCTTTAGTGTAGCGGATCTATCACTTTTGTTCCTTGTCGAGTGATGGATTCATCATTAGAGAACTCTTTGTTCAACATTGAGAAGTTAGATGACACTAACTTCCCATTTTGGAAGGAAAAAAATTACAATGTCTTAGTACAGAAGAAGCAGATCTGGCCGATAAAGATGAAGGGGATAAAGGCTGAGGATATGGACGAGTATGATTGGGAGGAGTTGGATGAGCTTGCCAGGTCCACCATCGTGCTGACTTTTGTCAAAGAATGTGTACTTCAATGTGAACATGGAAAAGACTAGCTATGAGCTGTGGAAGAAGTTATGTGACCTGTATGAGAAGCAAAGTGCAACATCATAGGCTTATTGGCTGAAAAAGTTAGTTGACTCAAAGATGGATGAGGACACACCCATGTGCAACCATCTCAATGAGTTCAAGACAATTTTCAATCAGCTTTCTGTGCAGGAGTCAATTCAGACAATGGTGGTGAGTATGTCACTAAAGCCTTTCAAAAATTTTCTTATTCCAAAGGCATCAAAAGAGAGTTGACTGCTCCATATAACCCTCCACAAAACGGTGTTGCTGAGAGAATGAACCGTACCATACAAGAGAAGTTATGTAGCATGTTGTCTAATGCAGAGTTGCCTAATGGATTTTGGGCAGAAGCATTAGCAACTATTGCCCATCTTATTAATAGATCTCCTAACAAGGCTTTAGATGAGAAGGTACCTGAAGATTTTTGATCTAGGAAGCCACCTTCTTACAAGCATCTTAGAGTCTTTGGCTATGAAGCTATTGTTTTTAAGGAGTTTCGAAGCAAGTTGGCTCCTAAGTCAAAGAAATGCATATTTCTTGGCTATGGAAATCCTGGCAAGATGTGATTTTGGTTATGGGATCCTGAAGCTAAAAAGATAGTTTGCAGCAATGACGTATACTTCAATGAAGAAAAGATGCATAAGAATCCTGTGCATACAATGGAGGTCAGGAGAGTTATCTTCTAAGAAGATGGAATTGTCCACAATAGGGCTGAAGTGCCTAATGTCAGACAAGAAGTACATAATCCTCATGTAGTACAAGGTGTTGCTGAGGGACAACCGGCTCAAGCAGTTATTAGAAGGTCTACGAGAGTTTCAAGGCCTCCTGATAGATTTACTCCCTCACTGGACTACATCATGTTGACAGATTGCGGAGAGCCTTCCTGCTATAAGGAAGACATGTCAATGGATGACAAGGTGAAGTGGGAGAAAGCTATGCAATCAGAAATGGACTTGTTGCATAAGAATCAAACTTGGAAGTTAGTTCGGTTGCCCAAAGGTAAAAAGGCATTATCATGCAAATGGGTGTATAAGCAAAAAGTTACACCTCATGATAATAAACCCAAGTATAAGGCACGAGTTGTTGCTAAAGGATTTAAGCAACAACAGGGTATTGACTTTGATGAGATCTTTTCTTCAATTATCAAGATGACTACTCTGCAGTGTGTACTTGCATTGGTTGCTAAAGACGACATGGAACTTGACCATATGGATGTCAAGACGGCATTCTTGCATGGTGATCTTCAAGAAGAAGAGCAGCAGCCATAAGGTTTTGTTGAGAAGGGTAATGCAGATTTAGTGTGTCAGTTAGAAAAGACTCTTTACGATCTAATACAGTCATCAAGGGAGTGATATCGTAAATTCTACTTGTTCATGCTCTCTCAAGGCTACAAACATAGCAATATGGACCATTGCCTCTACACTAAGCCAGCTAAAGATGGTAGTTTGCTGATTTTGGTCCTTTATGTGGATGATATGTTAATTGCTGAGAATTTCAAGGATAAGATTTCAGCCTTGAAGGCAGAGTTGCATGCAAACTTTGAAATGAAAGACATGGGTGAAGCAAGCCATATCCTTGGCATGCGCATTAAGCGAGACAGATGCAAGAAAATTGGTCTATTTGTCTCAATCTGAGTACATTGCTAAAGTGCTCAAGCGTTTCAATATGGAGAAGGGGAAGGCATTGAGTACTCCATTGCCTCCATATGTGAAACTTTCTAAAAATGATTGCCCTAAGTCTGAAGAGGAAAAGGCGAAATGGCACAAGTGCCTCTGGGAGTTTTATGTATGCTATGATTGCTACACGTCCTGATATTGATTTTGCAGTGGGAGTTGTTAGCGGATATATGTCAAATCCAGGCAAGAAACATTGGGAGGCAATGAAAGGGGTTATGCGATATTTGAATGGTACAAAAGACACGTGCATTTGCTTTGGAAGAAAGGAAACATGTGTATTGGGTTACAAGCATGAATTATGCAGGAGACTTGGACAAGAGAAGGTCCACTTCAGGCTATGTTTTTGAATTCACTGGAGGTGCAGTTTCATGGCGATCTCGTTTGCAAGATTGTGTTACCTTGTCTACTACAGAGGCTGAATATGTTGCAGCTTCAAAAGCTTGCAAGGAAGCTATATGGCTTGGTCGGCTGGTGAGAGACTTGGGAATCAATTTTGAGATGCCCGTGTTACATTGTGATAGCCAAAGTGCTATACAATTGGCAAAGAATTCAATGTTTCATGCAAAGACAAAGCATGTGGACGTGAAGTATTACTTCATTTCTGAGGTGCTTGAGGACAAGCGATTGCAGCTTGCCAAAATTCACAACTGAGAATTCTGCTGATCTTCTAACAAAGGGATTACCTTCGGAGTGGTTTGCACATTGTCAGGCACTCATGGGCATTGGGTAGATGATCATGGTCATTGTCTACCTATATTGTATGTATATATACATTGTCACCCTAGCTTAAAGGCACATTGTCCTTTAAGTGGGAGGTTGTTGGGGTGGTAAAGCCCAATGTGCCACGCCTGAGTGTTGGGCGGTCAGAGACTAACTGGGAACTAACACCGACCATTCATTCTACATAAATATAAAAAGGAATCATAACCCTAACACTATTGTGTTTGGAGTCCACCCAAACCTGTGTCTCCTCTCTTCTTATCTCTTCTCCATTGATGCAGACACACACACACACACGCTCTCGCACGCGCACTTCATAGCGTACAACCAAAAGGAGGGGTATTTTTTTTCGACGCACCACAGGGCCCACAGGGGGGGGTGTGCTTATTCCTTCAAAATATTAGCCATGAAACTTGGTCGGGCAAGGGCCACGTACCATCGGGCAAGAGCCACGCATAGGCATCACCATGGCCACCTAATTGATGCACCACATGCTGGGAACGACGAAGAGAAGTGGGTATTTTCAATCATGAACTTACTTTACTTATTTAATGGTTTTTTAATCAAAAATTAGAAAAATTTCGTAAGTTTAACATGAAAAAGGAGTCATTTTATGCCTCATGATATATAAGTAAGTACATGATTTTTTTAAAATATCATTTGAACGCATGTGAAATAGATGACTTCTTATAAGTGTGTCCCTCGAGACAAGATATGCTGCTTAAGCCCGGGGGATTCACCATGAAAAACTTATCGCACCACGTAAGTGCTAGGGAGGGGCTTTTTTTAACAAGTTACATAAGCATATAAGTTAGGGGCAGGCCCCCCAATAACTTATTTCCCAAGCTTAAAAAAAAGGGAGGGGATATCATATTTATTGGGGGGGGGGGGGGGGGAGGGAGGGTGGAGAAGTAAGAAAGGGAAAAGTGAAAGAAGTTTTTGTGTTTCAAAATCATGGATTCCCAAACGAGTATGCCGTTGAACTTGTTCGTCAATAGCTACAAAGAAGCTTTGTCAATAGCTACAAAGATACATGCAAGAAGCTTTGTATCAATAGCTTGTTTTGTGATTATAGTTCATTTGTTGAGGGATGAAAGCTATAAAGAGTTTGTATGGATGCAAATTTACACGGAGAACCTAACACAACTTTATAACCATGTTTTTTGAGTATTTAGATGGTTCAAAATTGTATGAATAGCTAAAGTGCATGCTGAAAGGGCAAATAGTTTGAAATTCAAACTAAGACACATTGAGGGTACATCTAGTTTTCAACATAAGTGGTTCCTTAGTACGTTACCATCCACTATGCTACACACTCTTTGACTAGTTTTACTCAGTTCGATCATGTGAGACCTAAATTTATATGTAAGATAGGGGTATGATAGTTTTCTGCATTGATTGTTGTATAAGCATAGGAAGGGGGGTCATAGGGGTTTTATCAAAGTTGTCCGCTCGCAGGTGGCGTCCCGTTTTGTATATAGAGTGTCCGAATCCCCCGGGTGATTAAGCAACCTATGTAAAGAAAAGTAATAAGGAAGCATTCAAGAAATTACATAAATGAAGTGAACAAGACCTAAAGGGTCGCCCAAAAAGTTCCGTGAGGCTAATATCACTGCACACTTTGCTTTCGTGTTGGGAAGGCCCGTGAGCATCTTCAATCTAGACACCCTCGTTCCCTCATATAGTTGGCTGTTAGCCTCATGCTTCATGCCATCGTATGCAAGCCCCGTTGTGTTCATGATTGTGGTTATCATGTCATCGATTTTTGGCTCAAAAATCTCCTCTCATTCAAGGGCCAATGATTGCTACCCACCACCTTTGTAGTCGAGTGATTCAGGTGTATATATCCTATCCTCTGTTTGAGCAAATCTCTCGCTCATACGCATTGCAGGCTAGTGAATTACTTTCTACATCCACCACCATAGTCCTAACAAATTGGAAATAGGAAATTCTCAACACACAAACATGACAATACATGCATAAGGCGGGTCATAGATCTTTGGCCCAAACATATTGACAAATGTGGTCGACAATAACTTGATTTTGTAACAGATGGATCAAATTTTCTATAGTCTTGAACGTGTTGAATTGAGAGTTTGATGCACAATCCATTTGCATTGATTACAAGAATATGAAAAAATGACTGAGGGATAAGCATCTCAATCGGATGGGCACACTACAGTGTTGCTGCTCAACATGCCTCTCTACACATATAAAGCCATTGAAGCATTTGAGTTATAAAATAACAAAACTAAGTCTTGGTTCTAACTACCAACTCAAGGTCCTATGAAGTAAAGCTCCAATAAGAAGTAAATAATTTACTTTCTTCCTTAGAGAAAAACGTACAATTTCTATTGGTCTTTCTTCTATATGGGAAGGGTAGTTAATTATCTTAAACTAAGTCACCCTAAACCGCAAAAGCACGTCACCCTAAATCTTAAACTAATCTTAAATTAAGTCACCATAAACTTTTAACTAATTTAAACCCCCCGCCCCCCCCCCCCCCCCCCTCTCCCTTCTCTCTCTCTCTCTCTCTCTCTTCCTCTTCCCTTCAAAATTTGAATCCAAAGTTCCAAACAATGCTCCTTCGTGGTGAGGGTGTTATTGTATACCTAAAGGGTCTGGCAACATACATACACACTACAAAGACTTTATAGAAAAAGAATAGCCTCCTTTGATGCAGCTGGTTCACATTCCCTTCAACCAGTAATTGGGGCTCCTCCCATTGCTAGAAGATCTCCTCTCTCTCTCTCTCTCTCTCTCTCTCTCTCTCTCTCTCTCTCTCTCTCTCGTCCCCCCCCTCCCCCCTTCAACACACAGACAATGCAGATTGCTTGTGATCTCTCTCTCTCTCTCTCTCTCTCTCTCACACACACACACACACACACACACACACACACACGCACACACGCACACACAAAGATACGTGTCCTAATAATCAATATCTAATTCTCCTAAATGATTTTCTTATGTTAAATTGATCATTTAATATGGGGAAGTGCCAGGGGAGAAAAAGCTAGAATATTGGTTAAGCTAGCAGACCGGTCATAGCAGGGATCCAAAGGAGGAAAATAGGGATCCAAAGGGGGGGCCATCTGCAAAAGAGCCATGTGCAACAATGGGCTAAAAAGACCCTAAGGTTCAGCCCATTAAGACTTCCAAAATGCTAAGGTTCCAAAATTCAAACGTTGTGTCCAAAGGTCAACCATGGGAGGAATTGGATGCTTTGTGTGTGTCCCAAAAGTATTTTCAAATCCCTACATAGGAGGGGGCGAGCCTAGCTTGTAGGGGATGAGAGAGAAAGTCACACACACACACACACAAGCTCCCTTTACACAAAGGGAATGAGGGACACATGTCAGCTCCCTAGCCCAGATGCCCACAAGGTGTACCCAATTCCTATTGGATGGCCTTGGAGGTGGACCGATGAGAATTAGGCTAGAGTAAATCTAGTTTAATTAAATTAAAAACACTTAATAAAAGAACCAATGAGAATTAAGTCCTCTAGAAGACTATTGGACAGTCTCCCAAGGGGTCCAATGAGCATTCAGCAGCCCAATGGCTTGCCTGACTCCTATTGGCCAGGAGGCAAAGGGGTCCAATGAGAGTTTAGTTGAATTATTAAATTACCTAAAGCTCTCACAAAAGGGGAAAGGGGGACACATGTCAGAAGGCTATCACTTATACTGCTTAATTACCATTGGCTAGGCCTGGGGAGGTCCAATGAGAGGAGAGCATGAGCAAATAGCAAGAGTGGTCGACCAAGAGAGAGAGGGGGCTGATTTTTGCAAGGCATTATCACACACACACTCACACAATCTCATGTGTGAAGTAAAGAAGCCTCTCTCTCCTTCTCAAGCTTTAATGGAAAGCTTATCACCTACTCCAAGCTTGTGAGAAGGGAGGCCTACACCAACAACTCTTGGCTTTGTGATGCAAATCCAACCAAGAGCCAAGCTTCAATGCATGCTCATCTCCTCTACCATGCTAATTACTAAGCTAAGATATGCTAATATGAGTGATTATGTGAGGAGATGTACATCTTTCTCGTAAGAATACTCCTTCTTCCTCTCAATCTACTCTCATACCTTGCTAGCTCTCACCATCTTTGAAGGTGTGTGAGGTCTTGGGTCTGAGACCGGAGATAATTGATGTTGTGTTTGCTAAGTGTTTTGCTTAGTGCATGAAGCTTTCATCTTCATTGCACTAGTTGGTCTTGAAGGAACACAAAGAATTGTATTGTACAATGTCTCTCTTGATGGGAGAGACCATAATACAAAGCCTTTTGGAGGGGGGACCGGCTCCATGCAAATCCGGTCCTCAAATGTTGTCAATAGTTTAATTTCTCTCTCTTTTGAAAGTATTGTTCATGCTATCTAACTAGGTGTCATACTTTTTGTTGCTCTCTCCACCCAAGCACTCTTGTAATTCTCATTAGGGATCTATTCTAATGGAATGCCCACTATGTTCAGGCTAATTTCCGCTACACACAAGTTTTTAGGCCATTAAATGTTACAATATGTACCCAGCCCCAGGTTTACAACTCTCTTCTCCCCAGAACTTTCTTTAAGGAGCTCTTACAAGCTGCCTTGAAATCATGAGGATTTGAGTACAAGAAGTCACCCGCCATAATTTGTGAGTGTAATTAGCTTAATCAAGTAGGTGTAGCAGGTATGGAAGTTTGTAGCAGGCACATGACAATTATCTAGGGACAACCAAGAGCACCAATACCAAGTCATGAAGAAGATGAGATAGTTAGCAGCAGCAGCAACATTAATCATATCATTAAGGAGAGAGGGGCTAAGCCCATTATACGCTCTTTGTCATCGTTGGACTTCTCTGCCAAGCACAAGAGCAGAGATCACGACAAAGAGAGCCGTAGTAGCATCGTCGATAACATTGATGGACATGTTGAATATCGCGATGTTGATGTTGATGGTGAGGAGCAGTAGTAGCAGGAGCTTCGTATGGAGGGCATGAGGGAGTGCAACATGTGTGACCATGTAGGTTTACTTCAATACCTTTTCAAGTGCCTCTCTTGCTCCCACAGATTTCAACACATGTGAGTCACCACCCCCTCGCCCCCCCTGCTCTCTCTCTCTCTCTCTCTCTCTCTCTCACACACACACACACACACACACACACACACACACACACACACACACACACACACACACACATACACACGCTGTCTTGATGATCTAAGGTTTCTAATTTTAATGATTGAACATCTAATTTAACTAATCTCCCTCTGGTCTTAGTTGCAAAGGTAGCTTCAATTCTTCTTCAAAAGTAAATAGCACAATTATTTTTGTCATGCCCACTGTGTGTCAAAAACTTTGAGATCTTTTTGGCGATTCTA
Source organism: Adiantum capillus-veneris (assembly GCF_014529385.1). Classification (NCBI taxonomy): domain Eukaryota; kingdom Viridiplantae; phylum Streptophyta; class Polypodiopsida; order Polypodiales; family Pteridaceae; genus Adiantum; species Adiantum capillus-veneris. The sequence goes on along the minus strand of NC_140946.1, from coordinate 69,196,669 downwards.
ATGAGATCATGAATCCGTATCAATAGCCACAACTATTGATGATGGATTTGATTGATCTTCTCGCAATGAAAGGAGAATGGATCTTATATATTTTTGCAAGAATAGGTACTACTCAATTTTAAATTTTAGACATTGATGGTATCTGTTTTGATTAATGTATGTCAAGTTTTGTAAGTTTGTTTTGATATAGGGACAACTACAGTGAGTGCTTCAAATGAAGAAAGGACAAAATGTTGTTTTCATTGAGATGGATCCTTTATAATTAAGATTTATCTAGCAACGTGTTATTAGCACTCAAGGAGTTGTTTGAGGAATTTCAAAGTTAGTATGAAAAACATGGCAGTATATCCAAGGGTTGTGGATGCATCAGGCAAACCACAACCTCCCTTTGGACCAGACAAAGGAATGAAATTTGTTAATCTGGAACCTTATGAGGAGCCAAATGTGATGGATACAGGAGATGGAAGCGGTCATGTGGTAATGGTGGTGGTGAAGAAGACGATTCTCCTCCAAAACTGATCATGAAGAGGATGAAGAAGACAAAGAGGAAGAAGAAGAGTTTCCAATCAATCCATAGATATTTAGCTTGATTTAGTATTAAACCCGAGGTTTGAACTTTTTTTGGCGTAAAAGACTGGCAAATAGATTGTCTATTTTTATTATAATTGGTTCTCTTACCGTTTAGGAAAACTTTAAAATTTGTGCAAGTTTAAATATGATGATGCACCTTACTCAAGTGCACTTTGAAAGACTGTCTAAGAAGGGCATCACATGTATCTTCCAGAAGGGCACAAGATTTGCGGTGAGAGAATAGGTCAATTTGGTCAATTGCCATTAACACCAAGACTCCTATTCTCATAAACCACAGAAAACCTTTCTTAGGGATTTGTTCTCAAGACATGTAGGGAGTTGAAAAAATAAATAAATAAAAAAATTTCATGTAAAATTGTTATTTTTTAAGAGCCATCTTTTAGGTACATTTGTACAAAAATCGCTCAAATTTTTTGATATCCCTTGTAGACCTCTTAAAAGCCTTCAAAGCACATTGAAACTTTTTTGAAAAATACATGGATATGTATACAATGAGAATCTATGCATATACTATCTTTAGAAAAAAACAATCGACTTGTTTTAGGCCTCAAAAACATGTATGCTGTTAAATTTAAAAGCTAGTTTTGTGGCTTCTTACTATTTTTAGAAAGCTAAAATTTCTAATTTTACACTTTTTTGGGATAAAGGATATAGTAGAATTTTCCTCTATGTCATAGGACCTCAATGATATCCTATGATCACGGTTTCTTGAAAAATAGACAATCTTAAAGCCAATTTTATAGAATGAGGTTCCAAGCCACTATTATGGCTCAAGCCACTTAAGTGGCTCAAACACAAACCTAATGTTAACTGCAAGCAACTAGAAGAAGGTATGGATAGAAAGTAGGGAGGAGAAGCCCTCAGGCATGAAGAGACTCTCTATACTCTTATTTGAGCTACCATATTGAGGAGACCTTCTTATAAATCACGTGCTTTATCCTATGCATATTTTCAAAAACGTGCTAGACTTTTTGTGGAAAACTATGGTTAGCAAAAAAGAGAGCAAGGGACAAAGAGATGACTTGCAAGAGCAAGGTGGCATGCTAGAGTTATGGTCCAAAACAAAGGCAAATGGTAAAGTTAAGCTTCCAAGATTACCGTGGGTGATGCACAAAGCAAAGGCCCAATAGGTCAAAAGAAGAAAAATTTAGAGTTCAAGACCCCCATGGGATGCATGCATGGATTGAAGAAAACATTTACAAAGGATGATGAACTCAATGGGCTAAAGTCACAGGATTGACACAAGTTCTTGCTATCTGCACTGCCAATCATTATAAAAGATTTTCTCACGTATATATTAGAAACACCATTTACAAAATAAGCAAACTAATAAGGTAAATATCTTTGAAGGATATCCACAAGAATTTCATTGAAGAGACATGCCTTAATTCAATTGAGGTTGTGTGCTTGGTAGAAGAGCACTTTGTTGCACGATTTAGATGCATCTTCTAGTCCATGTTGTTGACAAAGTGCCAGTGGCATGCACTGTTCATAGTAGGTGGATGTTTTCTCTAGAACACTTTATGAAGGTGGTGGAAGATTTTTTCTTTTCAAGAAGTGAACATTGATGAGGTGGAAATCCAAGCTATAGAGGAAAGTTATGAGGAATAGGTGGATGTGGTCTTAGGAGAAATCATGGATGAGGATGAAGTGGAGCCGGTTGAGCTTCAATTGTTTGATAAAAGTTCTTGAATAGAGCAAGAGATACATAAAGTTTGGAGCTTTCAATCTTTTAAAATATGATAGATGAATGGAAACTTGATGTATTCATGTTGTAATTAATTATCAAGAAATATCATTTTTTGGTCCCTTTATTTTGCATTGCATTTTTTTGGGTTGTCAAAATTTGGAGAGTTATGACAGTGTACTATCCTCCAAGTATACAAAGTATTTTAGCTCAAATTTTTTGCATTCTCTTTTAGGTTGCATATGTAGATAAGTCCATTTGTATGATGTACACTATATTTTTATTTTCTGGTAGAGAAAAACATCTAGTGATTTGCTTTCATGTTTAATGTTTACTTGGTTCTCCACCATGGGTATGCCTCCATCGTATGATTTCACATATTGAGAGAGTGATTCCCCAGACTTCACCACGCGTGTTGATTGATTCATGGTAGATGGATAGGTGATGCTACCCCTAAGTAGCAACTAAGGGCCATCGCATACGAGAAAAGTCAACAGTGACCCCCACTGGTCCGTCTACATCCACTGTTAACCCCTTTGATATGTCTACAACTGCTATACCGTTAGGTCCGTCTACATCCATGACTCTCTTAAGATCTTCCTATTCTTTTACCCCCTTAGGCACTTTGCCTCGGGGGCACACCCTAGTTTCAACCACACCAGAGGCTACATCTTCATGGTCCTCTACGTTAAGGAGGTCAAGATGTAGGTTGACATCCACCCATAGTAGCACCAGCAAGAGGAAGGGAGGAGGATGATGCTGCGAGGATGGCTCTATCGATGCCCACACTCAGAGCACACATGTCCATGAACATCATTTGCTATGACCACACCACAGAGCATACTTGCCAGCATACCATGCAACACACCTTGGGGGGTGCATGAGCATACTCTCATCAAGGTGTACAAATATAATGATGGAGTCTTGATTTAGGATGACAATAAAGGGCCAATAAAGAAGCGTATTAAATAGCTATATAGCCTTTGATTTGGTCATTCTGTCATGAAATAATGGAGAAATCAATATACAACTGCAAAAAATTATATCACCGATCAAATTAATAGGGACTTCTTGGTACCCCATGCCCATTAATCTAGGGCTTTTATTCACACGCTTATCAATACACTCCCATTTCATGTTGGCCTTGAGCTTCTTCTCCATATCCAAGTTGCTTGTGCATTCTTGCAACCCTAACTCCAACAATACATATGATTTTTCAAGGTGCACTCCTACAAGATGTCTCTAAAACAAATATCATTTGAGAAATTCAAAAGCAATTACTAAAACAAGGGTTTCATAATGGAATCCCTTCCCTCATTGGCAAAGAGCTCTCTCTCTCTCTCTCTCTCTCTCTCTCTCTCTCTCTCTCTCTCTCTCTCTCTCTCTCTCTACACATAAAAAGGCAAAAATGCCCTCAATCTTTTTCTAATGAGGGCTTTGCACCGACCTACATGTTGGCTCATGTCCCCCTTTCCCCTTTGAGAGAGAGGACTTGATAAATGCAAAAAATAATAATTAAATTAACTAATTTATCATTGGACCCCTTGGGAGGCCAACCAATAGGCTTTAGGCACACCATGAGGGCAACATGGGTAAGGGCTTGACATGTGTCATTGCTGCCTCTTGAGGCTTAGGCTTTCCTTGTGTGTGTGTGTGTGTGTGTGTTCTTTCTCATCCCCCTATCTTTATGGCTCGCCCCCTCTTGAGTAGGGATTGGTTTTGACTTTTTGAACACCTTACCCCCTCAAGCACCTTAGTCAGCATGCATGACAAAGCACCTCAATCTTGGGTAGTGTTCCACAAGCACCTCAAGCTCCCTAGTTGGCAAGGACGACAAGCATCTTAGTCAGCAAGCACGACAAGCACTTCAATCACCTTAGTCATCAAGCACGACAAGCACCTCAAGCACCTTAGTCAACAACCATGACAAGCATCTCAAGCTTGGATTGGGCTCCCACCTCAAGCTCAACCCTAGCTTACCTAAGGTCAAAGGACTTTTAACACTAACCTTTGGAGGTCTTTAATGAAGCTAACCCTAAGGTTTTTTAAGCCCCATTGGGTAGCCTAATTAGCATTGTGCTTCCATGCCATACTATCTCTAAGAACCCTTTGCACGTTGTCTGTAAATCAATTAGCCTTGTGCCACGAACACTAGAGCCACCTTTGATTTTTATTGAAAAAAGTGCTTGTTGCGAGGCACAAGCCGACAATGTCTTAACACCTTCCATGATACGTTTTACTCTTGGAGATCTTTTTGATATTTATATACTCCACACTTTGCAATGTCTCTATTTTTACTCAGTCACCTCGAAACAGAATACATTCATTAGGGTAAGCATGAATGGAATTATAGTCCATGCCCAACTCGAAGGACCTTTCTTGCATCATTCCTTGATTTTGGCATTGTGCTATTTTGTTAGCACTTAATTTTTTTTAGTATATAGCGTACAATCAAAAGAAGGGGGTATTTTTTTTTGATGCACCAGAGGCCCCACAGGGGGGGTTGCTTATCCCTTCCAAATATTAGCCATGAAACTTGGTCGGGTAAGGGCCACATACCATCGGGCAAGAGCCACACATAGGCATCACCATGGTCACCCAATTGATGCACCATGTGCCGGGAACGACGGAGAGAAGTCGATATTTTAAGTCATGAAATTATTTTACTTATAGAACGGGTTTTTAATCAAAAATTAGAAAACCGCCATAAGTTTAACATGAAAAAGAGTCATTTTATGCCTCATGATATATAAGTAAGTACATGATTTTTTAAGAATACCATTTGAAGGCATGTGATATAGATGACTTCATATAAGTGTATCCCTCGAGACAAGATATGCTGCTTAAGCAACCTATGTAAAGAAAGGTAATAAGGAAGCTTTCAAGAAATTACATAAATGAAGTAAACAAGACCCAAAAAGTTCTGTGAGGCTAATATCACTGCACTTGAACTTTGCTTACATGTTGGGAAGGACCAGGAGCATCTTCAACCTAGACACCCTCGTTTCCTCGTATACTTGGCTTTTAGCCTCATGCTTCATGTCATTGTGATTCGTATGCAAGCCCCTTTGTGTTCATGATTGTGGTTATCATGTCATTGATTTTTGGCTCAAACATCTCCTCTCATCCAAGGGCCAACACCTGTTGCCCACCCCCTCCATAGTCGTAGATGATTCAAGTGCATACATCCTATCCTTTGTTTGAGAGAATTTCTTGCTAACATGCATTGCAGGTTAGTAAATCACTGCGTAATATCCACCACCATAGTCCTAACAAATGGAAAATAGGAAATACTCAATACACAAACAAGACAATACATGCATAAGGCGGGTCATAGATATTTGGCCCAAACATATCGGCAAATTGTGGTCGGCAACAACTTGATTTGTAACAGATGGATCAAATTTTCTATAGTCTCGAACATGCTGAATTAAAATGCACCGAGTCTGATTATGGAAGGTATTTTTAAGGAAGGTAATTTGGGGTGCTCTACCGACGGGGGTGAAGATTTAGGAAGAGGGATTGAGTCAGATCGATGCTTGGGGCGCAGATTGGCTAGTGAAGATCTGGCCCACCTCTTCATGGATTGCCCAACTATCAAAGGCCTCGCAAGGAAAATATGTAAATGGGTCCAAAGAACATCACTCAAATTGTCAGGTACTTCTTCTTGCATAATGTATGGCAGACAAGGAACCGCCGTGTGTTTGAAGGAGGTCTTGAGGTGGCAAGCTTCACAGAAATTATACAAGAAAGCAAAGTGCTAATTTGGACGGTTGGGCACAAGCAACACTCGGAGGATTGGTCTAGGACTACTTGTGCCTTGTTGTCAGCAGAGGGTGTGCCTAAGATGGGGGAAAATCTTGGCTATCGGTAATTAAAAGATCGCAGAAGAACATGATAATGGACCTTTTGTATCAAAGATAAGGGGGCGATTTGGTTGGGATCGCTGCCGATGTAATTATGGTCCCTGGATAATGTCATGGCTCAACACGAGCATGACAAGACATTGTAATTTTTTGGGTTGATTAATATAATTCACTCACAATTGTGAGTTTTGGAAAAAAAATTTAAAAAATACACCGAGTCTGATGCACAACTTATTTGCATAGATTACAAGAATATAAAAAAATGACTGAGAGATAAGCATCTCAATCAGATGGACACACTTTAGCGTTGCTGTGTTGGAATTAGGGTTGCAGACAAACGCACACATCTTAGAGAAGATGAAGGAAGCTCAAGGCACACAATAGAGAGTGTGTTACTTAGTGTGCAATGGAAAGATGGATAGCCCTAGAGTAATGGGCGTATATACAATGCTCGGGGGAAAAACCTCCTAAAGAGGGAAAAAATCCCCCGACGGTGCTAGTGTGTTCACACACATCACTACCACATGTATATGGTAACAAATCCCCCGTGGAGTGATGCGGTGAACGAGGGCTGGCACATGAGTAAAGGGAAGTGCCATGCCCTGAGGACATGATCAGTCCATGAAGGGGAACCCAAAGCTTTGTGGAAAGCTTCAAACTTCTCACGAGACAATGCCTTTGTGAAAAGATCTGCAAGGTTGTCCTGTGTTGGCACATAAGCCAAGTTGATCTCTCCTGCTGAGAGCCTCTCCCCGACATAGTGGTAATGCACCTCAATGTGCTTTGTGCGAGCATGAAAAAGTGGGTTCCTTGCAACTGTCAATGCACTCTAACTGTTAGTGTAGATAGTGGTGGCAGTGTCCTGTCCAACACCCAAATCAGCCATAAGGCGTCTGAGCCATACACACTCAATCGTAGCTGTGAAGACTGCCCTGTACTCAGCCTCAACTCGAAGTGGCCACAATAGGTTGCTTCTTGCTCAACCATGATATACATGAATTGCCAAGCATGAAACAAAAACCACTTGTGGACACTCGCGTGTCAAAACAACCAGCCCAATTTGAGTCTGAAAAAGCATGTAAGTCTGGCGGCAATGATCCCCCTTGGGATAAAACAAGCCAAGATGTAAAGTGCCACTAAGGTAGCGAAAAATTCTCTTGACAGCCTGCCAATGCTTAGACCCTGGGCTATGCATAAATGTGCTGACCTGTGAGACTGCAAACTGAATATCCGGCCTCGTGTTGCATACATAAATGAGGTAGCCAACAACAATTTGATAAAGAGTGACATCAACAGGATCGCCAGCATCATGTAGAATTAACTTCAAACTTGTTTCCATGGGAGTGGCAATAGGTTTGCAATCCTCAAGTCCAAACTTACATAGCAATGTCTCCATGTAACATCTCTGACATGCACAAGGCAATACCACCATCACACTACTTAAACTGTATACCCAAGTAATGATGCAACAACCCCAAATCTTTCATCTTGAAAGTAGCATTCAAATCAGCCTTAAATTCAGCAATATGTCTCTCATTTGATCTAGTGATCAACAAATCATCAACATAAAGAACCACAATAATGAGAAGTACATCACCCTCACGCTTTACATACAATGTGCTTTCTGTTGGACTGTTACGAAATCCTTGTTTGACCAAATGAGTGTCAGCTTTTTTATACCAAGCACGAGGAGATTGCTTCAACCCATACAAAGCCTTCTTACATCTGCACACTTTCTCCTCTTGTCCTTTTATGACAAAACCGTGAGGCTGTGTTACATAAATTTCCTCAAATATGTCACCATTCAAGAAAGCAGTAACAATGTCTGATTGATGTACATCCCAACCAAAATGAGCTGCCAACGCACATAGAAAACGCACAGTAGCCATATGACAAGTGGGAGCAAAAGTATCTTCATAATCTATGTCTTTTTGTTGTGCATAACCCTTTGCAACAAGTCGAGCCTTATGGCGATCGATCTCACCATCCGTCTTGCGTTTCAACTTGTAAACCCACTTCGTACCAATGGCCTTTTTGCCAGGAGGCAAATCACATAAATTCCATGTGTCATTTTCTATAAGTGCATCATATTCTGATTGCATGGCAGCCATCCAATTTTTTGAATTCTGTGCTTCATCAAAAGACAGAGGCTCCTCAACATCATGTAAGCTAGACACAACCAAAGCATAACAATGTGATGCATAAGATGCATGGCGAGATCCTGAACGAGTATGACTAGACAAAGGTGCATCCAATTTACTGTTACGCAAAGTGTGCACCAGCCATTTTGGCATACCTCTAGCCTGCTCATTTTCAGCCCTTTCCTCATCAAGTACATCATGTACATCTACATCAGTAATAGGTTGATGATCTGTAACATTTTCAAAAACCCCCATAGGCTGTACATTTGCCTCATTGGAACTTACATTCGTATTTCCACCACCAAAAAGAGGCAACAAAGTGTCATAAATGTCCTGTGAGCTTACATTACTATCTCTAGTACATGACAGAAGGGCTAAACAGAATCTTCCACAAACACTAGATCCCGTACTGAAACTAGAATACGTTTTGTTTGCGGACGATACAACCTGTAACCTTTGCTTTCAGCACTATAACCAACAAAAATACATTTGACAGCCTTATCATCCAATTTTCTGCGCTCTGTTTGTGGCACGAAAGCATATGCCAAACAGCCAAAAACACGCATGTGCTCAATAGAAGGCTTTCTATCATGCCATGCTTCATATGGAGTAATAGACTGCAAAGCTTTCGTAGGACACCTGTTTAGTACATAAATGGCACACATGATGGCCTCCAGCCAAAAAGAATGCAGCAAAGCCTGACTTTTGACCATACATCGTGCCATTTCCGTAAGTGACCTGTTTTTCCTCTCAGCAACACCATTTTGCTGAGGTGTATAAGGGACTGTACATTGGTATTTTATACCACAACTAGCCAGAAATGTATTGAATTCATGAGACATATACTCCCCCCCTCGATCGGAACAGAGGGTGCCCATAGTACATTTCGAGACATTTTCAGCCATAGCCATAAATTGTTTGAAGCACATAAAAACTTTGGACTTCGCTTTAAGCGAAAATACCCATGCATGCCTAGAGTAATCATATCAATTGTTGGAATTAGGGTTGCAGAGAAACACACACAGCTTGGAGAAGACGAAGGAAGCTCAAGGCACACAATAGAGAGTGTTTTACTTAGTGTGCAATGGAAAGATAGATAGCCCTAGAGTGATGGGCGTATATACAATGCACGGGGGAAAAAACCTCCTAAAGAGGGAAAAAATGCCCCGGCGGTCCTAGTGTGTTCACACACATCACTACCACATGTATATGGTAACAAATCCCCCCTGGAGTGATGCGGTGAACAAGAGCTGGCACATGAGTAAAGGGAAGTGCCATGCCCTGAGGACAGAATCAGTCCACAAAGGGGAGTAAGCCCAAAGCTTTCCGGAAAGCTTCAAGCTTCCCACGAGACAATGCCTTTGTGAAAAGATCTGCAAGGTTGTCCTGTGTTGGCACATAAGCCAAGCTGATCTCTCCTGCTGAGAGCCTCTCCCCGACATAGTGGTAATGCACCTCAATGTGCTTTGTGCGAGCATGAAAAACTGGGTTCCTCGCAACTGCCAATGGGCTCTGACTGTCAGTGTAGATAGTGTTGGCAGTGTCCTGTCCAACACCCAAATCAGCCATAAGGCGTCTGAGCCATACACACTCAACTGTAGCTGTGAAGACTGCCCTGTACTTAGCCTCACAACTCGAAGTGGCCACAGTAGGTTGCTTCTTGCTCAACCATGATATACATGAACTGCTAAGCATGAAACAAAAACCACTTGTGGACACTCACGTGTCAAAACAACCAGCCCAATCTGAGTCCAAAAAAGCATGTAAGTCTGGCGGCAATGATCCCCCCTTGGGATAAAACAAGCCAAGATGTAAAGTGCCACTAAGGTAGCGGAAAATCCTCTTGACAGCCTGCCAATGCTTAGACCCTGGGCTATGCATAAATCTGATGACCTGTGAGACTGCAAACTGAATATCCGGCCTCGTGTTGCATTCATAAATGAGGCAGCCAACAACAGTTTGGTAAAGAGTGACATCAACAGGATCACCAGCATCATGTAGACTCAACTTCAAACCTGTTTCCATGGGAGTGGCAATAGGTTTGCAATCCTCAAGTCCAAACTTACATACCAATGTCTCTATGTAACTTTTCTGACATAAGGAAATACCACCATCACACTGCTTAAACTGTATACCTAAATAATGATGCAACAGCCCCAAATCTTTCATCTTGAAAGTAGCATTCAAATCAGCCTTAAATTTAGCAATATATCTCTCATTTGGTCTAGTGATAAGCAAATCATCAACATAAAGAACCACAATGAGAAGTACATCACCCTAACGCTTTACATACAATGTGCTTTCTGTTGGACTATTACGAAAGCCTTGTTTGACCAAATGAGTGTCAGCTTTCTCATACCAAGCATGAGGAGATTGCTTCAACCCATACAAAGCCTTGTTACATTTGCACACTTTGTCCTCTTGTCCTTTTATGACAAAACCGTGAGGCTGCGTTACATAAACTTCCTCAAATATGTCACCATTCAAGAAAGCAGTAACAATGTCTAATTGATGTACATCCCAACCAAAATGAGCTACCAATGCACATAGAAAACGCACAGTAGTCATACGACAAGTGGGAGCAAAAGTCTCTTCATAATCTATGCCTTTTTGCTATGCATAACCCTTTGCAACAAGTCGAGCCTTATGGCGATCGATCTCACCATCCGGCTTGCATTTCAACTTGTAAACCCACTTCGTACCAATGGCCTTTTTGCCAGGAGGCAAATCACATAAAGTCCATGTGTCATTTTCTATAAGTGCATCATATTCTGATTGCATGGCAGCCATCCAATTTTTTGAATTTCGTGCTTCATCAAAAGTCAGAGGCTCCTCAACATCATGTAAGCTAGACACAGCCAAAGCATAACAATCTGATGCATAAGATGCATGGCAAGAGCCTGAACGAGTACGACTAGACAAAGGTGCATCCAATTTACTGTCACGCAAGGTGTGCACCAGCCATTTTGGCATACCTCTAGCCTGCTCATTTTCAGCCCTTTCCTCATCAAGTACATCATGTACATCTACATCAGTAATAGGCTGATCTAGAACATTTTCAGAAACCCCCATAGGTTGTACATTTGCCTCATTGGAACTTACATTTGTATTTCCTCCACTGAAAAGAGGCAACAAAGTGTCATAAATGTCCTGTGAGCTTACATTACTATCTCTAGTACATGACAGCAAGGGCTGAACATAATTTTCCACAAACACTACATCCCGAGAAACCAGAATACGTTTTGTTTGCGGATGATACAACCTGTAACCTTTGCTTTCAGCACTATAACCAGCAAAAATACATTTGACAGCCTTATCATCCAATTTTCTGCGCTGCACTTGTGACACCAAAGCATATGCCAAACAGCCAATAACACGCATGTGCTCAATAGAAGGTTTTCTATCATGCCTTGCTTCATATGGAGTAATAGACTGCAAAGCTTTCGTAGGACACCTGTTAAGTACATAAGTGGCACACATAATGGCCTCAAGCCAAAAAGAATGCGGAAAAGCTTGACTTTTGACCATACATCGTGCCATTTCCGTCAGTGACTTGTTTTTCCTCTCAGCAACACCATTTTGCTGAGGCGTATAAGGCACTGTACATTGGTGTTTTATCCCACGACTAGCCAGAAATGCATTAAATTCATGAGACATATACTCCCCCCCTGGTGCCCATAGTACATTTCGAGACATTTTCAGCCATAGCCAGAAATTGTTTGAAGCACATAAAAACTTCGGACTTCGCTGTAAGTGGAAATACCCATGCATGCCTGGAGTAATGATCTATGAAAGTCACGAAGTACAGGTAATTGCCCAAGGACGGAGTTTGCATGGGCCCACAAACATCACTATGCACAAGCTGCAACCTACATGTGGCCCTAACTGAACCATCCTTTGGAAATTTAGAACGCTGCATCTTACCCAAAATACAGCCTTCACAAACATGTTTGACAGGTGCTTCAAGAGGCGGCAAAGAAGCAACCATATCAGATTTCTGCAAACACACAAAACTGGCAAAATTCAGATGACCAAAACGTGCATGCCAAAGTTTTGCATCTGAAATAGCCCTTGAATCTGCAACAGCATTTGCAAAATTTTGTCCACACTTGTCATACAAAGTGAGCTTATACAGCCCACGGCACAAAAGGCCAGATGCAACAATTTCATCACCAAAACTGAGATCATGAACTGTACATCTGTCATCCACAAATTTGACTACAAGTCCAAGTCTAGCAAGTGCGGATACAGACAAGAGATTCTTCTTGATCCCAGGTACATAAAGTGCATCAACAAGTGTGAGAGAACTGCCATTAGCAGAAGTAAGCACAATCTTTCCAACTCCCTGAACTGGATAAGAGGCATTGTTGGCACAAGTGACTGAATTCCCATGAGGGACAGACTCGAGAGAGGTAAACAATTCACGATGTGAGGTAATGTGCTTTGTAGCACCACTGTCGAAATACCACACATGTGAATCTGTAGCAACTGACAAGCATGCATCATGGACAGCAGGATTGTAAGTGCACTATGCGCTAAACGCCCATTCTGCATCAACATCAGCAACACAGTCTCCTTTGACAGAAGACTCAACAATGGCTGCATTTGTAGTGGAACCAGCATTTGCAGTGGAACCACCCTCTTTCTTCTTAGCCTCTTTGGCCTTCAACTTAGGACACGACTTGATCAAGTGATCATTGGCTTTACAATAATGGCAACACATCTTCTTTTTGCCCTTATCACCAGAATTGCCAGACGAAGTGCTGCCAGCAGAAGCATTAGGAACAAAATTTTTGCCACTCGCAGCAGAACCATAAGAAGTGGCTGCATTACTGTTACCACCCTTTCTTTGAGAAGCAATAAAAGCCTGTTCAACTGCACGCTGCCTAGTCCTGTTTTTTCTGGAAAGTGACTCTTGCAACAACAATGTGCATAATGCATCAAACTTGACAACTTCAGGATTTCCTTGGGTCATAAGTCTCCAAGTACTAGCAAAAGTCTGGTAGGAATCTGGTAAGGCATCAAGAATCTTCAACTCCAGCTCTTTACGCAGCAAAGCAATTTTAGCCTCATTGCGGCTTGCATAAAGACCTGCTAAAATATCCCAAGCCTGTTTTGCAGATTTTGCTAAACGGATGTGGGGAACAATGGTGCGCTTCACAGACAACGCAATCAATGCATGAACCTACGCATCCTTAACATCCCAACGAGCTTGTTGTGCCGTAGGCAAAACAACTCTAACAGCTGCAATCCTTGCAGCAAGACCTGCAACATCCTCAACATCGCCTACATCCTCAGAACCAGGACGTACATCAATGCCCTGCACAATGTTCCAGACACCCTTTGACACAAGAAAATGTTGCATCATATAAGCCCACATAGGGTAGTTGTCCCCATCCAACCTATCCTCAGCAGCAAACATCTTGAACACATCTGTGTTGTTGTTGTCAGCCATGGTAAATGCTGCATCTGATGTGAAAACTGCCCGAAAATAGGAGAAACGGAGCGGGAACAACCTGTGCTATATAGCACAACCGTAGAATACTATAAAGCACCTATTATGCAGAAAATGACACTGACAGAAATTCTGCACAAAATGACAAAATAGCCTATGCAGTACTGCCTGTAGTGGAAACGGAGGCCAAAATGAGCCCAAATCGAAAATCTGAGCAGCCCAAAGCTCTTTGAGCTTTTCAAAAATTTTTGTCGACCTGCGAACGCTCGCCAAAGCTCACTGAAATCAGAGAAAGTGAGCAGGCGTGTGCTGGAGCAGCTGGCGACTAAGCCCGGGAGGACGTAACCTGCTCTGATACCAATTGTTGGAATTAGGGTTGCAGAGAAACACACACAGCTTGGAGAAGACGAAGGAAGCTCAAGGCACACAATAGAGAGTGTTTTACTTAGTGTGCAATGGAAAGATAGATAGCCCTAGAGTGATGGGCGTATATACAATGCACTGGGGAAAAAACATCCTAAAGAGGGAAAAAATGCCCCGGCGGTCCTAGTGTGTTCACACACATCACTACCACATGTATATGGTAACATCAATGAAAGTCACGAAGTACAGGTAATTGCCCAAGGACGGAGTTTGCATGGGCCCACAAACATCACTATGCACAAGCTGCAACCTGCATGTGGCCCTAGCTGAACCATCCTTTGGAGACTTAGAACGCTGCATCTTACCTAGAATACAGCCTTCAAAAACATGTTTGACAGGTGCTTCAAGAGGCGGCAAAGAAGCAACCATATCAGATTTCTGCAAACGCACAAAACTGGCAAAATTCAGATGACCAAAACGTGCATGCCAAAGTTTTGCATCTGAAATAGCCCTTGAATCTGCAATTGCATTTGCAAAATTTTGTCCACACTTGTCATACAAAGTGAGCTTATACAACCCACGACACAAAAGGCCAGATGCATCAATTTCATCACCAAAACTGAGATTATGAAATGTATATCTGTCATCCACAAATTTGACTACAAGTCCAAGTCTAACAAGTGCGGATACAGACAAAAGATTCTTCTTGATCCCAGGTACATAAAGTGCATCAACAAGTGTGAAAGAACTGCCATTAGCAGTAGTAAGCACAATCTTTCCAACTCCCTAAACCAGATCAGAGGCATTGTTGGCACAAGTGACTGAATTCCCATGAGGGACAGACTCGAGAGAGGTGAACAATTCACGATGTGAGGTAATGTGCTTTGTAGCACCACTGTCGAAATACCACACATGTGAATCTGCAGCAACTGACAAGCATGCATCATAGACATCAGGATTGTAAGTGCAGTTTGCGCTAAAAGCCCATTCTGCATCAACATCAACATTACAGTCTCCTTTTACAGAAGAATCAACAATGGCTGCATTTGTAGTGGAACCAGCATTTGCAGTGGAACCACCCTTTTTCTTCTTAGCCTCTTTAGCCTTCAACTTAGGATACGACTTGATCAAGTGATCATTAGCTTTACAATAATGGCAACGCATCTTCTTTTTGCCCTTATCACCATAATTTCCAGACAAAGTGCTGCCAGCAGAAGCATTGGGAACAGAAGTTTTTCCACTCGCAGCAGAACCATAAGAAGTGGCCGGCTGCTTTGCTGTTTCCACCCTTTCTTTGAGAAGCAATAAAAGCCTGTTCAACTGCACGCTGTCTAGTCCTGTTTTTTTTGGAAAGTGACTCTTGCAATAGCAATGTGCATAATGAATCAAACTTGACAACTTCTGGATTTCCTTGGGTCATAAGTCTCCAAGTACTAGCAAAAGTCTGGTAAGAATCTGGTAAGGCATCAAGAACAGTCTGCACAAGGGAATTGTCTGAAATGACTTCACCTGCAGAAATAAATTGCTCATTGATATCCTTGACACTAGCAAGGAAAGTGTCCATATCATCTTCCTCATGTATAATCTTCGAATCCAACTCTTTACGCAGCAAAGCAATTTTAGCCTCATTGCGACTTGCATAAAGACCAGCCAAATATCCCAAGCCTGTTTTGCAGATTTTGCTGAACGGATGTGAGGAGCAATGATGCGCTTCACAGACAATGCAATCAATGCATGAGCCTGCACATCCTTTACATCCCAACGAGCTTGTTCTGCCATAGGCAAAACAACTCTAATAGCAGCAATCCTTGCAGCAAGACCTGCAACATCCTCATCATCGCCTGCATCCTCAGAACCAGGACGTATATCAATGCCCTGCAAAATATTCCAGACGCCCTTTGACACAAGAACATGTTGCATCATGTAAGCCCACATAGGGTAATTGTCCCCATCCAACCTGTCCCGAGTAGCAAACATGTTGAACACATCTGTGTTGTTGTCAGCCATGGTAAATGCTGCACCTGATCTGAAAACTCTCCGAAAAGAGGAGAAACGAATCGAGAACAACACGTGCTATATAACACAAACCGTAGAAGATTGTAAGACACCTGTTATGCAAAAAATGGCAATGACAGAAATTCTGCACAAAACGACGAAATAGCCTGTAGTGGAAATGGAGGCCGAAATGAGCCCGAATAAAAAATCTGAGCAGACTGAGCTCTACCAGCCTCCCCGATATATTTGTGGACTTGCGAACGCTCGCCAAACCTCACTGTAATCGGAGAAAGTGAGTAGGCGTGTGTTGGAGCAGCTGGCGACTAAGCCTGGGAGGAGGTAACCTGCTCTGATACCAATTGTTGAATTAGGGTTGCAGAGAAACGCACACAGCTTGGAGAAGACGAAGGAAGCTCAAGACACACAATAGAGAGTGTGTTACTTAGTGTGCAATGGAAAGATGGATAGCCCTTGAGTGATGAGCGTATATACAATGCTCGGAGAAAAAAATCCCCTAAAGAGAGAAAAAATGCCCCGAAGGTCCTAGTGTGTTCACACACGTCACTACCAGATGTATATGGTAACATGCTGCTCAAAATGCTTCTCTACACATGTTAAAGGGATTGAAGCACTTGAGTTTTAAAATAACAAAACTAAGTCTTGGTTCTAACTACCAACAACTCAAGGTCCTATGAACTAAAGCTCCAATGAGAATTCAATATTTTATTTTCTTCACTAGAGAAAAGGTACAATTTTGTATTGGTCTTACTTCTATATATGTATATATGGGAAAGGTAGGTAATTAATCTTAAACTAAGTCACCCTACACCCCAAAAGCACGTCACCCTAAATCTTAAACTAATCTTAAATGTAGGCCTAAGTCGTTCGTAAACTTTTAACTCATTTTAAACTAACTCACACCAAACCTTAAAATATTCATAAACTATCTCACCATTTACCATAAATCAATTCTAAACAAACCCTAAGCTAAACATGCAAAAGATCACATTAAACTAACTTAACACCATAATCATATTCTAATTCATCCTTATGTTAACTTACTAATTCATGACACATATACCAAATTGACTACTTTAATTAATAAATTAACTAAACTTAACAAGGATTCCTAATTAACAAAACATGATTTACAAAAACTTAGTTGCCTTAAATAAAACATAATTAACCAAAAGAATAAAAGTAACAAACTAATTAACAAAACAAAGCTATTTAGCACACAAATTGACAACTAATAGAACATAATTAGCAAAAAATAAACCATTTCATTTAAAGCATGTTTAGTGTCAAAGAATATATGTGTACCTGTTGCAATCTATGTGTGGATCTACTTGTTGTGTGTGTGTGTGTCCCTTTGTGTGCTTGAGAGACAGAGATTAAGAGTGGAAAAAGGGAGGGAAAGGGGACATGGGGGAGGGAGCTAGGGTTCACCGTAGATTTGCAATCGCACTCTCTCTCTCTCTCTCAAACTCAAAATTAGGTTGCAACAGAGATCAACTATGGAGTGCAGTAACATCTAGGCTAGTTGATCAGCTCTAGAGTATAGTAGCATATGGGCTAGTTGTTTGGGTTTTCAAGGGCCCTTAGTATGCACCTCTAGCGGGCCTATGGGGGAAGCCCTGATAAACCCCTATGCAAACAGGAGAGCAAAGTTCTCGCTTTGGAATGCTCATTCTCATATTCGTACGTGGATAGTTGCCGTTGTGTGCGGCAACGCCATTGGCTATGATAGGAATCTCCGCTTATCGTAATAGTGGTTACGAATGAATGACTTAAGGATTTTGGAAGAGAGAACTCTCTCTCTCTCTGTCTCTCTCTCTCTCTCATAGTACTAGCCTAACAGTACTATTTACACAGGTCCCTTCGAACCATAAAACACACATTCTCAATTTCCTTTATGCCCCCCCCTCCCTTTCTTTCTCTCTCTCTCTCATCCCTTCAAAATTTGAATCCAAAGTTCCAAACAATGCTCCTTCGTGGTGAGGGTGTTATTGTATACTAAAGGGTCTGGCAACATACATACACAGTACAAAGACTTTATAGAAAAAGAATAGCCTCCTTTGATGCAGTTGGTTCACATTCCCTTCAACCAGTAATTGGGGCTCCTCCCACTGCTGGAAGATCTCGTCTCTCTCTCTCTCTCCCCGCCCGCAACACACACACAACCCAGATTGCTTGTGATTTGTGATCTCTCTCTCTCTCTCTCTCTCTCTCTCTCATACATACCCAGGATTGCTTGTGATTCGTAAACTCTCTCTCTCTCTCTCTCTCTCTCTCTCTCTCTCACACACACACACGCACACACACGCACAAAGATATATACCCAGCCCCAGGTTTACAGCTCTCTTCTCCTCAGACGCATAAGCTACTTTCTCTTACAAGCTGCCGAAGCCACCCGCCATAATTTGTGAGTGTAATTAGCTTAATAAAGTAGGTGTAGCAGCTATGGAAGTTTGTAGCAGGCATATGGCAATTATCTGGGGACAACCAGCAGCACCATTACCAAGTCATGAAGAAGACGAGATAATTAGCAGTAGCAGCAGCATTAATCATATCATTAAGGAGAGAGGGGCTAAGCCCATTATAAGCTCTTTGTCTTCGTCGGACTTCTCTGCCAAGCACAAGGGCAGAGATCATGACAAACAGAGCCGTAGTAACATCGTTGATAACACTGATGGACATGTTGAATATCGGGATGCTGATGTCGATGGTGAGGAGCAGCAGCACCAGCAGGAGCTTAGTATGGAGGCCATGAGAGAGTGCAGCATGTGTGGCCATGTGGGTTTACCTCAATACCTTTTCAAGTGCCTCTCTTGCTCCCACAGATTTCAACACATGTGAGTCCCCCCGCCCCCCCCCGTTAAAACACCTCTCTCTCTCTCTCTCTCTCTCTCACACACACACACACACACACACACACTCACACACGCACACACACACGCACACACACAAGCTGTGTTGATGATTTAAGGTTTCTAATTTTAATGATTGAACATCCTTAAACATACAGCCACTGTACTGTGTATATTTCATATGTGGGTGGGTGTTTTGAGAGAGAGAGAGAGAGAGAGAGAGAGAGAGAGAGAGAGAGGCCATAGCTGAAGGACATGCCCATTCTCCAAATCTGCATATTATGACTTGGGTTGTCACAGCTATAGCATGCTCTATGTCACTCTGAATATGCGGTGATGTCAAGGCGCAATACCAGCATAGCGCCCCGCCTGCAAATCATGCCATTCACTAGCTAATTAATGACATTTATGTAAATCTGTGTGGCTATCTAATAGCAGACTATTATAATTGATCATGGTCATAGTAAGGAGCATGCTATTCCACCGCTCTCGCCTCCACTCCCAGCTATCATATCTTACAAAACCTTGCATTCAAGACCAGAATGAATATTCCTGAGCATATGATATCTACAAGCAGCCTGCCAACCTAGATGCATGCAGCTAGGTAGCCTCAATCTCGATTCCAAGACCGGAGAGGACTAAAGTAGCTGCCGAAAGCTTCCTCCCTGTCCAACCCCTGTAGAGCAATTTGTGAAAAGTGCCCACTTGCCACGCTGATAAACCAACACCACCATAACCGTCAATTTAGCGAAGGATGCTCGTTTATCGAAAGTTATTCCACAAGTTAGAGCATTTCGACTTCATGATCTGCTCATTATATGCCATCCCTCATATGAACGACTCAATCTTCTTGCTCTGATATAATCTAAAGCAAAAGAAAGTACTGCTACATTTATGCACTTAAGCAAAGGGTTTTTTCTTACCAGTAAACACCATGACAATGCATGCTTGCCTAGCTTATAGCCACCTCTAGCCCAAGCCTTGTCATGTGAAGAAACTTAAAATCGCAGTCAGTGCAGCGGCACGCAAACTAATTGGGCATGTTTGCCTAATCTTACGTTGGCCACTAATCACGCAAAGTTTTAGACGAATCCTGCATTACAACAACATCATGAGCTCTTGTGAGGGAGGGAGTCATGCATGCTTGCTAGGTGTGGTTGGGGATAGCTGCAGGATAGTGGTGGCTCGGGGTGGGGGCTGGCACTCCCTTGTCCCTAACCTCACCTCGCTAGGGTGCATGATGAGGTTGCTCCTTAGCAGTAGCTCATGATATTGAGTCTGATATTAGGGGAAAATCATGGCTTTTTCATAGGACAACTTCAAAAACCTTGTGTAAAACTTCAGATCTTGCATCAAAACTTCATCAGGTTTCCATAAATGATGATAGATGTCTCAGCTACAGCTACTAACCTCTTGATCACTTCATAAACCTACAAAAGAGAATTAGCTGCTTAATTAGATATTCTTCAGGCCGAAATCCCATGATTTACACCTTAATAACTAGACTATTAAGCTGCTTAATTAAATATTCTTTAGGAAATCCCATGATTTACACCTTAATAATTAGACTATTAAGGATCCTTAATATTGTATTGGATCAACTCTATTGATATTCCACCTTCCACATTTTACTCCTAACTAATGATTTTTTTAACACTTTTCAGCATATTTTGTAATGTAACCCATGATATGCCTGCCGCCTTCTCTTCTATTTCTTGCATGGGTCCTTTGCATTTCAACCTTTCCAAGCATGTGATGCACTCATTGGTCAAACAAGCCAATATAATGCAGTTAATTAATTATCGGATAGGGGACGCTTTGAGAATGTTCTCTTGGTATTGGAAGAAGAGAGAGAGAGAGAGAGAGAGAGAGAGAGAGAGAGAGAGAGAGAGAGAGAGAGAACACAGAAACTCTTATACGCCACATTGTGAGCGTTTCCGGAGGTGTCAACCCGCTAAAGTTCTATCAAAAGGAGATTTATTTTCTATCAGCCTGCAGCATGTTGTGCTTTAAGACATGGAATTAGTCTTTACATCAGAAAATCTCTAATTATTGTGTTCTCAACATCACCACAACTGTAGATGAGCACATAGTGGGGGGCATGATGATAATGGTAAAGTCAAACACTCAGCATTATACTGTTCATGAATGAGATCAAGTTTTGGCGGAAAAGGTGAGCGATGTCTATGTGGTCAATATAATTGATTAAGATCGATGGCAAGAGAACCTATTGGAATGGAACAAAAAGGAATAGACTCAATTAAGGATCAACAGTATCTATATGTCTAGCTTTTGATTGATAGAACTTCATTTTCCACTGTGTATCATTAGCACTACAGATGTATACAACTAGCAGACATTAAATCTGATACATGAGATCAGTACTTGACAACAGTGCTCAATTTTTCTAGGTTGATCGATTGTGCTAGATTATGATTGTTTTGATAAAACAATTTTCTAGGCTTTGGTAATTGCATCTTCATTGCATGCTGTAGATAATTAGCAAGCTATATCAGTTTGTAAGATCGTGGACAACAAATCACTAAAAATGACAGTACATACCTATGGTACACTACTACACACATATTAATTAAAGCAAACCATGGTTAATATGTTCTGAAAATTTAGCCACCTCCGCGTTAATTACCTTACCCCCCCCCCCCCCCCCCCCCCCCCCCCCCCCCCCCCCCCGAAATACATGCAGTAAGACAGAATGTCAAATTAGATGGTTAATATTCATTGATTTTTCCAGCTATTGCAGCAATCTATACCCTTATAGAGTGGAGGCAGCTATTTGCAACTGGTGTCTTCCAATGAAGCCAGAGATAGCAGTAGAAGAAGAAGACGATGATGATAATCAACACACTGTAAACAGAAAAATTGCAATCAATTCAGAATATAGCAAGCCTCAGCAAGTCAAGCAAATCAAAAAGCACAGCAAAGCTTTTGAGTACTTGTTGCAAATCATAGCAGATCTTGCTGATGAGAGCTGCCATAAGCTGAATGAAGCTGTTGATGATGATCGTCAGATTAAACAATATTGTCGCAGTGGCGATAATGATGTGGGTCATGATCAAATTACTAAAATGTGTACTTCTCAAGAAGCGGGTTTTAATCATATGAGTTGGAAGCACAAGAATTCATATGTGAATCATCAGTTGGAGGAGAACAATATGATCCGAGAAGTTCTTGCTGAAGGCAAGAGCTTTCATGCAGGAACAGAAGCACAGAGCTTTAATGGTGCCTTCTCTCATGCGAGGGCCCTGTTAAAGCGGCCACGCTGCCATGTTGATGACAGCAGGAAGCCGATGAAGGCAGCCATAGACTGGCAAGGCTATGACCAGATAATTAGGAATTGTAGAGATCACTATAAAATACGTGATAGCAATGTCGGTTATGATCAAGATCTGTGGATACAAAACAATTGTTTGATTGATGATGATGAAAAAGCAGATGCTAAGGCCGCTAATTCGCAGAAACGGCTACTGTCGACATTGACAAAGCAATCAATGGGGATGGCAAGCGGTGCTAATGGTATTAGCAAGCCGAAAGCTGCAAATCAGCAGGAAACATTTTCTCTTCTGCAGGCAGCATCTGCTGCCAAAACGGGTTTTAGTAATGGTGGTGGTGATGATGATGGGCACGTTACATTGCGCAACAAGCAACCTGTGGCAACATCGACGTGGCCGGTGCAGTCGACGAAGCCAGTTGTAGGTGCTGGCAAGAGGGACCATCTCTCAAACAGCCCTTCTCGGGCCTTTAACCGTAGATACAAGCTCCTTGCTGACGTTCTCTGCTAATTAACTCATCACCCTTCTAATCGTTGTAAACTAAATCTGACAAGCTCACAAGAAATCATGATATTTGCTTTACCGGGTCTTGGTGGCAGGTTGCAACTCTGTCAGTATATTGTTTGTGTGCGCGCGCGCGCGCTTGTGTGTGTGTGTGTGAGAGAGAGAGAGAGAGAGAGAGAGAGAGAGAGAGAGAGAGAGCCTCAAGGAGGTGCGGTAGACGCACGTCAAGTTCTAGTCTTGAACTCAACACCAGGGTATAATTGAACTTTTCAATTCATAATCTTAAAATTTAAGTTGGCCTCAAATCCTCCTTGGGAAAATTTTGAGGCGGCATGTTTTGGATAAAGGGAACCTACGTTTTCAGGAGCCTTGGGAAATGAGAGAGAGAGAGAGGGAGAGGGAGATTCCCTCATACCCCGGTTACAAGACTATGGTTCCTAGAGAACAAATTTTTGGCAACAAGACTATGGTTCCTAGAGAACAAATTTTTGGCAAACCTCCTTGGGCAGAGCATAGATCTCGTTCCTCTCCTACATACCACCCCCCTTGGCTTCCCCTATCTATGCTAGAGATCGGCTCTGCTAGAACTCCCCCTCCTAAACCTGCAAGCAAGCAGCTCTTTAGTAAAGGTGGTCCCCCATCCTTTGCTGGACCTTCCACTTCGTCTAACCCTAAAGGGATAGTGGACAAAGGAAAGAGGCAGGTGGATCATGATGGGTACTCTCAAGCTAGAAAAACCTTTAAAAGAAAAAGCTTTTCTTCAGGATATAATTTTCCCAATTACTATGAGGCTCTAATGGAGGATCTCCCCTCCCCTCACTCCCTGATAGCCATCGGCCAGATCATTGACACTCATGCTTTCAGCTAAAAAGTGACCTTCCGGTGTAGCTGTTGGATCTCCTTAGGGCAATGAGGGCCTTCATGTAGAAATACACATGAATGAAGTGGATAGTGACTATGACACCCAGATTGTTCACTCTACCTAGTAACTGGAAAGGTTTGGATGACATTATTGGAATGTCCGGTCTTAATAAGTGGATTCTATCTCTCTCTTTGGATGTTTGTATGGTTCAAGAACATAAGCTACACTCTAGAGCTGGTCAGTGTACTCATTATATAGGGTACTCATGTTTCTTTGGTGGCAAGGCCAAAGGGTACTCTGGTGTGCTTACTTATTAAAGCTACCCTCAATCCACAATGAATATTAGACCATGAGTTTGATAGATGTTCTGCATTTTTGCTTAATACCCAATGGGGATCACTTATGTTGGTAAATACTTATGCTGCTAACAACCCTAAGGAGAGATTCTCTTTATGGAAATGGCTTGAGAAAATACCTCATCGAGCTGTAAATTTTGGAGGGGACTTCAATATGGTGTTATCTATGGAAGACACTACTACTCCAAATTTAGTTTTTTCCAAATTGGAGGTAGCTGCTTGGAAAGCTCGTCACTAGGCATAGCATAGCAGATGCTTGGCATCAACTGTATGCTAAAAAACAAGCCTACACCTTCCATTCCCTAACTCACTTGAAATCTTGGTCTAGGTTGGACAGACTGTACTTCATGCAAGTTGACTGGTTGCATGTAGATGCTAATGCTACCATTGATTTCTCTCTCTCTCTCTCTCTCTCTCTCTGCAGCTATTTTTACTTATATATTAAGACATAAATGATCTTTAACGCTCAAAAGACAGCTGGCTTTAGAAAAAAGGCAATGATTAATACAAAAACAACTCATTCTTAGAATTATCTTTGTACATCACTTATGAGAATGAGGTCTCATTCTAGTATACAATAATAATGACCCATTAAAGAAGTAATTTCCAAGTAGTAGGAGCAAGTGAAATCTTAAAAATACCATTCGAGGCATCAGACATCCATTTGAATTTATGCTTGTGCAGTTTATAGGTGGTAAAAACTGTTGGAAGTTTGTTATCTTGAAGAGAATAGCTAAGTTTATCTAGATGTTTGGAAATCATATTAGTAACCTCACACAAAGAAGTGTTAAGAGGTGTGAATTCCTTCCCAGATACCCGAGAGTGAGCTGCTTTCCAAGCCAAGTTTTTGCACAAAAGAGTGGGATAGTTGGAGCTTTTATCTAGCCCAACCATAAACAAATCTTGTGAAAGCTTTCGAAATTCAACTACAAGTTGTAATGTGATCCATGAACTTTTAGTAGACAACCATTTAATATATGGTATAAGCGAGGTTTTTTTTGAAAAAAAATATTGTTCAACCAATTTTGCCAAAAAAAAAAACTAAAACTTCTTCTAGTCGGAGAACAAACCAGTTCAGTAAGTAAAGAAGAGAACAAATGACTTTTTAGAAAGGGTATAACACGTCCCAAAAAATGCTAGAATTTTCCAGATTGTGACATTTTTAAGTAGATCAAGATTACAGGTGCAGACATGCCTGCCATAAGTATTAAAATCTTTACAAAAAGGGATATATTTATCACAAGCACAATCAAGAACAGTGTTGTGTTGTAAAAAATCATTACTGTAGACAAGATTCTTAATAGGTTGTTGATACTTCCAACTAATAAGTACATTATCATATTTCAGTTCTTTAAGGATATCCAACATAAGCCCACATAAAACATTGAAAGCAATCTGAGCAATCACTAATTGTTTAGGTTGGCCCCCTAACCAAGAACAGATAAGGGATAGATGAAAGTCCACTGGCTTCTCGGGGAAGAGCTGGTCAAGATGGTTGAGGAGAAACCAGATAGCATGGTCAAACCACATAATGTTGTATTCGCATGATGCTTTAGGATCAAGAAACTTGCATGCACATTTACTATACGGCCGAAATACATTCTAGATTGCTTCCATGTAGAAGTCAGGATTACTTTTAGCAAACTCCATGTTTCCTTTAATCCACATGTATAAACCTATATTGGAAGATCATTTGGAACGGTCAATAAGGTTAAGGTTGAAGGGGTCTTTAATGAGTTCTCCTTTGTCTAAGAACTATCCTCCTTTCAGAATCCTGAGTCTACAATCCTCAACTGTGGAGGCAGGAAGATTAACCAAATATACCCAGGTTCACTAAGAATTGGTGCCAGAAAGCCTTTGCTAGGTAAAATCGAGAGCTGATGGTCCACACCAAAGGATTCAATTTCAATTTTTCTAACTAGTAGGCAAGGAAAAACTTTGGACACTTTGGGTACCATTTCCAAAAGATTAGAGTCACTAAGGGAGCAAGGATTGTTTTGAAACTCCTTGATAGCTTCAAATGCCACATTATCTCTGCAAAAGATGCCACCGGTTTGAGGGATAGTTGGAGCAGCAGGGGCACTGATAAAAGATGGATTGAGGCCACATAATTTTTTCAAAAAGTTAGATAGTTCAGCCCCAGAAGAAGAGAACAGGGCTAGCTCTTGCTGATACTGTACAGAAAGTATAGGTAATTGGGCTATGTAATGGAAAATCATAGTAACCCCATCTTTGGAGTCCTTGTCCATGGTAGCCAAAATCTGACTCAATCATTGAAAGAAAGCATGTGTAAGATATATAACTTTTTATCTGAGGCAAGAGTCGAATGATATATTAATTGAGAAACATCCAAACTGTCCCTCTTTCCCTCTCTCTTTCTCTTATTCTAATCTCTCTTTCTCTCTATCCCTTTCCCTCAATTTCCCTCCCTCTCTACTCTCTTTCTCTCCCTTTCTCTCTCTCACTCTCTCTCTCTCTCTCTTCCCTCTCTATCTACACTATTCTATACTCTCTCTCTCTCTCTTCTCTCTCTCTCTCTCTCTCTCCCTCTCCATCTCTCCCTTTTCCTCTTTCTCTCTCCCTCTCCCTCTCTCTAACTTTTTATTTTTATCTCTCTCTACCTAATTTTCCTCTCCACTATATCTATTTAAACCAAAAAAAATCTCTTATTATAAATTCTCTCTATCTCTATAATCTCCATCTCTCTCTCTCTCTCTTCTCTCTCTCTCTCTCTCTCTCTCTCTAATCTCCTAGAGAGAGGGAGATTAGAGAGAGAGAGAGAGAGAGAGAGAGAGAGAGAGAGAGAGAGAGAGGTATAGAATTGCTTTGGAGCATGTGGAGAACAAAGGGCTTTGGCGTCCTTGAAAAAGCGCTAGAGTAGATGAGAGTGTTGCCCACCCGGTCAATTTTGACAAGAAATTTGTAAAAATTTTGTTTGAGTGCTATGTATGTGCAATATGTACACAAATTACTTGGTTCATAGTGCGGCCGTGGAGAGCATTTCATATACAAATTTCCATGGTGTCTACAAATGTTCATGTTGATTCTTTTTGTCAAAGAATCTCATATCAAATCACAACAAACACACACACACACACACACACACACACATATATATAACGGAATCTTCATAATTATTTGTCAATTACCTCTTCATAGAATCGGTTATAATGATAGACAAGCCAAAAATACATCTCTTTATAATGTTAACTATGATAACAATACACAAACAAAAAATTTATCTTAAAAAGTCATTCTCTTTCATTTATCTCTCTATCATTTTAACAAATTATTATTGAAAAACTAATGTTTTTTTCACAATATAATGGTTTTTTTCTTAAACATAATGACATTTGAATATCAATTCAAAAAAAAAAACAAGTTCAACTGCCAATCTCTCCTCTCTCTCTCTCTCTCTCTTCGGATAAATCTGGTCTCTTGGAATAGTTTCCTTCTCTCTCTCTCTCTCTCTCTCTCTCTCTCTCTCTCTCTCTCTCTCTCTCTCTTCGGATAAATCTGGTCTCTTGGAATAGTTTCCTTTGACATTAAAATTCTCTTCTTCTTCTTCTTCTTCTTCTCTCTCTCTCTCTCTCTCTCTCTCTCTCTCTCTCTCTCTCTCTCTCTCTCTCTAAAGGGTACAATAAACCACAAAATTGGCTTAAGTCACAAAAATTGCTCAGATCAAAGATTTTAATAAATGAGACACAACTTTTGTATATAACATCAAAACCTCATGAAACTTCTCACATATGAGATCAACATATGAAACGAGTTTCCAAATACACATTCTACATAAAAAGCTCAAAAATAAAATAAAAAATTCTCTAAAATTAATAAATTATTTGTAAAATTGAACTTCACTAGTTAACTTGGAAGAGTAGAAAATATCAACAGTCTTTGAATATAGGTCAAAAAAGCTTAGTGTATCCATCACATAACTATTAAGGGATTTTTCAATGAATTTTGGGCATGCTTAACAATGATTTGATTTACTTTCAATGGCAAAAATTGTGTGAATCCACGTGGGGGAGTTCCAATCGTCGAGCAAAAAAACTGAGCAAGAAAAGTTTTGAGCAAATCCGAGCAAATCCGGGGGCAATTTGATACAAGAGCAACACTGGGGAAAAAAATAATTTTATCTCATTCATGTTGCTTTTACTACCATAAATAAGGGAATTGATTGACAAAAATTTAGATTTTGAACCATTATGAAAATTGAATACTTGAGACAAAGGCGGTCTCTTCATTCTAGAGACATAACACAATTCCATGTGACATACTTTCTCTCAAAAACGGTCCATAAAAAATTATGGCACTTAGATTTTGAAAAAAAATCAGCACAACCTTGCAAGCCTACAATGCTATCCGAGAACCTCTCAAGGCCTGGAACAACTCCACTTTCGTAAGTGTAGCTTGATGCACAAACTCATGGGCAACAGAGTGCAAACCCAAGACTCTAAAAAACACAAAGTAGATGTGCTTGCAAGGCACATATGTAACACATTTATTGTCACGTATCTGAAAATCCTCACATGAGCACCGAGGGAAGTCAGTAAATGTGACAGCATACGTAACCCCCTTCTCTACTGACCCTGTTGTACTAGCATGAAACACATGTGATGAATTGGGAACCACGATCACCTCCCTTACCAGTTTGGCTTCCATAGTTCTTCCCTGTGCAATCCTATCTTGAAAATCTCTTGTGAGTTTTGATCGCTATCTCACAAGCTTACCATCCCAAAATTTTGGATGAAATGAACTCGGTGTACCACCACATGTTCTAACATTGCGGCTGCACTCACCACTTACATGTGCTTCTTTAAGAACAAACCCATTGCTCATCAACATTTTGACCTCAGATGACTGCAGATTAGTGCCCTCTACCACAACCCAAGTCCCAAGTGCAGGTCCCAGAGGACCAACGATCATGTTATCCACTTTTTAGGTATGAGTGTTATTACTATTGCAAAACCATACAAAATCCTCGACAATGCCGTCGGGATTGGATCCTCTTGCAAGGTATTTTTTCCTTCCCCAGAAACTTGGTGCGTGAACCCCATGTTTGACGGAAGGTGCCATCTCATTAATGAACCCCCCACACCTTGTAGTATGATCTGCAAGGACACCGAAGCGTGTCATTTTTCCCCCAGGCTCAGTACGCCGAATTGCCCACATAGTTCATGAAACTTTTTGCTCCAACCACATGAGGAGATTAGTGAAATCATTTTGTTGTCTACTCCCTGTCACCCCAATTGCCATTGTGACATGTAACATACTCCGGTCTATGACTTTCATCCTTCAATATTTCATCAGTTCACCAATATAGGTGTAGACCTTTGAACACTCTTTTCTCTCAATGATTCTCTGTTCATTTCAGGACTTATCATGTGCATCCCCTACAATGAAGAATGAGACACATCAATGAGCTTCTTACCCGAACAAGTAGTAGCCTACTGACTCATAAACCTTGCAACCAAATTTGCCATTGTTCGTCCAGTGCATGTGCTAAATACCTTTGAGGTACGCATTGTATTGAACACTCTGCAACACAGCTAGGGCCATATTCCCACATGCTGCTTCATACGAACCAATGCTAGACTTGTATCCAATAGATGCAAACATGCTTGCATGCTTTGGTTTTGAAAGATTGGTTCTTGGCATAAAAGCACCCTTCTCATTTTGACAAACAAATCTATCACCCTAATGAGGCACTCTTACATCCCACCAAGACAACCATGTCTCTAATGATGGGATCTCTGTCTCAACATGGCATGTCCAAACCTCCAAATAGCCTAAGCTCCTCTTTAAAAACATTTGCAGCATTCTCTGTGGAGGCATGCATCCACTTTCGACACTTAAGTTTGTGCTCCTCTTGACAAGATGGACGTATACACTTTGAAGTGTGCTTCACCATACTCTTCTCCCAATGGAGCAGACATGATCTTTCCTTTACATGCATTTTCTTCTTTGCACCCCCAAAATAAAAAATATCATTAGCCTCATCTGCCATGAAACCTCTAAACTCTGGCTTCTCAAATCCAAGGTCCATCACCACCTTATTAAGCATTCTCCAAAACTCAATCTGTGCATGTTTATTTTCAACTATAAATTCACGTATTGCCAAAGCTAAGAGTTCTCAAACATAGGGATCATACACATGTGCTGACATAGTAGGCCATCCATCCATTCGATGCACATGGTCAAAGTGCACCCACATATCTTGCAAGTTACCTCCAAGACGCATATGGTTTACTAAGTCCATTCCACTACCAAGACCCATTGTAGACATTTTGAAAACATGTGGTTGCTGACCAATCCCTAACTGCCCTCGAAATAGAACACTATGTAGGTACGGGTATAAACTATTGCTCTTTAACTTGAATATGGATTCAAGTCCCATTGATGTAACACCCTTTTCCTTTTTGACTGTTTCTTGAACATGACGCTTATTAGAGAGTGGAGTCACCATGTCAAGGAACCGAGCAAATTCATCTTCACCCAAGAAAATTCATCTTCACCCAATGGAGCACTCTTACAAGAGCTTAGGCCCATGATCTTTTCCATAACAATCTCTTTCGTTGTTGCTCTCTCCAACTGTTTGGCTGTAGTCAAAGGCTCCAAAGGTGCCCGTGCAAGCAAAGCTTGGGATATAGCTTTGTGAACAGCTCTACTTTTTTCCTCAGCCACTAGATGCTTGTGATAACCAAGATGATTTGCACATCTAATTACATTTTTTTTTTCAATTAGAATGCAATATTAAATCACCAATGGACAAGCATTAAGACATATAGCATTTGATAGTGGATGCACACAAGCTTGCAAAATTTTGGTCCAATCAAACCCTTTGGTGGTGCTTGTAAATCGCCCCTTCCAATGACTCTCATTTGGAAGGTTTGTTCTGAAAAAAAACTGCATTCAATATTAACACACCACAAATGGCACGAGCATTTACTAAAGTGCACCACACCTTTGAACAAATTATTGCTGCAAGTCACATACTATATCCAAGAGTGTCCATCAAAAAATTGCTCCATACCATTCATACGTGAGTTTTCACCTTGTGGTGGCAACTCAAAAGCGAGATACCCATTATATTCTAATGGGAGTTCCAAAACTTGCACACCCTTTTGAACTTGACACAAGGGCACTAGAAGGTATGTTTGTAGTGGGAGATTTGTAATGATGTCAATGATACTTGACTGTGAATGTCTGAAGTCGTTAGTCTCCTCTTTGATCACTATAGGTGAAACTTTTGAGCCCATATTTTTTGGCATCAGCTTAGAGATGACACCTATCTTGTAGAACTTTGAAACTTCGTGGTCAAGGGTGAAAATCTGTTCACCAATTGTGTTTTCAGCACGTTCTACCTTCACGTTTTCTTCAGACAATAACAGAGGACACAAAAACAAATCTTCATCTTGAATATCAAAATGCAGCTTCAATGTGTCAACCTTGACCTCTTGTAACCGATTGTCAAAAATAAGAACAAGTTTTTGACCTCTTTGAGGTCCAAAGATGGTAATGTGTCGACTCATTGTTGGAAGAAGAAAAATCAAGCTGTGACTATGAGCGAATTCAAATAACATTCAATATTTATGGAATAGGTTGGATATAGGGGGTATCAAAAAGATAATATTAACCTTAAGTTTTGTATTAAATTCAATCTAATAAATGCAACAAGTGGCACAATATTTTGTAAGGATGAATAAAAATATTCTCTAGTTATTTCTATTTAATGAGAGTGCTTGGAATCATTTTTCTGTCTCCAGTACCGCGGTGATGAACACATCCACCAGAAGGATAACACTTAAAGTCATTAGGCCTACGTCATACCAGACACAAGTGAAGTTTTGTTTGTCCGCTCTCTTGTGAAATCACTACCTTATTTCTGAAGTAGGGATATATTAAGTAAAACTCCATGCTGCGTGGTTGGTTGCTTCATGGAATCCACTGCTCTTAACCTATTGCTAAAATTTTTACTGCCACTCCCAGCCTTATGCTATTGTTGCAATTGTTATCATAGAAGCTTCTCTACTCTCGAAATCCATTAGCCAAGGGCCATTATGTAGACATTTTTTGGTGTCCAAACAATTCAAAGTGATTGCTACCGCATTTCAAAGCTGTTGTTAGAGTTGGAGGCCGTTGCTATCATCATCTGGAGTCCAACAATGTTGCCACACCATCGTATTCTAGCCAGGTAAGCCTACCGCACACCGCATTGAAGAAAAAGAAACCTATCATGAGTCTGCTGCGCTGTCAAGTACGCAAGTGGCCTAGTTTGCTGTTGCAACCAGTCCGCGTCAGTGCAGACTAGTTGCAACAATAAACTAGGCCGCTTGCATACCTGGCTGTGCAATAGACACACGACAGGTTTGCCTAGTTTTCATAGCGATAATGTATCATTTTTTTTTCAATTTTCTCAGTATATGTAATGTCAATATTTAAACAAACATAAAGAGAATTAAACAAGGCAGTGCAAAAATAGTGTATTGGACACTGCGAGAATAGTGTGTTTTGGGAAGTTCACAGAAATATATAATCAAATGTGTTTTTGAGTGAGATATTTATTGACTTTTGCTCATGCCTATTGCGAATACATTATTTAGTTTGGCGATGTTGTTTTTGAACATGTTAATCACATAATTTTAATGTTAAAGATCTTAATTAATTAGTTTTATATTTAACAAAAAAATTTTGTGGCATTATTTATGTAATCCATGACATTAAAAAGACTGGGCCTTTTTTTATGTCATGCAATGTGCACATTTAAAGGTAGGAAAGTCACTTTGTCTATAATCTATACTTAGCCAGCAGATGTAGCACTTCTATGGCGACCTTGCAATAAGGCTTATATCCTCAACGTCCACTTGTACTTTGGTTAAAGCTAAAAATGGTTAGTGTCAAAAGATGCATGGTAAGTGTCAAAAGACTTTAGATAATGTGGGGGACAGTTGGCCAACACAGATGATGGCAAGCCGGGAGCTTTCTTTTGTTATGAAAATGATAGGGCTAGATATTTTTTTTGGTCTTATGATAGGGTGGCTTTAATTCTTGGTATTATTGAATTGATTGTAATTTTGAAGCTGAGTAGTGAAAATGTATAGAATACAAATTTCTTAAGTGTTTGAGTGATGTTTGAAAGTGTTATTTTTCAAAACTTTGGTGTAGTCCTACAACTGGAAGAGTGTTTGAGGATTGACCGAATGGGTGTCCACCTGGCTGGACACGTAGTCGGACACCACATTTGTAGTCTATTATTTTGCCTAGCTAGTGTAGTGATACTCTATGTAAATCCCGATTTTAGAGTAGCAGGTCAATTCCCTGAGTTGTAATTCTGTCCATGATAATTGTAAAGGTCCATGTGAACTAGCCACTGGCCATTTAGAATACCCTATGTATAAATGTCAATAACCTTAATGATGTGAAAGGAGGCTTATCTAGAGAAGAAGAAGGGAGCTCTGAAAACGTACGCTCAAGCTACAAAGCTACTCCAACTTGTAATCAACTTTCCTAACGATTGGGTAATCAATTTTTGATTTTGAAAATTGTATTGTGTTCCTCTCTCTTTGGTCTTTCATTATGTGTAAGCATTGTTAGTTTTGTTGAGGTTCGCGACTATGCGTTAGTGAGCTTAATCTTTAGATTTGAGTGCTTAAATCATTGTTTTTAGTCATTTTGACCACAGGAGAGTGTTCCTAGACCACAGGGCGACCTTTCTAGACTGATCTGTTGCAATTTTAGGGCCTTTTTCATGATGGATCATGATTTTGGTACCTTGTCGCATTGCGACCAAACTTGGTAGGATAGTGCCCCTAGGTATCCTAGACCTCCTCCTAAAGTTTTGTTGCATTTTGAGTCGGTTCGAGTGCCGAAATGGAGTGATGACTTAGAGTTGTGAGAAAGGACATAGGCAGACTTCCCTGATCATGGAGTGTTGGTTTGCTTGTTGAGTTGGTGTGTTTGCTTGTTAAGGTGCACTTCTTGAGATTGTCGATCTCAAAGAGTCTCCATGCCCCATCCGAGTCCTTCCCTGGGTATTGACATTATGTTGGTGCCCGATAGCTATGCTATAGACGTTCATCGTGCGACCTGCTAACAAAGAGGCTCTTGTAAAAAAGGTAAAGGCAAAGTGACCCATGAGACTCTATGCAGTGATCAAGTGAGCTCAGTGTCAATCATTGAGGAATTTGATGACAATGATCTTCATAAGGAAGACATTTAGAGCATAGATATTGGTTTGGGGTCATTGAATGATTTAGATGCTCACATAGCTAGTCAAGAGGTGGTGTTGGAATTGGTTCGATTTCATATTGCCCCTAAAGTGGGAGCATCTACAGATGATGGGGATGATAGTCATTTGCATATGGATCGAGAAGAAGACATTCTAAAAACCACAAGGGTTCTCAGTTGTTTTGAGTGACCTCCGGTGCCTTTGTGTAGACTCATTCCATATGCACGCGTATGAGGTCTAAGATTTGATGTATCTAGCTTAAAAGCTGGATTTGCAAGGGAGGGTTATATAAAGAAAAAAGTTTCCTTTAAAGTTTCACTCCAAACATGTCAAAAGGAAGAGACATTAGTGACATGTAATCATGGATGTTTTGAAGTATATTTTTGAAGTCCTAGCATTATTTTCACTTAATTAGAAATGTTTAATGTTGTTTTTGGGATGTGTTTTGTTTGTGAAAATAGACAATATCATAGAGACATGGGACCCACTTCGGAGAGACATCAACAAAGAGTATGAAGAGGAGTTAGCATTGTAGCCACAATTAGAGCCACTAATTGGTAGAATGGTCTATGTATGGGAAGGGAATCACAGGACAGTGACATGGAAAGCTACAATTAAAGAAATGTTCTCCACTAGCAAGGACAAACATTGTAGGGTCTTATGTACGATCATTGACCCTACAAAGGTTTCCAAAATAGCATTGCTGGTGAACTTGCAGCGCATAAATTTGTGAGTAACTCTTCACAATTGTGTTTTTTGTATAAATTTTTCATGTTTGAATGTCATTTAACTTGCCAATATGTAATTTAGTATGAGCACCCATGCACTAGTTTCATCTCATCTGCGAGATGAGTTTGTAAATTGTGCAAACTTTTGCTCTGCTAATCATGAGGATTATCTTCGTGCTTTGCTGAAGAATGATAAAAAATTGATTGACACTACGCAAAAGAACCACAAAGGGAGAAGAACCATGGTATCCTCTTACAAGAAAATCTCTAGCTAGATTTCTTTTTTTATGTGAGGTCATTTCAAATTATAGCTCTTTCTTTGTACTATTTGATTAAATCTTTTTGTGTTGAAAGGTATTTGTTTATTTTGAAGGTTCAAATGTCAAAAGAGCTACATTGTAAACTAGAGAGCAAGAAATCTATGCTTTCTAGTGAGGATTTGTGAAAGGAAGAGTATTCAAATCGTGTCAGCAAGGTATTTAACTACCTTGTGATATTTTTTTGTATATATGCTAATAAAGAACTCAATTAATTTGACATTGTGCTTTGATAGATTCTTAACATTGTTGACCCAAAGCTAGGGAAGGATTGGTTTGATCGTGTCATGAGCCTTCAATCGGGGGAGGACAGTTGGGCCACCTTAGAGATACTAAACTTGATTTCTCTGCATGATTCTTTGATAGAAAATAAAATCTTGTGGGTTTCCTTACTAGAGGTGAGCAAGACCACTCGTGCGGCTTATTGCATGGTGAAAGGAGATCACAAGTATGGAGGGTGAGCATGAGAAAACAAATTGTTTATTTAGGAATTTGAATAATGTTTGTGTTCTTGGTCTGATTTTTCTATGTGCATGGTGTGAAAGTTGGGTAAAATTAGAAAGAGTTTTGCAAAGGATCTTGGATAGATCTTGCAAGCTCCTTGGAGAGTATGTGGATGTGCCTGGAGGGATTGATATTTCTCCCGCATGCACCATGGATATGTACTTCTCGGAGGGTGAAAGTTTCTATTGCCACTAGAGGTGGCTTTAGAAAACAAAACAAAGGATGTGGAAGAGAATTGACTACTACCGCATGGCTTTTCAGTGGCTTGTTTATAGGTGATGGTTTGATAATTTTGACATGCTATCTAGTGCTTTAATTAGTGTCTCATATGGCCTCTTGTTTAATTTTAGCATTGTGATTTTTTCTCTTTTACAGATACTTCGATCACCTTTTGACTATGTGTCACA